>NC_053487.1:19087608-19418838 GCF_015227805.2 Hirundo rustica | reverse complement strand
TTGTGCTAAGAACAATGCTTGTGCTAACTTCAGCTTCAATGCAGTTAAACTACACGAAGTTTGGGTGTAACCTGGGTAGTGTTTGGGGTGACCACAGAGTCAAGATCTTGTGCAGTGAATGTTGAGAATTTTTAAGGACTCTTTAAATAATAAAGGAGCAAGATGAGAGGGGGTGTGCTAAGGTGAGTTTCTGTCATCACTCATCCTTGCCAGATGGGTATTTTCTATTCTTTTCTCAGAAAAAGGAAAAATTAATCAACAAAACTTAATGGTAGATGCATCCAATTACAGGATTCCCTCCTTCCCATCTCATCCCTCTTAGATGGCTTCAGGACCATGGCTTTGTCTTTAAAAACAATATATATTCCAGGAAATTGTCTGCAAATATAGTCCAAGTTTGTTATCTGTAAAAGGTAACATAAGCCTAAAAGGAGAAGAGAGAAATGCTCCTGACAGATACCTTAGTGTGTTGAAATTTAGGTTGTTAAATGAATACCTCACATCTGATTTCAAAAATTCAGAAATAGCAAGATTAATGAGATATCTTTATGGAACTACCTGGTTTCATAAAGGAAAATATGCTGGATAAGTTATCAGGAAGTTGTATCAGTTTTAAGTTAATTAGTAATTCTTTTTAGAGAAGGATGCTGTAAAACAAGCTCAAAATCCACAATCCACAGCAGCAGAAAGAGAAGTTCATTCTGATGTGCGGAGAGAAGACTCTATAACTCACAGAGTGGTTATGAGAGTAGGTATGAATTTATTCAGCACTGAGGTGCATGGAGATAACTCCTCAAAGACATGCACACCTTGGAGCTTTGTTTCTCCCTTTTTATCTCTACAAACTAGGGTTATACGATACACCTAATACATATTCATTTTCTAACCCCGCCTGTCCCCGCTTTGTATTAAAATTAGTTCCACGCCTATTTGCAGCTGCGCACTGCTCCTTATTGATCACTGGTGGTTGTCGGGGGTCTTTGGGGATGAAGCACATAGTCATCCTCTGAGTTGAACTTTTCACCTCGTCCCCTTTCGCATGCTCTTTTGTTCTTTTGGCCATCTTCCAAACTTCTATATCGTGTTTCCCAGTTTTGGGGCCCAAAGAATGAGTAGATAATCAGTACCAGGTGAGCATAACAGTGACCAGAGTCCTAAAGGAGGAATTTAGGAGACCCATTGGGGCCAGAGAGAGAAGATTGATTTGCTGGGGGATTTTGAAACTAATATGTAACAGACTGGTGCTTTTAAGGAACAGTTCTCTGTTAATGCAGTGTGCTCTTGGCCGAATGCCAGGCACCCTTGCTTTATTTTCTCTGTCTCAGTCCCCCCTTTTCTAGAAAATCAGTAAATTCTTTTACTTAGCAGTACTGATGCCTTTTCCTTTCCCAATCTACCTCCGCAGCCGGCCTATCTCGATACGTATCCCTCATTGCATTACCATAGGCTGCTGCTAGGGAAGTCAGTACAGCTATCTGTTTTAACATTCTCCAATTCCAAACAAGCATTGCAATTGATAGCACCAGACTTATACCTACTAATGTTAGTATGACAATGATGGGGTGGCAAAGTGTGTTCAGAATCCCAGTTGCAGTCGGCGACCATCCAAAGAGTGCATCCCACCAGTGATGATTTGTGTCTCGGTTTACCCTTTGTAATACTTTGCTTATTTCTTTTACATCATGATAGACAGTAACCAGAGTCTTTTGCCCCTTTTCCTGAATCTCTTTCAGGATTTCTGTCAGGTCTTGGTGGTTCATTAGTTGTCTTACTAATGTAAGGTTCATTCCAATGGGTGCTGGTGATAACTGATGGTACATTGTGTAATTGGATCTTATCAACTGGTGGGATGTAACCGGTGCTAAATATGAAAAATCACACCCTACAATTTTAACAAAATTACAAATACAAAAATTAGAATAGTTCCTAGTAGGCAAGGTTACATTGTTATCATCTATTTCTACAGAAACACATGCAGTTCTTAAACATACACAGCCTAGGCCAATATACACAAGCATAGTCTTTTGACTAGTATCTGGATGAATCTCAAAGTGGCAAATGTTTTGCTCAGTGTCTAGGCATATATCTTGTGCATCAATCATGTTAGTCTCACAGATGAACCCTTGTTGTTCCCGGGTAACACAAGATTCCAAATTCACAGTTTGCCACTTTTCATTCATTATCTGGGCCCATGCTCTATGTTCTGAGGGGTAGAGCACTGTTTTTTCATGATTTAATCCTAATGCAATAATAGGGTGGATATTGTAAATTGTGGCATTGCGTATAGTCAGTACAAAAGTAGTAGCTATTTTGGTGGTAGGGTCATAGGTAAAATTTACCAGTCCACCAAGACTGAAGTTTTCTTTCTAGGTTGTTTGCATTGTCGCAGACAATTTTCCGAATTTCAATTGAAAAAGTACCTTCATTTCCCTCCCTTATTACTAGAGCAACTATTGATTGTATCCATAATTGTGCCTGTATGCAGCTGAGGGCTAACAACACATTGTTTTGGGCTATATTTAGTGCATTTATTATTAGCTTATGGTCCTGGTCCTCAGCTTCTTTCCACTTTGGTAGTATTTTGGAAATTTCCCATTGGTTAGTTCCTAGTGCTAATAAAGAGGATTGTAGGGGTTGTCTTAGTTTTACCAAATCATTTGTGGCAGTGGCTAATTTGTTAATTAATATTTCTGAATCGATTCCATTTAAGACCCCCAATCCTGTTCCTAATATTCCGGTTAAATCTCTTCTCATTCTGCCCCTGAAGTGTACTTTTGTAACCATGTTGTCCAGCCCTCGGATGATGGCCTTAGGAAAGAGGAGCAGGCTGGCTGAATCTCAGAAATGTCCATTTGTATTAGTACTTCAACATGCTTAAGAGACCACTCTGGATTAAATAACAGTTGTTGTTGTCCCGTATTCCTTATTACATATGGGCCAATTTAATAAATTTTATGTTCAATTTTAGGTGGTGTGGTCTGAGCTTGGGTTACAGTTGATTTGGTTGTTGCAATAGGTATAGCTGTTATTTTAAATTTAAATGAGAGCCCTTTATTACCACAACCCCAAAGGCAGATCACATCCACTGTCTGTACTAACGTAAAGTTACACCAACAGTCCAATTTACTTAGATGATCACAAATTTCCTGGTGATGATCTGCAGGAGAAGTTGAGGCACTAATTTGAATTGCCTTTTCATAGTTAGTCCTGTTAATCATTCGGCATCCTACTCTGACTACCTCCCCTATAGTCCCTTGAAGGCTCCACAACTTTTGTTTCTGCCATTCTCGCCTTTCATATATCTGGTTTTCATGCATAACCACGGTTGATAGGTTTAAATCCTTTATATCAGAATGATTTCCCATGGATCCAGTATACTGAATGAAAGCTTGGGGCCAAGGCCATTTGTCGCAGTGTCCGAATCACACTGACCAGTGCAGCCACAGGCTAGCTCAGTGGGTCTCACTGCGGCAACGTGGTAAGGTCGGGGTGGCAGGCAGAGTGAGCCGCCTCCTCCCTGTGGGAACTTGGATCCCACCACCAGCGATGGGCACGTAGATATAGCAAGCAACCGCGGCAGCTGAATGAAAGGCAGACTCCTCTGAGCAGGGTATTAACGAGGGTTTATTGAAGGGGGGGGGGAGCACAGAGCTCTGCACCCCACTACCTGCTGCCCAGAAGAGCCCAGATCAAAGCTTGACAGCCACTTATAAACAGGGGAGGGCTGACAACGGGTCAGCCAACCAGGGAACATGGGGGTGGTAACAGGGGTGTCAACCTTTGAACCATTAACAAATCACAGGAGGGTAGGAGGGGATTCCCCAGGCACCAGCCTATCACTCGACACCTCTCCTGGATCTTTCCAGAATCCAGGGAAGGGTCTTGAAGTGACAGACAGGGCGACCACGAGGAGAGAGGGGGGATTGACAGCAACAGGTGCAGGGAAGGAATAATTGACAGAAAACGTCTGGTTATACAGTGGACTAAATAACCTAACTCATAAGGGGAAAACCAATACAGAACACAGGGGTACAGTGGACTCAACCATTATAAAAGTAGCTTAAAAATATTACAAAAATAACTTAATAAAACAACTCTCACACCACCACAGCCATTCAGCATTTTTCTGGTTAGAGATGCTTTCCAATTCTTGGGTTGCACTTATAGCTACAGGCAAAACAATTCTACTGATTGGATTCCTGTATGCTAAATTATGGAATATTTTCAACCACAATGTATTCATTATGCCCGAGTAAGTTTTAATTTCAGTTCATTGTCACCTGGGGTTACTTTCCAAGGAGTTTCTGGAGCCTCCTTCACTTGAGAATGGTGAATCCAGGTGCTCTGTTCCTTGATTTTAACTGTGGTGAAGGTGGTGAGAAGCACCTGGAACAGTCCTTCCTACTGTGGCTCCAAAGTTTTTTCTGTAAGAGACTTAACATTCACATAATCTCCAGGCTGTATGTCATGCACTGGCCCATCCAGCCCTCTGCTCAGAGTTCCAGCCACATGCTTCTCAATTGCTTTGAGCTGTTTGCTTAAGGCTATCATATAGGCAGTCAGCCTCTCCTCCCCTACTTGGGTGGACAATCCCTTTTGCACACCATATGGTCTCCCGTAAAGCATTTCAAAGAGACTTAATTTTTCTTTAGCTCTAGGCTTGGTTCAGATCCGCAGTAATGCCAGTGGGAGAGATTGAGGCCAGGGTAAATTAGCTTCTTGTCCTAGCCTAACAATTTGCTGTTTTATTAAATGATTCATTTTTTCCACTTGGCCACTTGATTGGGGGCGATAAGGGGTATGGAGCTCCCAGTCTATGCCCAGGTGATGACTGATTTGTTGTACTATTTTTGAAATAAAGTGTGGCCCCCTATCTGAAGATATTGTGGCTGGAACTCCAAAGTGTGGTATTACCTCTTGTAGTAATACTTTGGTTACCTCCCGGGCTTTGGCAGTTCTGGTGGGAAAAGCCTCTGGCCACCCTGAAAAGGTATCTGTTAAAATCAGCAAATATCGATACCCCCCCTTTTCTTGGGAGTTCTGAAAAGTCAATTTGCCACTGTTGTCCAGGCCCGTGGCCTTTTCCAATTTGACCTAGTTTTGGTTTGGGAGCATTTTGGGGTTTGGTCTGGAGGCAAATATCACACTGCCGGGTTACCTGAATGACAGTAGAATATAAATTCCTGGCAGTAATCTTTTCAATTAGATAGTTATACAGGGCATCTATTCCCCAGTGTGTTTTCTGATGTTCGTCTCTTTTGAGGGTTAAGTCTCCTGTAGAATTTTTCCCCCCCCAAGTTGCTAGGAGACTAAATGCTGAGTACTTAACCTGGACAAAAAGAAGCTGATCACTTAGTTTGGGGGAGGGAAAAAAAAAGCTCCGGGAGAGAGAGCTGAGGGTGGGGTTCGGGTGTCTTTGGTCTTCCGGGGAGCAGAGATCAGGGGCTGCTGGCTGCTGGAGTCCACGGTTAACGAAGGAGTCTGGTCCTGGGAATTCTACCATCTGTTGGAGTATCCAGGAATTCGGAGTTTCTTCGCTGTCCTGCTGGATTTTGGGTGAGACCGGGTCCCGCCGCTGCGGCTTCTCCGGCACTGCCACCTCTGCCTGCCGAGGACACCCCCTGCCTGCGGAGGACAGTCCGCCGTGCCCGGCTTCCAGCCATCAGCACCGGAGCTTCCACCGTTTGCCCTCGGGGTTCTTGGTTCTGTTCTACTATTGTTATAATTGCTGTTGTTTTTTGTCTGTCCTGTTATATTTACTAGTAAAGGACTGTTATTCCTTTTCCCCATAGCTCTGACTGAAAAGTTGGTTTTTTTTAATCTTCCAAATTATAATAACACGGAGGGAAGGATTCAAATTCCTCATTTCCTAGAGAGGCCTGCCTCTCCATAGCAGACACCTGTCTTTTCAAAACCAAGACAGTCTCTTACTAGAGACCATAACAAATGAGAAGGGATGACTTTTATCCCACCTGCAGTAATAGCCCATCCCTCTTGGTTATACTTTCCTCCTTGATCCTGAATTAATTTTCTATATTTTCTGGTATATACTGGCTTACCTTCAAGGGAGACCTGTCCATCAGGAATTAAGGCTCCCTCAATCATTATCTCACCTTTTGCTGCTTCTTTTGCCTCTCTGTCCGCCAGCTCGTTTCCTTCCTCCAATTCAGAGCTCACCTTCTGGTGTGCCTTGATGTGCATAATTGCTACTTGCTCAGGTAGCTGGACTGCTTCCAGTAGCCGCAATATTTCCTGAGAATGTTTGATGTTTTTCCCTTGTGAGTTTAACAGTCCCCTTTCTTTCCAAATGGCTCCATGTGCATGTACAACCCCAAATGCATATCTTGAGTCTGTATAAATGTTTACTTTCTTTCCTTTCACAATCTCTAGAGCATGAGTTAGAGCAATTATCTCAGCCTTTTGTGCAGAGGTATTTGTTGGCAAGGGTCCAGATTCTATTACCTTTCTGCAGGTGGTAACTGCATACCCAGCATGTCGCTTTCCACTGATGACGTAGCTGCTCCCATCAGTGAACCAGGTTTCTGCGTCATCCAAAGGGGTGTCTTTCAGATCCGGGCAGCTGGAGTAGGAGGCTTCGATGGTCTCCAAGCAGTCGTGGTGTACTGGCTCCCCTTGATTCCCACTGAGAGAAGAAGCTGGGTTGATAATGTTAGTTACAACTATCTCTACGTCATCTTGTTCTACCATGATGGCTTGATATTTCAGGAACCTTTGTGGGGAAAGCCAGTGCCCGCCCTTTACTTCCAAGACTGCAGACACTGCGTGAGACACAAATACAGTCATTTTCCCACCCAAAGTGAATTTGTGTGCCTCTTGAATATTCAGCACCACAGCTGCAACAGCTCTGAGGCATCCCGGCCATCCCTTGGCTGTTGTGTCTAGTTGCTTGGAGAAGTAAGCAACTGCTCTCCGGTATGGACCCAGGTCCTGGGCCAGTATCCCCAGGGCAATTCCCTGTTTTTCATGGGAGAACAGGAAAAACGGTTTACTTACATTCGGGAGTCCGAGAGCCGGGGCTGACATTAGAGCATTCTTCAGTTGATGAAAGGCTTGCGTGGCCTCTTTTGTCCACTGGAGGTTTCTGTTCCCATTTGTAATGAGCGCATACAGAGGTT
Source organism: Hirundo rustica (assembly GCF_015227805.2). NCBI lineage: Eukaryota > Metazoa > Chordata > Aves > Passeriformes > Hirundinidae > Hirundo > Hirundo rustica. Next base: position 19,411,702 of record NC_053487.1, on the reverse strand, counting down.
TCACGAGCAACCCATAGCTGTGTATCCAGAGCCTACACCATCCCGTCATTCCTAAGAATGTTCACAGTTCCTTTACCGTTTGAGGCCTCGGGGTTTGGCATATCGCTTCTTTGCGATCTTGCCCTAGGGTCCGCTGTCCTGCACTGATTTCATAACCCAGGTAGATTACCTTTTGTTTCACTACCTGGGCCTTTTTCTTTGATACCCTGTACCCCTGTAGTCCCAGGAAATTTAGAAGACTTACTGTCCAGGCTACACATGCCTCTTTCATCCGGGTAGCTATGAGGATATTGTCCACGTACTGCAGTAACTTTCCCTCTTCTGGGGGAGCCTCCCAGGATTCCAGATCTTTGGCAAGTTGCTCCCCAAACAGAGTGGGAGAGTTCTTGAAACCTTGAGGTAGAACTGACCATGTGAGCTGGGATTTGCGCCCGCTTTTGGGGTTTTCCTATTCAAATGCAAAAATTTTCTGGCTGTCCTCATGGATAGGGAGGCAAAAGAAGGCATCTTTCAAGTCTAAAACAGTAAACCAAGTTAACTCAGGTGTTAGGCATGTTGACAGAGTGTATGGATTTGCTACCACAGGATAGAGGTCCTCAGTTATTTTGTTAACAGCCCTTAAATCTTGTACTATCCGGTATGACCCATCAGGTTTTCAGACTGGCAAAATGGGAGTGTTGAACTCAGACAGGCACTCTTTTAACAACCATAATTGCAAAAAGTTTTCAATTATGGGACTAATTCCTTCCCTATCTTCCTTTTTCAGGGGGTACTGTTTAATTCTAACTGGTTGTTTCCCTTCCTTAAGTTTGATTAATATAGGAAGTGCATTTTTCGCTCTCCCTGGTACATTGGAGGCCCATACTCCAGGAAACACTTGATTTATTATTTCTTCGCTAATTTCCCCCTCTGTCTGAACAGTTGTCAACATTAAACTTAATGCCTCTATATATTGTTCATCATTTACCTCCAGAATGACCTCCCCATTTTTAAATTTAATGGTTACTTGTAATTGTTCTAGCAAGTCTCTCCCCAAAAAGTGTCTCGGGGAGCTGGGCAGATATAGGAATTTATGAATGCCCCATTGCTTTCCAAGCTTATACTTTAATGGTTTACAAAAATATGCTTTTTCAGGTTGGCCAGTTGCTCCTATCACTGTAACATAATTCTTCTCCACAGGTGCCAAAGTCTTATTTAAGGCTGAATGTGTTGCTCCCATGTCAACCAGGAATTCTACTTCTTTCCCTTTTTCTCCCAGTTCCAATTTTATAACCAGTGGATCTTCTGGGGTGAGATCTACCGGTCCTCCTCAGTCTTCTTCCACATATGCAGTCACCTTTCCTTTCTCTCAGTTTCCTTTTTCCTGAAAGCCACCCCGTCTTTGTTCTGGGCATTGATTTTTCCAGTGACCATATTTCTTACAGATCACACACTGGTCTCTGCCCAGCCGGGACGGGCCTTGCCTAGGTGGTCTCTGCCCACGTTTTCCCCTCTCTCTCTCACTTACAACAGCTACAAGCTTCCTCATTCCTTGTTTATATCCTTCTTCTCGGTTACTAAAGACTCTCCACGCCTCATCTAACAAAGTCTCTAAGTTCCTCCCATCTGTTCCCCGAAGCTTTTGAAGTTTACGCCTTATGTTACCTGTAGACTGCCCTAGGAATAGATTAACTAGTTGCTGTATCCCTACTTCAGACCCAGGGTCCAGTGATGTGTGACGACGCATAGCATCTCTTAGTTTCTCAAGGAATTCAGATGGCGACTCAGAGGGCCCCTGTTTGATTGCATATAAGGCTGTCCAATTTATTGTTTTGGGAATGGCTCTTTCCATCCCCTTTGCGATCCATTCCTGATAGCTTTCCAATTTTTTCAATTCTGCTGTTCTGTTTGGAACCCACTGTGGGTTTTGGAGTGCGAAATAATCTTTCACATCCAGCTGTTGGGTTTTATAATAATCTTCTGCCAGATCCCCTGCCGTTTTTATGATTAATTGTTTTTCTGTCTCAGTCAGTGCATCCAATAATAATTGCATATCGCTCCAATCCGGATTGTGTTGTTTTATTATATATCGCAGACATTTGGCTGTGTTAACTGGATCACTGCAGTAGTTTTTAGTGACCTTTTCCCATGCTTCCAAATTGATTGTGGAGAACGGAACTTTAACCAATACCACTCCTCCCTCTGATCCCACTGCCTCATGCAGAGGTGCCTGTAATATGTGTGTCTGTTGTCTAGTCCGGTGTGCAATCGGGGAGGTGTCTGCATCCTCTGAGTCCACATCCTCCTCCTCATCCCTTTCTTGTCTTATGTGGGGAGGCTTAAGCAAATCATCCACCAGCTCTTGTTCCTGGGCCACAGTCTGGTAAACCTTATCTGATTTTGTACATCTTTGCCCTGTGCTACATGCTGAACAACACTGCTTAAGCCCTCCTCTCTTAGTCTTATTCTCTTTCTCCAGGGCTAACACCAGAGGGTCAGATGGAGCCCTGATCCCACAATCCCTCTGCCATTCGGGGTGATTTCGACGGGAGAAAAACCTATCGGCATAGGACACCTCCGTCCACTTGCTTTCTCTCCTAAGAAATAGTATGAGTTGCAATAGCGTGTTATAATCCAAAGTTCCGCTAGGTGGCCACCTCGCTCCATCATCCAATTTATATAGTGGCCACCAATCTCTGCAAAATCTGATAAGATCTCTCTTGTTCTCAGTTCCCCCACGTCCAGCAATATTTTTCCAATGTGCAATAATACAGCCTAGCGGACTCACTTTGGGGATCTCTTTGCTTTGTTCAATACCCATTATCTCCTTCTTCTTGTTCTGTCCTGTTTTCACCTAAACTTTTCCTCACACAATTTCAGAGTCACTTCCCAATTCTCTTCACACACACACAGCCCCAATTTGCAGGCACACAATGTGACTTTCCACATGCAACCTTCAAAGTTTTAGGTTCAACGTCAACCTGATTACGATAATATTTCAGCTTACACAGGGGGCATATGCCCTGCTGGTTACTAGAGTAACAATATCAACGTTTTTCACAATCTCTACACTGCAATAATACCCATGCCAGATGCCAATGTCTTGATTTTCTGACAGCTCTAAGTCTCCCACAAGAACAGGCTATCCCATTCACCTCCCCTGGAATACTTAGGGTCTGTACTGCAGGTTGTTCCCAGTCCAAGGCCACCAATCTCCCTGCAGAAGTTCTGTATATTCCTTCTAGATAGACCCGTTCATTCCCTCTTTCTAGCCAATGATTCACTTGATCAATTGATTCCTTGGGATCAAGCCCAAACCACTGCTGAGGAGAGACTCTGTCAATTTGTCTATCCACGGTTGAAACAAATGTTAACTACTTCACACTCAAACATAACACACTCGGGTTTGCCCCACACTGACTCCAGTCGCTTTGCCTTTCTCCGGCCGCCTCAGTCGCCCGAGGTCGGAAATGCGGATAGAGCTCCACAATCGCTCCGCACCTCTGGTGCGTCTCACTCACTCACTGATCATACTCAATGACTCAACGTGTCCGGACTTAGCATTCACACAAAATAGCAGCAAAACAAGGGTTCACTCGACTCACCCCCAGAGTCGCTAGCGGGCTGCTCTATCAGCTCAGTGAGACCCCTTCTCATCGGCCGCGCTATCGGCCGGGGGTCGATCCCTCCCCCTCTGTGTCCGGCTTCTCCCTGGCCAGCTGCTTGCAAGCCCACCGGGACTGTGCTGTGTGTCAGACGTCTCTGCACGACTTATCAGCTGCCCCTTCCCTGATATTTAATTCATACCTTTATCCGCAAGGCCAGCAGGTCGTTGTCTGTCCCCGCGGTGAGCGAGCCGAGGTCCGGGGTCCCTCCCGGGAAGGTCCTGGGGGCGCGCCAGGGAATCCGCTCCTCGGCCGCTCCCACAGCCGGACAGAGATCCTCCTGCCTGGCTCACCAAAATGATGTGCGGAGAGAAGACTATAACTCACAGAGTGGTTATGAGAGTAGGTATGAATTTATTCAGCGCTGAGGTGCATGTCTTTGAGGAGTTATCTCCATGCACCTCAGCACTGAATAAATTCATACCTACTCTCATAACCACTCTGTGAGTTATAGAGTCTTCTCTCCGCATATCAATTCTGCTGCTGACAAAGTCTGGAAGAAAAGGTCTTTTTCCCCTGTTGCCTTTAGGATGTCCTTTCTGAAAGTTCTGCTGTGTCCTGGTCCTGGCCAGCTCCTTGCTGAGTGACACATCACAATGTAAGATCTGCTGGAATTCTGCTTTGTGGCTTGTCAGAGCAGGGACATGGCCATGTCCACTCCACTGGAGACTGCTAGGGGAGCATTGCAGTCCCTCTGTGAGGGATTGCTGTTTGGGAATTCTCCTTAGGCTTTAGGCTGGGTTTATTTTAAATAAGAGCAAAACAATGCAAATGTGAAAACCTCGGTGAGACAGCTGCTGTCCTGTGTTTGGCATCACAGGGAAGAGGTTACAACCATATGTATTTCATCTGATACTCAATATCCTGGTGGGTTAGGATCATTTTGAGTCAGTCTGAATTTCAGAAGGGTATTTTTAAATTAGTTAAATGGTTTGGTTCTTTTTCTGAGTGAAAAAAAACCCCACTAGGTATATGGGTTTAAAAAATCAAACACTTTTATAGCAAATGTTCTTAGACTTTTTTTGATACTAAAAGGGAGAAAATCATCTATAATTAAAAGTATGACAACCAGAATGCTCTGATAGAAAAGTTATTTTAAGTGAGAAGCTAAGTAATGGAATTGTCTCTGGTTCTGTTAGAATAGACCAGTATTGGCCTGCAATTATTTTATGGGAAGATTTCCCACATATTTTATTTATATATTTATTTATTTTATCATCACTGTTCTGTACCTGGTAGCTATCAGTTACTTGTAATTGGGTATCCCTAAGCTGATAGTAGTGTAAACCAGCTTCAGTTATTATTTTTCTAATGAGTTTTGGTTTGTGATCTGAGGAATTGTTTTATGCTACTCTAAACTTTCATTTGCAAAAAAAAAAAAAAAGTTACCACTTGAAGGCTAACTTGGCATTTATGTGGACCACAGTATTTTGAAGGGCTCAGCAGTGAGTTCCTTTATCACATGGGATATTAGAGCATTAATAGCAAAGGGCACATACTCCCTCTCCCACCAGAATCACAATTGGTGATTTTCTGCTGCCTTAGCAGTTTTTGTGTCATTGCTAAAAGAATTGTAATTGTGTTACTGATCAGAGGGGTAGCTAAAAACATGGCTTATCTCCTAGATGAACCATGCCAAATACTACCTGGGATTTTTCATCGTTCTGTACTTTATAGCCATAACACATGACCTGTAGTTAGGTTTTATTGGAAAATGTTTCAGTGCTGATGCTCTCTTGGGAGGAGAGCACACAGTGTTAAGTAAATGGATTGGTACAAGCCTTGGTCACTGTAATCATTTGGATTTATCTCTGATAAGCAGCAAATGTTGGATTAGATGGACTTGGACAGTGGAAAAGAAAGAGGCTCCCATCTTTTTTTGCAATGCAGACTGCTCCCAGCACAGTTCCTGTGGCTAATAATGCATCAGTCAGGGGTTTGTTCCTGGTGGAAAGTCCCTCTGACAATGGCAATGACATTAAAGCTGTTCCAGCAGTTGCCTGCTGAACTTGGAAGGGTCTGCTCAGAGATCTCAGCCAGTTCTGACTGGCTTCATTCCAAACATGGATCCTCTCACTGGGAACAGTTGTGCACAATTATATTTGGCTCTATTGGCAGTTTAGGGGCTTTTTTGTGTGTTCAGGTTGGTGCCTAGCGTTGAGTGAGACCTGAGCAGGAGAGGAACAGGTAGCAAAGGATGTAGGGTGGGAGTGCCAAATGTGCTGGCATTTGATGGCTGATTCAGGCAGCTGAGGGGGTTATTTTTTAGCCAGCCAAATACCTATGAAATACTGTAAACACTGAGATTCTGGAACATAATTTACAGCCCAGTGTTTACAAAGCAAAAGAGATAGAGAACAAACACTAATGCAAACCAGATCCTTTTGTAGACTAAACCAAGGAATAATCCTGTTGTAAAACACACAAAAAAGTTCTAATTTGGATAACTGGAAGGTGGGAATCTCTTATCAATCTCATGACTTTTAGTCTTTGCTAACAATCCAGAGATGATATAAAATGGAATTCAGACACAACTACACTTTAAATTGTGAGATAAAAATCAAAACAGCACACGCCATACAATTTGGAAGATGGGTGCACATTCAGGGTAAAGTAATTTAGGTAATTTTTCATTTCTCAAATTGCTTCAAAGTTTTCAAGGGACAAGTCACTGGAAAGTATGATTTAGTATCATCTACAGAGTACATATGAAGCTTAAATTTCTGATGTAATTTGCAACACAGCCCACTGACAGTAGGTTACTGTATAATTGTATTAAATACTTGTTTTGTTTTCATTAACAGCCAACTGCACTGGAGTTGCAGACTTTGAGGCCTGTCCGGGTAATACAGATGAATTCTGTCCTAAAAATATTTTTTGTCAGTGTAAAGATGAAGAACCTTTTTGCAGGCAGTGTGTGGGCTTCCTTTGTTTGTTTAAATATACACCATGTAAAAGTCAAATATATTCTAAATTATGAACTAAATTTAGACCCTACAAAGTGATCCATGAAAATAAATGTTGATCTTCATTCACAATCTGCATAAGTTTATAACTCTGGTACAAAGCATCAAATCTGGGATCTGGGCATAATGTTTTCTTTTTAAAAATATGTGGGCCATGTCATTCCTAATGTAAGTAACCACTGTAATCCTTAATTTTTACATGCTCCCTGTTCTCTCAACTATTTTACTTGAGAACTGAATTAGCTGTGTAATTGCAAGTTCATTTTTTTCTCCGGTTGATCAAATTTTCTTCTGAGTTAAAAAAAAAAAAAAAAAAAATCTGAATGTTCTGTTCTCCATTACGTAGTTGGGTGGTTTTTTCCTTTTAAAAAATCAGTGTCATAATGACTGCCAGAAATGTGAGGTTTCACTTCCACTCAGCAGCTTTGCCATGCTGACAGCAGATAAAGACATCTTTGACCTGAGCCAGGCCACAACTTGGGTGCTGTACCCGATTCCCAGCAAAGCTTTTTATCTTGGACTCCTGAAATGCCAACTTGGACTTGGTTACTCAGAGCCTGGCAAAGTGCTTTTGCATCAAATCTGGAAACAGATGGGTGTAACTAAGATAAAAATCATCTTTAAATAAGCAGGAAAAATAGTGAATCTCTTGGCCCCTGCAGTGTCGAATAATAAATAATTACATAGCAAAATATTATACTTTTTTTTGGTATTGCTTACTTTTGAATTAAAATGCTGTAGCTAAAAGTGAATATTTTTATTTGCAGATGTGATTACTTCAGAGTGGGCTGGCAGGAGTACTGGTACATGGGCTCCAAATGTAACTGCCTTTGGAGCACTCTGGATTTCATTTTAGTGGCTACTCTTCCTGGAGTGGCACTGGTTATCATAGTGGTTGTAATATTTTCTGTTATAAATAAAATCGACCAAATTTAAAGTATCAAAATTTAGAATTTTATTATGAGACAAAATATCAGTCTCGGAAAGCCACAATTTAAAAGGACAGCGCCGAGCCCGGGATCGGTGCCGGGTGAACACGGATATCAAGCTCTGCCAGCCTGGTATCCCCCCCAGTTCACAATTTCTGGTCTCCAGCCACCCTTTTTATACACAAGATCGCGGAGTGAAGTCCGAAATTCTGACGTTATCCTCTCCGAGGCGTCTTCATTAATTATTCAAGTCCTGGTATCGGAAGTCTGAATAGACCGGTAGGGTGGAACAATGCAGCTGATGGCCGAGCCCGGGTGTGTCGTGTATATGTTAATTTCGGCGGAGACGAGTAGAGATATCCATCTGAAGTGATTATCTTGGTCTCCGGACTTGTATCTTCTTCTTCCGTGGTTCTTTGTTTCTTTTCAGGGATTCCCGGCAGCAATAGTTTCAAGGCCCCCTCTCTGGTAATTCCAATCATACTTTCCTCGTGTCCCTCCTGTGCTTCCCAAGCTAGGAAATTTTCTAATTTTGGTTTCTACATTTTACCCTTACTTATGTTCATTTGAGCACATCTTTAACATTCATATTTTATACAGTTCAACATTTACCTTTTATAATTTGATAACACGAATTAACTTTAGCACATTTATTACAATCCCCCCTCTTCCAAATTCACCAATTTAATTCGTGTTCTGGTTATAGTCTTTTTTCTCTGTCAAGATAAAAAAGCCTCTTAACCATTATTCAGTTAACCTTTCCCCTGTCGTTTTGTTCCAATATGTTCTCTCTATGTTTCCCTCCTGTATCTGAGCTTCAAATTTCTCTAACACCTGGGCAGCAGTACTCTTTTCCTCGGTTAAGTTCATAATTTTTGAGGTGGCTTTGCCTTTGGCTAATCCCCCTGAAGCTAATTCCGGGTCCATAGGAAGGGCTGCTATTTGCATTCCCTGGACTACGGTGTGAATTAGTCTTATTAGGCAAGGTATTAAACAAGGTAAGAACACTAACCCAGCTACTGAGCACAGGATAAAGAACCCCACCTTTTTCCACCAATCTCCTGTTCCAAATATTTGATCCCACCATGATGCTTTTAGGATCGAATTCCATTTCTGCACTGGGACGTGTGCCACTTTTTTAATTTCTGCAGCCAAATCTCTGATAGTTTCTCCATAGTCATTTATTTCGATACAGCATTCTGAGTCATTAAACTTCCCACACACGCCTCCTTCCTCTGCTAATAAATAGTCCAGAGCTATTCGATTTTGGTACACGAAAGCTCTCATCTGTGAGTGTTGTTTGGCTAACAATTCCAGGGCGTCTGAGGTGTGGTTAGACACTATTTCTACTACAGCTTGTAACCTGATTAGCCGGTTCAATAAGTATACTGGGGTTCTGTATCCCCAACTTCCATCCTGTGCCCAGGTGGCTGGACCATAGTATTCTATGATGCGTTCTGCAGGCCATTCTTCCTCTCCCCATTTCTGATTCCCTCCCACTTGTGGGAGTCCTTTCTTTACCTCTCGCTTTCTCCTGCTGAGGGTTTCATACAAAGGAGCCCGTAGTAAATTGCTACCAGTTCTGGGGAGTGTAAAGAAAGAGGGTCTAATCATACCTAGGGTACAAGACCCTTTCCACTTCCGGGGCAGTTCACTGTATGCTCTTTTCCCACAGATCCAATAAATTCCGCTGGGAGCTTTCCATTTAATATCTATATTTTCCGGTTTGTCCCAAAATTCCACTAGTTCAGTTAAGGAGTAATAAGGGTTAGCGTTAGTGAATTCATGCCAACAGAGTTCAATTTCCTCTACCCAGTTACACTTTTCTTGCTTTTCCTTTCCCCAGTACCCATTAGGGGGTTCTGGTTGCCATATTTTGGATCTATTGTTGGAATTTACAGCTAGAGTGGATAGACAAGGAGTGTATCCCACTACATCACTGTAAACATTCCCTTCTCTACTTATACAGATTGTCCCTATTACTCGTTCATCCAGTGTCCACCCTCCTGGTCGGGTTAAAGTGTTTAAGATTTTGTTATCCCATTTTAGCAACTGTTCAGGAGTTAAACTCTCACCTTTCCAGGGCCATCTTTCTGCGGATTTTAATCCTCCACAGATCCAACAATTAGTCAGCCCTAATTCGGTAGCAATCTCTTGTACCAAATCCAGGAAAAGGTTTTTGCTGGAAGTAGCCAGACTCCAATCATTAGATTGTTTTTCCAATTGTTCATATTGTTCACTTAGTGTCCTCATTCTCTCCTGCTCCATTCTCTTTTTCTTAGCTGCCAATTCTTGTTGTTTAAATTCTAGGGCTACCTTTTGTATCTTGTTCTCAGGGTCTAACCCTTCCTCATCCTTAGAAAAACAAAAAACTTTGTCCATTCTTAAACAAACCCTTTCATCGTTTTCCCCCAACATATCGAGTAATATAGGTCCATTAGTTAAAGCAGCTGTTTGTAATTTCTCATTTTGTCCCACCCAATATGTTTTCCCGTTCAAGGCACACATTTTCAGTTTCCTCTTATCATAACATAAGGGGTTAACTTGTAGATATCCCACAAAAGTACTCTCTCTTTTCCCTCCAATCCAGACAGTTTTGTTACATTCTTTGCATGTTGTGATCAAAGGAAGACTGCTTACCTCCCTTCTTTTCCTAGCCATTGCCATCGGGTGATTGGATTTGTTCAATTTAACCCCTTCATTCCATTTGCGATTCTCCCCCTTTTTTTGTGTAAGCCAGTCTACTCGTACCCTGGATTCCAAAACTCCGTTCCGGGTAAGGTTTGAAGGGATCGTGGGGAGACTAGTTTCCATCCCCATCCCCTCTTGGGGTTCGTGGAGGCCATTCGTGGGGTACATGGCTCGACTCAGGATCACCAGGGTTACCCATAGACCTATCCCTCTGCTCCACCCTTCGCCCGTTGGGTTGCCACCAGCGGCGGGGTAATCCATCTTCTTGGCAGCAGGGATATTCTTCCGGGTCCCTGCCGGTGCTTCTCTGAGCGTATCGCCTTTTGTACTGCTCCCACCTCGTTCTCCTTATTTGATCTGCTCTACAGGGTACTTTCAACGTTCTCCTGCACTCAATTACGAGTGGATCCGCCCTTTTATTTAATCCTCCCCTTATCCCTTTGGTGAAATAGTGGAACCACTCAGGAGAATCCAATTCGAACAATCCCGATTCTGTGGCAACGTATAGGAATAGATTGGTAAGCCTGACTTCCTCCTCGTAACAAGGTACACACAAATTCCAAGGTCTAGCTCCCCGGACACAATGAGTTACCCAAACTTGTTCACAATGCCCGCACTTAAAATGAACAAAAGGATAGCAGGGACATCCTGCCTGAGTGCAACTTATCCGATAAGTGCTGGTCATTGGGTGTCTCGGTGAATTCTTAGCTTTAAATCTCCAGGCGCTGAGGTGATTTTCCACTGCGGAGAGCTGCTGTGTTGTTCCACCTTTTTCACTCGGGAGGAATGGGTCCAGCCTTTTTCTGCTGTTCTCACGGCAGTATCTGTTGTGAGGAGGACGAGGAAAGGTCCCTCCCAATGCGATGACAGCGGTGCTTCTTTCCACGCTCTGATCAACACTCGATCACCCGGCTGGATTTTGTGGATAGCAAACCCCAGCGGGGTGCTTTGTGCTACCAGTCCACGCTTCCGGAGTTCCTGTAAATTTTTGTTAATCACAACAATATAAGACTGGATCTGACAATCCTCTACCCGGGGATGTCCAACTGGCATTCCATGCTCATAGGGCATTCCGTACAGCATCTCGAATGGAGATAATCCCGAACCTGAATGAGGTTGCGTCCTGATATTTAGGAGGGCTAGAGGGAGGCATTTGATCCATGTCATCTTAGTTTCCAGCATAAGTTTTGACAACTGTGCCTTCAGAGTTTGATTCATTCTCTCTACTTGACCTGAGCTCTGAGGATGCCAAGGTGTATGATATTCCCATCTGATTCCCAGAGCTTCTGCCAGGCTTTTTATGACCTTAGATGTAAAATGGGTTCCCTGATCTGAATCTATGGAATCAGGGATTCCATATCTGGGAATTACTTCCTCTAATAATCTTCGTGCTACTGTTTGAGCTGTAGCCCTAGGGCTAGGGAATGCCTCCACCCAATGTGTTAATTGGTCTACTATCACTAGCAGATATCTATATCTACCTATTTTTGGTAACTCTGTGAAATCCACTTGTATTCTCCCAAAGGGGCGATATGCTAAAGGGCGTCCCCCTAATGCATTGTGCTTGACCTTTGACTTATTAATTTTCTGGCATACTAAGCAACTCTGAACCTCCTGCTTTGCTAACTCAAAAATACCTTTGCATCCAAAGAACTTTAGAAATTGTTCTGCTAAAGCTTGAGTTCCCCAATGAGTTTGTGCATGTAATCTTTTTAATATGATCCTGGCATAAGCCTTTGGAATCAATTCCCGACCGTCAGTCAATTTCCATTTCCCATTTATTAAACTTCCCCCTATTTTCTTGAAATCCTCAATCTCTTTTTCTGTGGGATGAGGAGAAACTTCTCTAAGATTTTCTGTCCTGCTTTCCGGGGTGTCCAGGGTTAGGAGAGCTGCTTTCCTGGCTTCCTGATCAGCCAGATTATTCCCACATATTCTAAACTGCAGTCCAGCCTGGTGACTCTTCACATATACCACTGCAATGGCTTTTGGTTCCCTTACTGCCTTGAGAATTTGCCTTATTAAATCCTCATGTATTAAACCTTTTCCCCTAGTGTTCACTAGTCCTCTCTCCTCCCAGATTTTCCCAAAGGTATGCACTACCCCAAAAGCATACTTCGAGTCAGTAAAGATAGTCCCTATTTTTCCTTTAAGTCCTTTGAGAGCTTGCAATACAGCATACAATTCACATGCCTGAGCTGACCACGAAGTGCCCAAGGGGCCTGATTTTATCACTTCCCCAGTTTTTCCATCTATAATTGCATATCCTGATTTTCTTTTTCCTTCTATAACCCTGGCTGACCCATCTACGAACCATTTTTCCCCTTCTTCGAGCTCCTCGTCCTCCAGATCTTCTCTAACCTTTGTCTGTAATTCTACTAGGTCTATACAATTGTGTATAGGCTCAGATGAAGCTTCCCCAAACAGGAACCCAGCAGGATTACTTGCTTGTGTTGTTCTTAATTCTAATTCTGGAGCATGAAGGAGAATGGCCTCATACTTCAACAGTCTTGCATCCGTGAGCCATTTCTCAGCTTTTTGTTGCAAAATTGTTCTTACGTTATGTGGAGTATAAACTGTGATGGGAGCCCCGAAAGTAATCTTTTTGGCTTCTTCTACCAATAAGGCAACCGCTACTATTGCCTGTAAACATGTAGGCCACCCCCTGCTTACAGGGTCCAATAGTTTGGAAAGGTAACCTACAGGCTTTCTATCCCCAGCCCATTCTTGTGTCAACACCCCATGTGCTGTGTGGTTCCCTACATTTACAAATAATTGGAACTTCTTATTTATATCAGGGAGGTTTAATACTGGGGCAGTTACCAAAGCACCCTTTAATTGCTCTAATTCCTTATAATCCTGTTCTGTCCATTTTATCTTTTCTGCAGTTAATTTTTCATACAAGAATTTAGCTTTTTCACTATATCCTTCTATCCACTGTCTACAATAACCTAACAGCCCCAATAGCTGACGTACTTGTCTTTTGGTTTTAGGGGGGGGCAGTTCGATAATCCCAGCTATCCTTGCAGGATCCAATTTCTTTTTCCCTTTTACTAACCAATGCCCTAAGTATTTCACCCCAGATTCTGTGAACTGTAACTTTTGTTTTGCTACCTTCAATCCCTTTTCCCCTAAAAAGTTTAATAAATCAATAGTGCATTCTCTTACACCTTCCTCTGTTTCACCAGCCACCAATAGATCATCTACATATTGTAAGATCTTGGTCCCTTTCCTAGGGGAGAACTGACTTAGCAACTGTTCTAACGCTTGTCCAAATAAATTTGGGGAGTCCACGAATCCTTGGGGAAGTGAGGCCCACCTTAACTGTTGTTTCCTGTTAGTATCTGGATCCTCCCATTGAAATGCAAAAAAATCCCTGCTGCCTTCAGCTAAAGGGCAGGTCCAAAATGCATCTTTTAAGTCTATAACACTGTACCAAGTATCCTTCGGGGAGATCCTATTCAGAAGGGTGTAGGGGTTAGCCACCACAGGGAACCGAGTTCTTGTCCTTTCATTTATGGCTCTTAAATCTTGCACTAACCTATAATTCCCATCTCCCTTTTTAACAGCCAGTATTGGGGTATTGTGTCTGGACATACACGGCTCCAATATGCCCTTTTTGATCAAATCCTCTATTATAGGTTTCAGTCCCCGCCTCCCTTCTAAAGGGATTGGGTACTGCCTGATCCTTATGGGATCCTCAGGCTTCTCAATCTCAATTGATATAGGTTCCATAGCCAATTTCCCGGCTTCCTTCCCTGTATGCCATACCTTGGGGTTGATTTTGTCCTCATCTTCACAGGTTAGTTTGTATATGCTAACCATAATCTGTGAATTCCTTACGATGAGGTTAATACCCAGTGCAACAATCAAATCCCTACCCAGCAGGTTGTAATCAGCCTCTTCTACTAACAACATATCTCCCAAACAAATTTTATTCTCCGATTCTATTTCCACATTTTTAACTATGGGTACCTTAAACGGCTCCCCTTTAGCTCCTATAACCACCATAGAATCTTTGCTTATTTGGCATCCTGGGGGCAACTGTTTGAATGTACTTTTCTCAGCCCCTGAATCTACTAAAAAATCCATTTTTGTTCCTTGGGGTCCTATTTTTAATGTTATCAAGGGCTTTCCTGATGTTATGGACCCCAAAAGATAGAGCCCCTGACTTCCCTAGTCCTCCCGAAACATCTTCTCATCCCTTATCTTCTTCGGACAATCCCTTTTCATATGTCCCTTCTTTTTACAATAGAAACATTCCATTCCTTCCACCCAATTTCCTGAAGTCCCTTTTTGTGGACGCGTGGCTCCCTTCGGAGGTGCTTTCCTTAAGGGTTTCTCCGAAGCTTGTGGGCGTTCCTGTTTCTGGGCTTCCCTTACAGCAGCCACTAACACCCTAGCCTGTATTTTCTGTTTTTCCTCATCCCTTCTCATATAAACTTTTTGGGCTTCCCGCAGTAACTCCTGCAATCCCTTCTCCTGCCACCCCTCAATCTTTTCCAGCTTTTTCCTGATGTCCTCCCATGATTTTGCTACAAACTGGGTTTTCAATAATACCTCCCCCACGGGAGAATCAGGGTCGGTCCCAGAGTATATCTGGAGGCTTTTTCTCAATCTTTCTAACCATTCAGTGGGAGTCTCATCTTTCCCTTGACATTCCCCAAAGACCTTGCTCAGATTTTGTCCCCGGGGTACGGCCTCTCTAATTCCCTGTATGATGATGTTCCTCATATCAATCATACTTCTCCTACCCTCCTCGGTCTGAGCATTCCATCGGGGATCTTGGCTTGGCCATTTCTGATCTCCAGGAGTGCTCTGAGGGTTCCTCCGTTCCCATTCCCTTATCCCCGCTTGTCTGATCATTTCTCTTTCCTCCGTATTGAACAAGGACCTGAGAATAGCTGTGAGATCTTCATACAAATAGATGCTAGTTCCCAAAAACTCGTCTAGCCTTTCGGAGACCCCTAAAGGGTCATCCATAAGCTTTCCCATCTCCTTTTTGAAGGCTCTTACATCACTGGTATTAATCGGGACATTTACGTACCTGATAATTCCTGGAGCAGTGGGAATTTCCCTTAAGGGGAAAAGATTTGCTTTTTCACCCTCCCCTTCACTCTCCGCCTCATTCATTCTCTTTAGCTGTCTCCTAGTCCTCCTAGCGGGAGGTGAGTGTTTTGCTTCTGCCCAACCCTGCTGTGTGTTTGCAGGAGAATTAAAGAAAGCCGCCAGATCTAAATCAGGCAGCAGGTCATCCCGTGTTGGTGCAGAGGTGTTTGTACTTAGTGTCCTCCCTCCCAGTGGCTGAGTGGCTTGTACAGGTTCTAGCGGGGGAGGGAGCCCGACCGGTGGGACCGGGGCCACTGTCTGTGACTCCAACGGAGGGGCAGATGGAAGAGACGGGGGTATAGGGACCCTTCGTCCCAGAGGGGGTCCCAATCTCCCCGGGTTTTGTAGATCGTTTTGCTCTGGGAGGGGAGGGGGTGAGGGTACAATGTAAGGTGGAGGTAAGTTGTCTAAGGGCTCCCACTTATCCCCGGAAACATCGGCAGGGTCCTTTATCCTTATGGGTAATAATTTTGCATCAATTTTACCCCAGACCCCAGCATATTCCCGTTCTTCCGTAGTTCCCTTTTCTCCGACATAACGTACCAGTGCCTTACATATCCATTCTTCAAATGTTCCAAACACGGGCCAAATTACGTGATCCCGTATTTCTACCCCACCCCATACTTCTATGCAATAATGCACCATCTGTTTCTTGGATTTTCTTTCCCTTATGGGGCATTCTTCCCAATGTTCTAACATCCATCCCAGCGGGCTCTCAACTGGGATTTCGGGGATTCCTTTACCGGTTCCCCGCTTTGTCTTCCTAAGATTCCTTTTGCTAGCTTTGCTTTTTGTCTGTCCCATGGTGTGGGTTTACCAGATACTTGCCCTTTGTGGGTGATCGCTCTCCCCTCCGGGTTTTCTCTGGTGTGTGCGAGCTCTCTCTTTTCCTTACTTCCTCCCCGGACCGTCCCTGGTCCAAGGCTGAAAGGTTTACCAGTCCCCGGAACTCTTGTAAGGACGTAACCTTCCCTTTCAGCCTTCCTGTGACCGACCCCCCCCTTTCCGAAAACTCCCCGAGTTTTCAGGGCTTAACGTGTGAGGTGCGTTCTATCCCCGAAACTTTCGCTTCCCCCGCAACCGACCACGTCCCTCGCGGGACAATGGAACTGCGATTTTGGGGTCCCACTCGCTTCGTGATAAAATCACGTCTCACTCACACGCTCGGTCACTCCCCACTCAACCACGCAATACTTACGATCCTTTTCCTGCGTGGATTCTTCGTGCACGTAGATTTTTATGAGTAGATTTCTTCGCCGCGGCTCCGGAGGTTCTGCTTCCAAAGAAAAACCTCCCCGAGTTCCCCGAGAGCTCTGACCTCGCCTATCTCCCTTTTAAATGTGGCTTTTGCTGTTTTTGTTCGTCGTGTGGTTGATCGGTTCCACCCGGCTACCCCAGCTCTGCCAGGCCGCTGAATTCAGCAGGGCGCCTCCTGGTCAGAGACGGGGGTCCCTCGGGGGTCCCGGTATCACTCCAATCACGTCGGGGTCACCAGAATTGTTATAAATAAAATCGACCAAATTTAAAGTATCAAAATTTAGAATTTTATTATGAGACAAAATATCAGTCTCGGAAAGCCACAATTTAAAAGGACAGCGCCGAGCCCGGGATCGGTGCCGGGTGAACACGGATATCAAGCTCTGCCAGCCTGGTATCCCCCCCAGTTCACAATTTCTGGTCTCCAGCCACCCTTTTTTATACACAAGATCGCGGAGTGAAGTCCGAAATTCTGACGTTATCCTCTCCGAGGCGTCTTCATTAATTATTCAAGTCCTGGTATCGGAAGTCTGAATAGACCGGTAGGGTGGAACAATGCAGCTGATGGCCGAGCCCGGGTGTGTCGTGTATATGTTAATTTCGGCGGAGACGAGTAGAGATATCCATCTGAAGTGATTATCTTGGTCTCCGGACTTGTATCTTCTTCTTCCGTGGTTCTTTGTTTCTTTTCAGGGATTCCCGGCAGCAATAGTTTCAAGGCCCCCTCTCTGGTAATTCCAATCATACTTTCCTCGTGTCCCTCCTGTGCTTCCCAAGCTAGGAAATTTTCTAATTTTGGTTTCTACATTTTACCCTTACTTATGTTCATTTGAGCACATCTTTAACATTCATATTTTATACAGTTCAACATTTACCTTTTATAATTTGATAACACGAATTAACTTTAGCACATTTATTACATTTTCCATTATCTATGGCTTGAAACTGGACAAAGCTGGGTAAGTGACTTTGAGTGCACTTATATGGAGTTTTGCACTCAAAATGGAAGTACAGCAAAAGGAGTCTGGTATTCTGGTTAATTTTTAACCTCTGGATGTTTAAAAGCACAAGGTTGCCATACTGCCAAAATACTATTTATACAATTTAAAACTAACTCAAAGCATCTTACCTGATGTTGGGGGTTAAGTTTTCCTGTGGAATTTTTCCCCCCCATAAGTTGCTAGGAGACTAAATACTGATGCTTAAAGGGTGCTTGACCTGCACAAAAGAAGTGGATCACTTAGTTTAGCGAAAGGGAGGGGGGGTGGGAAATGGCTCCTGAGAGCTGAGGGTGGTAGTCTATGGGCTCTCGGTTTTCCGGGGAGGACGGTCGAGCGAGGGCTAGCTGCGTAGAGTCCACAGTTAACAGAGGAGTCCGGTCCTGGGAATTCTATCGTCGGCTGGAGCGCCCGGGAGTTCAGAGCTCTTCGCCTGCCCTGCTGGATCTGGGTCAGCCCGGGTCCAGCCGCCACGGCTTCTTCAGCACTGCTCACTTTGCCTGCCAGGACACCCCCCTGCCTGCCGGGACAACCCACCATTTCCAGTCATCAGCCCCGAGTTTCCACCCTTTCGGCTTGGTGCTCTTGGGGTCCCAAGAGATCAGACTGCCCGGGACTTGTGAGACAAAGCCCCTCAGGGTTCTTAGTTCTGTTTATTATTATTATAATTGCTGTTGTTGTTTGTCTGTCCTGTTATATTTACTAGTAAAGGACTGTTATTCCTCTCCTCCTAGCTCTGACTGAAAAGTTGGTGGTTTTTTTAATCTTCCAAATCATAATAACACGGAGGGAAGGGATTGGAATTCCCCATTCCTAGAGAGGCCCCACCTCTCCTTAGCGGATACCTGTCTTCAAACCAAGACACCTGAGTATTCAGCACTTACTCAGCATTTTACCACTGCATGCAGAACTTCACTCTCAGTCATTGCTTTTCTTTAAGGCTCACCAGACAAGCTTTAAAGACTGATAAGTACATTTACTACTTAAGTTCAACACTACCAAATGTCTGTTTCTGATTTATTTGCTCTTTAGGACTGGCTTTTTCTCCACAGGTTGTTTAAAAAAAGGAGTAAGACCGATAACCATTGACAAGAGGCTTAGTGTTTAAACACCATTCCTCCCATTCTTGGGTCTCAGATGTTGGCAATTTGAGCTGCTTTTTGCTTTAAACACTTTTTCCCAGTGCCACCTCTCCCAAGTACACAGACAGTATGGGGTTTTTCTTCTGTCACTGTGCCCCAGTAGTGTGTCACTGGTACTTGCTCTGACATAGAAAAGCTGTCATAATACCCAGCTCTTGTACAGCCATTGCCACAGAACATCTAAAGCTCTGACATGGCTGTTGAACCATTCTGCAGCACACAAGTCATCTGTCAAGACCCTCACTGTTGCTAATGCTCGAAATTCCCATTGTTCCCCCCCCCAGGAAGCAGCCAAAGCTTCCATCCAGTGGAGCACAGCAGAACCCTGCATTCAGTGCTGACACAGCTGCCAGCCTGGGGCACAGGCACCGTCAGCCAGCCGGGGTAAGAGATGGCAGAGGGGGGCACAGCACAGCCCCCAGGCCTTGGTGATTCAACACTATGGGATGGGAAGAGAAAAAAAATAAAAAGGGAATTTGAGTTTAAAGTCTCCCTAGCATTTGATTTCCAAAATCAGCTGAATGCCTGTGAGAAGGTGAAACTTGTCATCAAGGATTAAGTGAAACTAATTTGCATAGGAGAAAACAAAGAACTAGGGATTATTTTTACAGGATGTTCAAACAATTATTTCCATTTTTGGCCAGTTAGAAGACCATCTTTAAAAAGAGATCATGCTCTGCTGTGCCAGTTTTCTCCATTAGGCAAGATGTAGTAGAGATCATGGCTTGAACTAGTGGGTATCAAGAGAAAAGATGGATAAATACCATTAAAAACCAATATAAAATACAAAGAATCTCTGAAAAGGAATATTTGTGTGTGTGTTCATTTCCTCATTTGGTACTTCAAGGGATTATTTTACACATTAAGGAACACACAGTGTGTGAGAAGGAGACATTGAAGACTGTCTGAGAAAAGGGAGAAAATAATCTAGTCTGCTACATTATTTTCTCCTAAATCCATCTGTAGAGTATCAATAGCTTGGCAATGCAGCAGGTCTGAGCCTGTCTTTACCAGGAAATGGTACTGTTCAATTTTTAACTAATTCGGAATTTATTCCTGCTGATGCTGTTGTTCCCAAGATGTGAATCAGACCCAATCCTGCAGTTTGGTAGGGAAGAAAACCCTTTGTAAAAGGAATTTTTTTTCGGGTCAAGGCTGCAGGACTTAGGGCTTTCTCACACCCTGGACTGAGAGTTGTAGCCCAGACAAGTGAAAAACTGGTTTATACCTTCTAACATACTGTACCTGGAGAGCTGGTTATTCTAATTTGTTGTCATTTTGCTCTGTGTAACCACCTGATCCCCTACACACAGGATGCCTGGGATGGACAAATTCCAAAAGTTGTACTGAAAAGACAAGATTTTAATCATGCCTCAATCCCAAATCAAATGCAGAATTACAGGTATGCTGCTATTTTTTGTCTTTTGTGTTCATTCTCACTTTATACCCTGGTTTGGAGACTCAGAATGACTTTGCAGCTTTGCCTGTGGCACAGCAAGCAACAAAGGTCCAGTAAATAGCAAAGCTTTTGACTGGATTATTCACATACAAATCCTGAAATACTGCTTTATCCAGAGACTTGTCTGGTTTTCCTCTAATCCCAGAGGTATTAATTTCATTACTGTTTAGAAACACATTTCCTTGCTTGTGCTTCCTCACTTGAATCCCCCTCAGCACCCAGCTAACTGCTGCAGCTCTTACTGCAACTTCTGCAGAGAACTTGTTTGCCAAGGTGCAGCTCAGTGAGAGCACGACAGTTACACGTAGCAGGGTTCTGCTGCAGAGGCAGGTTGGAGCTTGCTGATGTTTCAGTCCCTCAAGGAGGTCTGTTTTTTTTCAATATAAATGTTGAAAATGTTGAAGGTATAGCTATGGTGAATTTAAAACATTTTGAAAATAATTGTAGGAATATAGAAAACTAGGTACTGTGGCATTGTTTGTTGTGAAAAGAAAATAAAAGCTTAAAGAGAATGTTGCTTCTATAAATGCAGTCTTCTCTGTTTGCAGGATGAGGGTGTGACAGTAAAATGAACTTAAAAGACCTTTTAGATGTTATTGCCTCAGTGCTGTGCATACAGTAGTGAGCTTTAATATTTTTGTATTTCAGTTTAAACTAACCCTTTGTGCAATTTACTGTATATTATAAGGTTTTAATAAACTTTTTCTCTTTTGCATAGTCCCATGTATGCTCAGCCTCTAAAGACAGCAGATCCAGCATCAGATTATTTCCCTCAGTCCCGAGCCCAGCAGGACGAGTTTGACTATCCCAGGAAGGATTTACCTTATCCAGTTTATCCAGAGGTGAGACAGTACTGAGTATGTATTAATTCCATCCCTCTGCATATTAATTACATACTCTGCATATTAATTGTATCATCCATTCTGGTACTGAATACAAATCATCACTAAATTGACAGTGTTTGTCAGTAAGTAAAGATGTGAGCTAACAGAAAGCCTACAGCCACCTTTCACTGCACAGGTGTTTTCTTCAGGAATGTTACAGACCCTTGTAATAGACTATGAACACAAAGAAAAGTTCCAATATGAATTTATTACATTACAGCAGGCAAAGCAAAGGCAAATACAGCGCTGGACGGCAGGGGAGTCTCGCTCCACCAACTGCTGTGCCTTGGCAGGTTTTTCAGTCTTGCTTTTATCTTGCTTCTTTCCTCCGATGATGTATGTGTGACGTGTTGCTAGGAGGGTCTCTTTCTGTCCCTCGGTGGTCGCAGAGATGAAGGCTGTAGTTGTAAGCTGGAATTCCTGAAACTTAAAGCTGATTAAGCAAGTAGAGAAGGAATGGGCAAGGGTCTGTTTGCCTATAAGCTTAGATAGTGACATAGTAACTTCCTGTTATCTTGAGTTATTTGATCTCCAGTGAACAAAAAATAGTTAATGTTTATCACAATTCCCCCATTTCTCTTGTTCTTACTTATTTTTGTTCACTGTATCTTTGCAGCTCTTGTCTAGCTAACTCTAAAGTTTCTAAATTTTCTTCTTCAGGTATCTGATCATACTTAGTCCTAAGAAGCATAAGATGTGCCGCTTCCAGCCGGCTTTTCACTATAGTAATCAGTTTATTAAATATACATGGTCTAAAGTCTGCTTGCAAATATTTATCATGCCCTCCCCTGGGTGTCCAGTCAGAGGCGATTGTTTCACAGCCCTAATATCCACAAAAATATTCCCCAGGATAATTACAATATCCTTTACTGTGATTTGAGCTTGGGCACATGTAAAATTCCGTTAGGTTCAGTACTTTTCTACAATGATTTATGTTGGTCAGATCACACAATCTTACTCTGAAACTGGGTGGTCCTACAGTAGTTACAGTTTGCAAAATCTCATTGTCATCCCATCGCCATAGTGACCATTTAAAGGGTTGGTGTGGTAGATTGTCTAAGGCATTAATCCCTCTTAAGTATAACATCAGCAAAAGAAAAGTAATCGGCTGGGTCACGTGGTGAGCATCATTGGGGGCATAGGAATGGGAGTATATCTGAGGATTGTTCCATTTCATAGACCGCAACCTGTCTCTCTGCCCAGGGTCTTTGCTCTAATTCCTATTCTTGAGGCAATTCCTCAAATATTGTTTTGTTGTCCCACCCCTGGGGTTTCTTTCCTCCACAGCTTTTTACCCCTCTGCCTTTCCCGTCGACTCGGTTGCCTCGAGCCACGGGGGGGTACTATCTTCTCGGCAGCAGGGATATTCTTCAGGAGGTCCCCGGGGGCGACTCTGTTGCCTCTTGACATAGGAATCTCAGTTCTGATACTTAACTGGGGGTGTATCACACCGGATTCCCTTTAGGCGTGTGCGGCAGGTGCAGTCAACAATTTCAGCTATGAACGGGATGGGTTCATTAGGGTGATAATAATAATATTTTGGTTTAATCCCTAATGCAAAAATCCTCCACTACTCTTTTGATTCTCCTACTAATCCCTCATATTTAACTTTATATTCTAGAATCCAATTAGTTATGTTCTGCTGCAATACCCAACAGGGGCTGCAAATTCCTCTAGGAGGGGTTCCTCGCCTACAATGACTCCACCACCTGTCCCCGCAGATTTTACAAATATAACAAACAAAGGGATAACAATTGCACTCTGGGTCTCTACACTTTATCTTAACATCAGAGTTACAAATTAATCTTTCCTCTGTGTAGTGTGGTTCTGGTGCATATTCTACACGGTGTCCATTCATTGATGATCTCTCCTCTGGATCCGTAACTTCAGGTCTCCAGGATTGCTTGTTACCTGCTACTCAGGAGTCGGTTTGCTCACTGGCCCTTTAATTCTGCTAGCATGGGTCCCTCCCTTTTCTGCTGTTCTGACTGCAGTATCTGTAGTAAGCAATACAAGGTAAGGGCCCTCCCATTGTGGGGCCAAGGTTGCTTCTTTCTAGGACTTTATCATTACCCAATCTCCTGGTTGCACCTGGTGCAGTTTCAAATCTAGTGGGGGTCTCTGAGCTAACCTTCCCTTATTCTATAGATTTTCCCTATATTTCATTAGGCTAGTAATGTATACATTCATATTTTGATCCCTCAACTTTGGATGATCTAGCGGTTCCTCTATATTGTAGGGCATTCCATACAACATTTCAAATGGAGATATTCCCATATCCGATTTAGGTTGTGTCCGGATATTAGCAATGCTAATGGTAGGCATTTTACCCATGACAGTTTGGTCTCAATCACGAGTTTGGTCAATTGTTTTTTAATTTCTCCATTCGTTCTTTCTACTCTTCCCGAACTTTGGGGGTGCCAGGGGGTGTGATAATCCCATTGTATTCCCATTATTGCCATGGTTTCCTTAATTATTTTGGATGTAAAGTGGGGGCCTCTGTCCGAGTCAATGGTTTCTGTGACCCCATATCTGGGAATAATCTGCTCTAATAGGGTCTTGATCACTGTGCCGTTGCTCTTGCCGTAGGGAATGCCTCTACATAATGGGTTAGGTGATCCACTATTACCAATAGATATTTATACCTCCCAGTCTTTGGTAACTCAGTAAAGTCTAGTTGGATGTTAGCAAATGGCTGGTATGCTGTAGGTCGTCCCCCCCATTAAGGTTTTTCTTAAATTGGCCTTATTTACTTTTAGGCAGGTAACGCACCCCCTCCCTACCTGCTTTGCCAAGTTATCTGCCCTAATACACATATGTTTGGTGGTGAATTGATCTACTAATGCTTGTGCCCCCCAATGTGTTTTGCTATGTATTCTCCTCATAATATCCATAGCTATGGATTTAGGCAGTACAGTTCTATTATCATTTGGAAGTCGCCATTCCCCTTCTGGGTCTTCTCTCAACCCCATTCTTTTCATCTTTTCTTTTTCCTGCATAGTAAAACTATATATCTTTTGCAAATTCCCTCTGCTAGTCTCACGCTCTTTTCTTTCAGCCTTCGGATCTTTCTGGGGGGTAGATTGTGACATCTGCAAAGCAGCCCTTCTTGCTTCCTGATCTGCTGCATTATTTCCTCTGCTTTTAAAATCCAATCCCTTTTGATGCCCTTTCAGGTGAACAACAGCAATTTTCCTAGGTCCCCTCAAGGCCTTCAGCAGTTTCCTGATTAGATCCTGGTGAACCAGGTTTTTTCCCTGGGAGTTTATCAACCCCCGTTCTTCCCATATTTTCCCAAAAGTGTGTATAATCCCATAGGCATATTTTGAGTCAGTATAGATGGTACCTGATTTATCCTTCAACAACTGCAATGCCCGCAGTACAGCATAAAGTTCACAGGCCTGCGCCGACCAAGATCCACTTAGAGGGCCTGATTCGATAACTGCAAGTCCTTCTCCCCCAACTATTGCATAGCCAGAGACCTTTTTTTCCATTAATTACTCGCGATGAGCCATCTACAAACAACCTATCCCCCTCTGGGGAGATGGGGTACTGTTTAATCCTTATCGGTGTCTCTGGATCTTTAATGATTACCGAGAAGGGGGGTATATTCAACCTTCCTACACTATCAGGAGTGTACCATACTTCTGAGTTAATTTTTTCCTCATCCTCTACCCTCAAGGGACAGAGTTTTATTTTGATTTCCTCATTTACTACTTCTATATTAATACCCATTTCTATAATTAAGTCTCTCCCTAACAAATTATAATCTGCTTCTGGTACTAGCAGAAGGTTCCTTATTCCCATTTTGGACCTCGATTCCACCAGTACATTCTTAATAACAGGGACTTCAAAGGGCTCCCCCTTCGCCCCTACCACTTGAGCAGTTTCCTTTGATATCTTACATCCCTCCGGTAGTACCTGGACTGTCGATCGCTCAGCTCCAGTATCTACTAAAAACTCAAATTCCTGCTGCTGAGGACCTATTTTTAATTTTATCAAGGGCTCCTGATGTTTCCGTGTCCCCAGCAAATGAAGCCCCTGACTCCTTCAGTCCTCTTTGAAGACTCTCTCATCCCTCAGCTGCTTCCTGCAGTTTCTCCGAAAGTGTCCTTTATTTCCACAGTAGAAACATACGCCTCCATCCTTTTTCTCTACCCGGAGAACCCCTCCCCCATTTCTCTGGGCCACTTGACTTGTTTTGGGAGGGGCATCAATTCTCCTAGTCTCCCTTACTGCTGCCACCATCATTCTTACTTGTCTCTTGTGACTCTCTTCATCTCTTCTCACACATACCTTCTGTGCTTCCTTCAATAGCTCATCCAAGTCTCTATCTTGCCAATTATCTAATTTTTCTAACTTCTTTCTGATATCTTCCCACGATTTAGCCACAAATTGTGTTTTTAGTAGTGCTTGCTCTAACGGTGTCTCAGGATCTAAGCCCGAGTACATCTACAGGTTTTTTTTTTTTTTTTTTTTCTTTTCTCAAGCGTTCTAGCTAATCCGTAGGTGTCTCCTCCTTTTTCTGTCTCTCATTAAATGCTTTGTTGATGTTCTGCCCCCTAGGCACCGCTTCCCGGATCCTCTGTACTATTATCCCCCTCAGATCCTGCATATTGATTCTGTGGTCCTGCTGATGATGATTCCAATTGGGATCCTGCAAAGGCCACTTGGTGTCTGCTAAAGGTCCTTATGCATGTTGCGAATCCCATATCCGCATCCCCGCTCGTCTAATCATATTTCTTTCCTCGGCCGTGGAGAGAATATTCAATATGGCTTGCAACTCGCCCCAAGTATAAATACTGGGTCCCAAAAATTGGTCTAGTCTCTCTGCCACCCCCAAAGGATCTTCCAGGAGGCTCCCCATCTCCCTCTTAAATTCTCGAACATCCCCAGAACTCAAAGGTACTGAAACAAACCCTATCACTGGGTGAGGTCCCTGGCCCCCCCCCACAGGCATTTCTCTTAGGGGATATAGGTTATGCTGTCTAGCCCGACCTCGGGTTATGGGTCCCTGCACTTCCTCAGGGGGCTCGGGATTACTTCCTGCTTCCTGAGGCTCCATTGGAGGTGCATCAGGAATCTGGGGGTTCTGAGGGGGTATGTAAGGAGGTGGGATTAGTAAGACTTCTTCCTCTTTACTCCTATCTTTCTTTCGTCCTCCCTCTTTGAGGGGAAACAGGAGCACTTCACCCCCAGGTCTTGTAACCCATACATTAGCATATTCACTTTCTTCCTGACTAAAAGGAATTTTAGTGTTTACCCACAAGTTGAGTTTTTGCCTCACCCAATCTTCTGATGATCCAAAAATAGGCCAAAAAATATTCCGGGAAATCTCCTTTCCACCCCATACTACTACACAATAATGGATCATTTTAGCTTTATCTTTACCCCCTGTGTTAGGGTAATGTTTCCAATTGTCTAATATGAACCCCAGTGGGCTATCTGTTTTATGGGAGTAGAGGGCCTGCTCTTCCCCTGTCCCATCTTCTGGAGTGCCCTCACACAAGCGTGGTGCGGAAATCACTCGCTTCCCCTTGTTCGTGGCTCACGCCCTCTCGGGCAATGAGAACCGCACTACTGAGGGTCCACAATCACTTGGAAAATCCGAGCTGCCGGTTCTCCTCTCACTCACACACACACTCGCAGCACTCCAGGATACCCGACCCAGACCGAACGGAATCTTCCACACAGATACTCACGCGTCTTGCGTCTTCGTCCGGACCTTTGTGCACAAGGTTTATAGGGTCTGCCGGCTTCCTTTGCCTAATGCTTTGAATTTAGGTTCGTCGGTCCAACCGAGACAGGAATTGGGTCTACCAGGGCCGCCGACTGATCGGCGGGGCGCCCCCCAGGCAGAACCAAAAGTCCTATCTTGCAGGTGGATCCGAGTCACGGCACCAAATTGTAATAGACTATGAACACAAAGAAAAGTTCCAATATGAATTTATTACATTACAGCAGGCAAAGCAAAGGCAAATACAGCGCTGGACGGCAGGGGAGTCTCGCTCCACCAACTGCCGTGCCTTGGCAGGTTTTTCAGTCTTGCTTTTATCTTGCTTCTTTCCTCCAATGATGTATGTGTGACGTGTTGCTAGGAGGGTCTCTTTCTGTCCCTCGGTGGTCGCAGAGATGAAGGCTGTAGTTGTAAGCTGGAATTCCTGAAACTTAAAGCTGATTAAGCAAGTAGAGAAGGAATGGGCAAGGGTCTGTTTGCCTATAAGCTTAGATAGTGACATAGTAACTTCCTGTTATCTTGAGTTATTTGATCTCCAGTGAACAAAAAATAGTTAATGTTTATCACACCCTGCTGAAATGTTTTTAAATATTTCCAAAGCTGTTTCAGTTTGTGTGCACACAGTGGTAATGCTTTCAGTTATTTGCATGAAAATCATCTTCCAAAGCCCTTGGTGAGTGCACACTCAGAAGCAGCACATACTAAGAAAAGAATATATAAAAAATATAGCTTGATTACAGATTGTTTTAATAGCTAGCATACTGGGGAGTGTATGTCATGCTGCTGATTTAATTCTAATCTCTTTACAGAGATGCTAAGAACAAGTGCTTCCTATATCAGAAAGATCTTGGAATGCTGCGTGATCCCTGGACAATCCAGGTGCTGAGAGAGCAGCAAGACCCTGGTGGGACACAGAGGAAATTGCCATCCTTCTTAGAGAGCACTAAGTTATTGTAAAGAGAAGGTATAGAGGATAACTATAGAAGAAAACCTGATATGACATGACACTAACATCTGATTTATTTACTGTGTAATTGGTGACAGCTTAGTGTGAATCCCTGTGCACAAGGGTCTGGCCCTGGCAGTGTGGTACAAACACAGCCAAGGACTTGGCCTCTCTCTGTCCCAAGATTTATCAAATACCTACAGACCCATTCCCTTGTCCCTTGTCTTTTTTGCTTTGTCTTCCTTCTGTGTTGATCCCAACAGCTGGAATGGTTTGCCTTTAAAACTGCCCTGGCTTGCTTTGTAACTTTTTTGTAAATGAGGAAAATAAATGAAGCTATGGAAGATTGACTACCTTGCCACTAAGTGACAAATTAAAAAGACTGAAGACTGGGATTTATTTCTCATTTTCCAAAAAGTCTGAAGCACATTATATTGTGATTTATGTGAAATGATTTTCCTTAGGTAGTATGTGAAACTATATGACAAAACCAGAATCTTAAGGATTTTAGAAAGGTATTTTTGATATTTGGTTTTCCCTTAATGTAACAAAAATGCAAAGTGGGCTTGTTTTACTGGGTTTACTTCTACTGCTGCAAATTCTGTCAGAAGTAAAAGAAATTAGTCTGGTTCCCTCTTATCTTCAGGAACACACAGAAACGGTGTTAGCACATCTGTTTAGAGCCCAGACTATCAGTTTAAACCATTCTGACCTCAGAAATTCAGATCCAAAGGTGTCAGAGAATTGTGTCAGTGAATCGCTTT
Source organism: Hirundo rustica (assembly GCF_015227805.2). Classification (NCBI taxonomy): domain Eukaryota; kingdom Metazoa; phylum Chordata; class Aves; order Passeriformes; family Hirundinidae; genus Hirundo; species Hirundo rustica. The sequence continues at coordinate 19,383,176 of NC_053487.1, read as the reverse complement.
TTTCTCTCACTTCTCAGTCTCGGGTGTTGCCACAATCTGACAAACTGTGGTGGTTGTTGACCTCAATGCAGCTCTGTTGTACCAACCTCAGAGTGACCACAGAATGTGAGTGTTCAATTTGATATTCTGCCACTGCTCCTAAAAGGAATAGGAGGAACAGATAAGGCAGTGCTGTCAATATCCATGGTACTGGCAAGAGCAGAGGTGGCAAAGCTGAGTCTCTCACCATTTCCCCCAGTGTTCAGTTTTGTCATTACCTTTTCCAGGTATTTTCCCCTTCATTCCTTAATTGCATTGGGCAGTTTGAAATTATTTTGTCATAAGAATGTCCATCTCTTGCTAGAGCTAGACAAAATGACTGGAATGTCCTTCCTACTGAATTTACTTTGGTGTGTGCTGCGTTATGTGGCTGAGCGGAATGACAAGATTTGTCTTTACAAACAAGCCCTGGGTCTGCTGGTAGATAAAACTAGCACTGAGAGATAAAAACAATGGGAAGGATTCTACTGATTGATGAATGGAAAAGAAGATACTTGCCTTTACAAACAAACCATAGGTTTGTTTGTAAATTGTGGTGGTGTGAGAATTGTTTTTATTAAGTTATTAAGTTATTTTTGTAAGATTTTTAAGTTATTTTTATAATGGTTTAGTTCACTGTATACCCCTGTGTTCTGCATTGGTTTTCCCTTCTGCATCGGTTGTTTTGTCTATTGTACAACCCGACGTTTTCTGTCATTCATCCCTTCCCTGCACCTGTCGCTGTCAATTCCCCCCCCCCCTCCTCGTGGTCGCCTGCCTGCCACTCAGAGACCCTTCCCTGGCTTCTAGAAAACTCCGGGAAGAGTGCCGAGTGATAGGCTGGGGCCCGGGAGACCCCCTCCCCTCATTTTGTGGTTGGTCCCCAGTTCCATGGTTCACACCCCCGGTTAACCCCCCCGATCCCTGTGACTGGCTGACCGGTTGTCGCCACCCCCGTTTCCACCCACCCTTAAAACCTGCCGCACGCCTGGCCTCGGGGTCTCTTCTGGGCGGTGGGTCAGAGAGTGCTGCCTCTCCCCCTGAATAAAATCCTGTTTAACTGAGCCCAGAGGAGTCCGCCTTTTGATTAGCTGCCGTGGGTTGCATTTGCCATCTGCTGACCGTCGCTGAGAGGGGAACCAAGACCCCACAGGGAGGAGGTGGCTCGCCCGGCTTGCCACCCCGACCTCACACGTTGCCGCGGTGCACGAGACTGAGCTAGCCCGTGGCCGCGCTCATCAGCGCGAGGAACAGTACCACGACAGTAAATGAAATTGAATATTGAAAGATGAAAGCAATAATGGGGAAAACCCATAAATCCCATAAAAATTAAAAATTAGAGGGGTTATACATTAAAAGGGGAATCTGAGGTCTTTGGCATTTCGGGAAGTCTGTACCTCTCAAGTACCTCAGCCAATGGGGAAAGAGAGAGGGAAATGCGGCCGGGAAATTAGGATAAAAAGGAGGCTGCGTCCTCTGAAAAACTGAGAGACCCCAGGGGAAATGCCCCATGGCCTCTCCCTTTATTCAAATAAAGAAAAAGGACTCTTCTGTCTCCTTTTTGGACATAAACCTCTGGTGTTCATGGATTAATTTTCCTAACAGTGGCTTTACTCTTTAAAACAAAAGAAAAAATTTAAAAAAAAAAAAAAAAAAAGGGGAGGAGGGTCAAATGTAAGTCTCCAAGTTCTCTGCTAAGGAGGCAAAAGTCCAGGAGGATGAATCTTTTGAGAATTAGAGAAGCTCAATGTCTCTTTTGACCTGAGGAGCCCAGAACTGGACACAGCATTCCAGCTGTGGTCAGTAGGGTCACCTGGGGATGCTCCATCTCAGGATGTCCTTCTTGGGCCGCCCACCCTGTGTTGGCCCAACTCCCAGACCCCAGGTTGCTCCGCCCTCTAAACCCCCCAGACAGGGGAATCCCTGCACTCCCTCAGGTAGCTCTGAGCAATCCCCTCTCAGCATCTGAGGGGTTTGGGTCACATTTTCCAGGAATTTACTTCTGCCTTGACACTTTACTTGGAAACACAGCTCCAGCTTTGGATTCCTCTAAGGAATAGAAGACATGGAACAGGCACCAAGCATGGCCCAAGTCCTCCTGTAACGGGTTAATGCTTTGTTCATTGAACTTGCAAACACAGGATGATTCATGATTTTTAAGAGAGCCTTTAAACTTGCAAACACAGGATGACTCGTGACTTTTAAGAGAACCTTTGAACTTGCAAACACAGGATGACTCATGATTTTTTTGACACATGTGCTATTGCTTAACAAGGCTTTTGAGCTCCAGGAAGGGGAACTGTGGCTGTTTTCAGAAGATAGAAGACGGTCTCCTAGCAACAAGATAACACCAACATGATAACAGAAGAAAAGAACTGTATAAAACGGAACTGGAAGACCGTAACCGTGCGGCAGTCAGCGGAGTGCAGACTCCCCCTGTCGCCCAGCGCTGCATTTGCTTATGCCCCGCTTGCTGTAATTAATAAAATTCTAATTGGGACTAAATCTTGAGTCGTGCAATTTATAACACTCCTCTGCTCAGATTTGTACAGCAGGCTCTTAATCTTGTGAAAAAGAGTAATGCCAAGTTTCCAAAACAAGTTGCTATGCTTGTTATGAGAAGCTTCATGTTTATATCCTAACTACTTTTATATATTAAAAAACTGGTTCAGCTTTGTATTTACTTGTCATGTTTAACCAGGTAGGTCGGGTTTTCACGCTGATAAGAGACCCAGAGAACTGAAACCGTTGCCTGAGCTATTTAAATGTTGCGTGTTTTATTCACTAGATGATTCCACTGTCCTCAGGGGGATGGGTGTGTGGGGGAACTCCCTTCATTGCCCCTCACGGTGCCCCAGGCGGGAGTAGGCTTCGCCCGCGGTCCCCTCACGGTGCCGGGGGCGCGGGGGGGGTCTGAGGGGGCGGCGGCGGCTGCGCCTGCTCAGCGCGCGCGTGACGTGCGGGGGGGAGCGGAGCGGGACCGCGCGCGCTCGCGGCCGCCGCCCGGCCCAGGCTGCGGGCGGAGCAGGCCCAGGCCCGGCCCGGCCTCGGCACGTCCCGCGGGCCCGGCGCACCCCGGGCCTGCACAGGTGAGCCGGGGCACGGGCACGGGCACAGTGGAGCCGCGCAGGCCGCGCTCCGGCACTGCCGCCGCGGTTGCTGCGGGCCGCGGCCGTCCCTGAGCGAGCGGGGGAGCCCCGGCTGGGCCTGCCGGTGCCGCGCCGGGTGGGTAATGAGGGCAGGCCCGGCGGCGGAGGGGGCCGCGCGGGCGGGCAGAAAATGGCGGAACACAAGATGTCGGCCGGGCCAGCGGGGCGGGGAGACCACGGCTCATGGCCGTGGGGCGGTGTTATCCCGGCCGGGACCGGGTTATTCCCGCCGGGACGGCGTTATCGCGGCGCTGTCCCCGCCTCCCGGCCCGCACCGCCGCGGGACACCCGCTCCTTTGTCCCTGCGCTCCCTCCGCCGCCTCCCCCCGCCCCGGCGGCACCCGCGGGCGCGCCCACGCCGGGCACGCGCGAGACGGAGGGAAGTGGCGGGAGCCGCCGGGATGCGACAGTAGCTGCCGGCGCCAGCGGGCACCGGTAGCCTCGGCCCTTGGGCACCGCCGGCCGGCCCTGCCCGTGATCTTTACTACTGGAAGTTTTATTGGTGCAACGCGTAGATGTAATTTCCTTTTCTATTTATTATTTATTATTTTGTATTAAGAGCCTTTAGGGCGTTTCAGGCAGCGAGACAAAATCTCGTTCACTGATTTTGTCTGTGGCGTTTTACATGGATTTAGAGTGTAAGTTGTCGTGGTGTTTCCTAGGTGGTCACAATAAAGGACTTTAAAATGGATATGCTGTTTTTTTATACCCAGTCTGTTCTCTGCCAAGGTTCGATGTTAACCTGCACATTAGTTTATTAATTGGGGTTTTCTAATCAAGATTTTTGTGCAAAAGCAGGACGTTTCTCATTGCGTTTCTATCGGTTGCTGCATTAAAATTAAGGGCAGAAAAAATGAAAACCATGTCATCAGGCGAGAATAATATTTTGTTCTTCAGCTTGACTGTTAAGAAATTAAATGGTTACACAGCATCTGGTTCCTATTTTTCAACGGTGTAGAAGTTTATTTATTGTTCCATTGCTCTATGTCTGAGCCTGGTCCTTTTGGTTTAATGCAAATCTCATATGCAGCTTGTGAATATCCAAAACACCAGCAGTGTATGATGTTGTGTTTTCCTTTGGAGCATGTAAACAAGATGTAAATTATTTAGAAGAAATCCACTATTTTAAAGGAGAGATTAAGGGCTGACCATGTGTCCTAGGGTGACTTTATGATGCTTGTATCCCCAATCGTTTGTGCTGTATATTGAGTTCTGTACCTTTAAGACTGGTTCTAAGAGCAAGGAGAAGCGCAGCGTTTGTTTTGAGAAAACTGCCTGACTTCTCCTCATTCTTTTCTGGACGGGGTGTTCAGCGGAGGCTTGGAGAGACTGCAGGACAGAGATCTTTTTGCTTTTAGTTAGTTTCAGCTAGCTAGGGCAGAGAAATTCCCTGGACTGTTTTTTTTTTTGTTTGTTTGTTTGGTTGGTTTTTTCCCTTTTTTCTTGGAACTGTTTAAACCTGCTCTGGACTGAAAAAACCCAGGGGAGCACTGGGGGCTGCACCTGCGGCCCACCAAGGCCTGGACCTCAGCATTTTCCAGCAGCGCCGGAGGTACTGGGACTGATGAGAGACTGAGAGAGAGCCGAGCTACACCCACGGCAAGAACTTTCTCAATTTGCCATCTCACTCCAGAACGAGAGGTTTTATTGTTTCATATTATTCATTCTTTATACTTATAAGCAATTTATTTATTAAATAAAATAGTTTTTTCCACTTTTCTCCAAAGAAGTTCTTTCCCCTACCAGTTAAAAAAAATAAACCATTTAAGTTTACTGAAATGAAGCAATTAGGCTTCATGTGAAAATACACCACCTGAACCTGCTGTGAATAAAGGTGTATATAAATTGGGGAGATGCTTAACATTTGCAAGACCACACAAAATGTATTCCTAAAGCTACATAAATAAAAAGCATGTATTTAAGCTGTAATTGGCATGTTGTACTTGGCGGTCTTTAGAAATGTTGTTTATGTTATACACATTTTAAATATAGCAACAATGCCTGGAAGCCAGCACAGGGATTGGGAGTTTCCTTGCCCCCTGGGAACACCAATGACACCCTGTTTTTCCTGGGAAGGGTAGCAGTGCTGAAGCATTGGTTGTTATCCCTCCTCATTAAAATGCTTTGCTGAAGATCTTTGCATTTGGAGTGTTTTCTTAAACTCTTTCTAAAATGAAAATATTCTTGGTTATTTTGTGATGCTTTCTTTAGGAAGAGTAGGCTAAGAACAGATCAGTGTGTATCCTGGGAACTTCCACCAGTTTTTCAGTTGAGTGTTGCTGTTAGGTGTCCTTAGGTCATTCCAAACTGCCAACCATTACCCTTGATTTTAAAAAATGCCATGTGCAGAATAATTTACAGTTGTAGTCAGAGAGGTCAGATATCCCTTCTTCTACTCTAAAATTCCTTGCTTGTCTCAACTGAGCCCCATTTAAGGAAGAGTTTTGGCATAAAGAGCTGAAACAGATTGAAATGAACCTCAGGCTCATTAGAAAGAGATGTTATTTTTCAGAAAAGCAAAACCATTCCAGAGGTGTTTTAAAAATTTAGCCTTGAGACATTGCTCTGGGAGTCTCACTGTAGGTTGCATGAAATACTGCATTTTGGGATGTGATGAAAATGTGCTCTTTCCTGAGCCAAGATAGCATGCTGTAATTAAAAAAAAAAAAAAAAAAAAAAAAAAAAAAATGGTTAGTGGAATATTTTAAAGCAAATATTTTATTGGCTGGTGATAAAGACATTTTCCCTGTCTTTAACTATCCAGAGGAGAAGGGGAATTGAGAGGAAAAACTTGAGATGTTACAAGTTAGAGGAAGAGAGGAACAGATAAGTTTGGGTTTGTGACAGGGTGTAGAATTGTGGCTTCATGCCTAATTTCTCCCTTTCCAAAGCTGTGATTGGATCTGTCTGTGGTGGTGTGGGTGTGTTACACAGTGTACTACAGGAAGAAGCTGAGAAGAACCACAATTAATCACTGCACTGCATTTTTTTGCTGTTCCCAATAACAAGATTTGCCTGCATATGTGACGTGAAACTGCATCATCTGCACTGCTGCAACCTGTGAGCAGAACCACCTGGTTTGGGGACAGCTGTGGGCCTTACCCAGGGTTAATTCTTCCAGCAGTAGCAGGAAGGGCTTTCTCTGCTGTCACTGCATTCCTTTAAGATCCCAAAGTTGATATAAAAAAAAAAGTTGTGATTGATTCAATTCAATCTGTGGTTGATTCAAGTCCATCCTTTGTCTGCAGTGAGGGTTTACAAGAACATTCTTCATAGGGTTGGTACAGCTTCAGTGGGGTTGTTGCCTGTGTGTCATCATCCATCTCTGATTTTAGGGGAAGTTTAAGGGATTGCTGGTACCATCCCATAACTTTGGTTCTTTTTCTAGTCCTGTTACCTACCAGGAAAATACTCTTTTAGTGGTAATTAGCTTTCCCTGCAAAAATTTAAATTCAGATTACAGTCCTACTTTGTATTAAATTTTTCTATGTGCCACAATACATAATATAGTTGTGCATCTAATTATTTAATCAGACTATAAGTTGCTTATTGAGAAGGAAAAAAAACAGGTCTGGCATATTCTTCCTGTAATCTCAGATTGATATAAATTAAGATAAGTTTTCATATCCGTTTACTCTGGAAAAGGATTATCTGAATGTAAAGGCTATGGTCAGGAAATGTTAGATATTGCCTTAATTCTGAAATAGTTAAATGAGCTATTTATGCTCTAGAGCTGTATTATGTTTTGTACTAGCAGAGTACAAAATATGATTATTCATTAGTTACAGGGAGAATTTTAGTTGGCTGTGGTGATAATTTGGGAGTGATGGAGCATTGCATTGAGGTTCTGGAGCTGCTCTGTGTTTCTTACAATGCTGAAAGAATTTGATTTTGGAGTGGAATTGAATTAGTAAAATCCTTGCCAACTTTCCTCATGGATAATGTTTGACTTTTTTTGTATTCTTGAATTCAAACCTCCTTGGGGTGGATCGGTGGCATTTCCTTGCAATTGCCATCATTGGACGCCTTTGCTGGAGGAGCTCAGGAGTTGTGGGAGGTCCTGGCTCTTCCTGGGCCCCTTGATTCTGCCTTAGAGGTGTCTCAGATTTTGGGCACTCTTTCCTACAGCTTGGCTTGACCTTGGCTGTGTTGGTTCTTGAGGGGGAACTTACTGCAGTGGGCTTGTCAAGTGTGTTCTACCACAAAGTAGTTGGAGTTTCCCTCAGTTTGGATTTAGATGCAAAGATTAAACAAATTCTTGTGGTGGGGTACTGGTGGTTTCTTTTATGAGATCTAGGAGAGCAAAAACAAGGTTGGTGCTACAAGAGGACAGCAGTATACTTTGGAGATTTACCCTTGGAAGATTTGTACTCCCTGCTCCTCTCTGCCCCACTCAGGTCACATAGTTCTGAGCTCTGACTCTGCATTCACTTCCCATAACTCCTAAAACTTCTTATTTGCTCTGTGATTCTGTCACTTTTTCTGATTCTTGGATGCGAGAGGGCAGGAAAGTACAAGATTTTAGTCTTGGGCAACAGAGACTGTTTTAGGCTTGAGATTTTTCACCTGTGAAAGCCTTGAGCTCTTTCTGATCCTGTGGGTGCTTCTGTGGAGTCACTTTGCACTGAGAACTTGTGTAAAGTCCTTTGGGTTGCAGCAAATTGCAAAACAATTCAGAATCCCCACACTTCAGTGTTTGGTAGCAATGCTGGAATGCTGATTTTATCCTTCTCTCTTGTGTTTTATGGGAACACTGTCAAATGATACATGCTTTCTCCTGCTCTGGAAGTGACTTTGTGTAGCTGTACCTTGTCAGAGATTCGGCATCCCCAATTAAATTTACACGTTAAAATTGGTTTTGAAGTATCTCATATATCCAAGTTTTGAAAGAATTGGAAAAATTGATACTCCCAATACAATTCTCCACTTTCTTCATTGTAGCTCCACACATCCAGAATCACCAGTCTTGATAATTAGTTAATGAGTCTGTACCAACAGGGGCAGAGCAGAGGCTGCTTTGTGCACAATTGCTAATATTTCTTGTTATGCTAATATGCTATTGATATGCTATTTTATATCAAAAAATATAAACCGAAATAGTTAAGTGAATTGTGTGAGGTGTTGCTTATGGTTTTCTTGTTTTTTTAAAATAAATACTTCTCTGTGTTTGTCAGTGTAACACATAAATCCAATAAAGCTGATCAACACAAGAAGGCTGTTGAACATAAATTCTCGTTTTTATTTTATTGCAGTTATTTGTGAATGAATTTGGCTGAATATGGATCCTGGTGGCGGAAGTCTTGGATTGAAAACACAGGAATCCAAAATGCCTCACACTATGATCATGCAAGATTTTGGTAAACATTTTAACTATTAAAAATAATGAGTAAAATCCAGGAGATGATCTTCTCAGGTATTGGGAAGGACCATGTCTATACCAAGATATTTGCATTTGAATTACAACACTGAATAATGTTAATTATTGTTTTTAAATTCTGATAAGAACCATTTTCTTGAGTGTTTTCAAGATTAAAACTGCTGTTTGTGTGTTAAAATAGTTCACTGTTCATTTTTTGTTATGTCTAGAAAAGTAGTCTGCAAATATGACTGGCCAGTCCAGTCTGGTAATGAAAACCAGGTTTCTACCTCCAGCCATTCCTTGTGATGTGGCAAGTTCTTGGAAATTTTACTGTAAATATTGCATAAAACTGAGTGTTTATTTTTAACAAGGCCCTTGCAGTCCAAAGGATGTCCTTTTATTGTAACAGCAATTAATGGTTTGTTACCACACTTCCAATGTCACGCAAGTATTCTGTGAAGGTTCACATTGCTGCTGCAATGAAATGTTTTCTAACTGGGAAGTAAAAGAAAGGAGACTGAATTGTAAACTGGCCTTCAGTTTTTAACAGATCCTAAGTTTGGGACAAACTCCACATTATGTCTTGAAATGGTGTGTTTTGTTTATCTTAACTTGTACAGAACAGGCTGCTTTGGACAGTGTTTATCTGGTGAAATGCAAAACATGGACGTGGAGAAGTAACAGATTTATACATCTGTGTTTAACTTGTCCATGTGATAACTCCATTCCTTAGATAGACCAGTTGCTGGTGCAATAATTGTAACATTTTTCTCCTGGTTCATGGTTGTTCCCTAGTAGCTGGAATGGCTGGCACTGCTCACATCGATGGAGACCACATTGTTGTGTCAGTCCCTGAAGCTGTCCTGGTTTCTGACATGGTCACAGATGATGGGATACCCCTTGATCATGGCTTGGCAGCTGAGGTAGTGCAGGGGCCCGACATCATCACAGAAACAGACGTCACTGAAGGCGTCATTGTTCCCGATTCTGTGTTGGAGGCTGATGTTGCCATTGAGGAGGCTTTGGACACCAGTGACCACGTTTTGACTTCTGACCTGATCACAGAAACCGTGCGCGTTCCTGACCAGGTGTTTGTGGCAGACCTTGTCACTGGCCCTGAGGGACACTTGGAGCACGTGGTGCAGGACTCCGTGGCCAACTCGCCCACCATGGTCTCGGAAGAGGTGCTGGTGACCAACTCAGATTCGGAAACTGTCATCCAGGCAGATGAGACTGTCCCTGGCTCCACAGTGACCATCAAAACCGAGGATGAAGACGATGGCAAGAGCACATCTGAAGACTACCTGATGATATCTTGTAAGTCCACAGATGTAGATGAAAGCAGGAGGGAGCTGAGCTGGAAGTGCTCTGGTTGGGAGAAGTTCCTATAACTGGACTCTTGGAATGCTCAGGGAATAGGCTGGTGCCCAGTTAATTCCTGGTGTTCTGGATTTGGGGGTTTTGATGCAAAATCACTGATACAACAAAAAAGAGAAGGACACTGGTGCTGCTGAGTGAGTGGGTGTGTATGTTTGTGTTTCTGAAACTAGATATTCCAGGAAATTTAAGAAAAACACCTTGGAAAGCTAAACATTCCATTTATTTTTAATATACAACTTTTTTCTAAAAAACACCACAGATATATTACAATGCTATGTAGAGTCATGTAAAAATAACATATTGAGATTAATCAGGAGAATCCCACTAAGAAATATTTTTTTTTAAGATCTCGAACTCAAAGTTTTCTCAGTGTGTCCACAAAATTTGGTTTGTTTAGTGTATTAAAAATTATAATAGGCATTTCATTGTCCGCTGTGCTGTTCTGGGCTGAACTTGGAAATAAGAGGTCGTGCTCATTAATGGATTGGCTCATTAACACATTCCAGTTCCCACACAGCATCCAACTCCATATGATCCTGTTGACAGGTAGCTGAAGTTGGCTGCTGTAAGAACCTTGGGTACTTCATGTTTCTTCAGTGCTTACATTATATCCAAGGTACCAGTTGTTGCTGCTACACAAATTTGATAAAATATATTCCAAGTAATTTAAATTTTTTTACTTCTTCAAATCACTTATTGAAATGTGAGTAGGTCAAAACAGATTTTATTTAGTCAGAAGCAATATGTTAAAAAAAAGTCAATTGCAAGTGTGTCAGTATCAGTCTGTTCACAAGCTGTATTTATTAAAAAATTCATGAAAGAGGACACCACTGATTCGTGATTATAATGATTTCCCTCTCTTATAGCATTTATGTCTCATGCAAAATATATTTTGATATTTGTTTTTGTTCAGTATAGGATGAACAGCAATGATTTTTAAAGCTTTCCATCATTACTGTGTCACTAACAGAAGTCAAAAAGAGGATTTTTTGAAAAAGGAACTTCAAAAATGAGCATAAAGCAAATTAGACCTGCAACAAAAAAACCCCTGTGTGTTTTTGTAACGAAAGGAACACCATTTTTACAGTCAGTTGTTTCAGTGAAGAAACTCCTCCTTTCTGACAGAGTACTTAGGATGAGTTTATTCTGTAACTGGCTATTTCCCTTGTAATTGTAAGTACAGTCATCTTTGGGATTCCTTCTGAGAGAGATGAGTGATTGATGCTGATGATCCTGCACTTAGACCAAAGCATCTGAAGCTTTCAGTTACCTGATGGCCCCATGTGTGTCTGACACATTCGTGGTTTTGTCAGGTGCTCTCAAGCTTGGCTTTCACAATGTTTCAAAGCCATTTTGAGACCTAGTTTTCAGCAAATTAAATTTTTATATATGTATAATCGAGATGTGCCTGAATAGTCACAGTTGGAAACTACATTATTCATCTAGGATTTTGTTTTAAGTAATCATTTAGATAAATTAAGGCAGTCATAGAATCGGTTAGGTTGGGAAAGAGCTGTAGGATTACTGAGTTTAATCGTTCCTCCAGCACTGCCAAGGCCACCACTGACCATGTCCTCAAGGGCCACATGCACATGGCTTTTGAATCCCACCAGGGATGGGGACTCCACCATTGCCCTGGACAGCTGTGCCAGGGCTGTACAGCCCTTTCCATGAAGGAATTTTTCCCAGTATCCAACCTGAGCCTCCCCTGCCACAGCTCAAGGCTGTTCCTCTGTTCCCTGGGAGCAGAGCCCAACCCCCTCTGTCTGTCCTCTCCTGTCAGGGAGTTGTGCAGAGCCACAAGGTCCCCCCTGAGCCTCCTTTTCTCCAGGCTGAGCCCCTTTCCCAGCTCCCTCAGCTGCTCCTGGCGTTCCAGCCCCTTCCCAGCTCCGTTCCCTTCCCTGGACACGCTCCAGCCCCTCAGTGTCCCTCTTCTCATGAGGGTCCCAGAGCTGCCCCCAGCACTGGAGGTACCCCAGCAGTGCCAGCACAGGGGACAGCATTGCCCTGATCCTGCTGGACACCATTCCTGATCCAAGCCAGGTGCCATTGGCCTCTTGCCCACCTGGGCACCCCTGGGTTGGTCTCCAGCCACTGTCACCAGCACCCCCAGGGCCTTTCCCAGCTTCCCAGCCCCTCTGCCCCAGCCTGGAGCTTTCTATGGGGTTGTTGTGACCCCAGGGCAGGACCTAGCACTTGTGAACCCCCACAATTGGCCTCAGCCCATGGATACAGCCTGTCCAGACTCCCCTGCAAAGCTTCCCACCTCCAGTATCAACACTTCCCCAACTCAGTGTCATCTGCAAAGCTGATCCCTACATCTGGATCACTGATAAAGATCTTTGAGCTCTGTTGTGTTTCCTAAGTTTTGAGCCTGTGCTGTGGATGCCAGCCTGACCCCACAAAGTGTCTGCTATTGTGTTTTTGTCAGTGGTAATGAATCATTCTTATGCAGTTAATTTTTTTTATTGTTTAAATATTACCCTTGAATTTTTTGTTTGTGGAGATAATGTGTTGTGTAGAATAGACAAAGACCTCAATTTATCAAGCAGGTCAAGACTTTTTATTTACTTATATGTATTCAATTGTCAAATGCTGTCAATATTATAGAAAGTGAATTTTACAGTATTTCATTTGGGGTGTATAGACAGGACTGCTGAACTGTTTTTATAATGTAAATCACACCAGTGATACTTCTAAAGAATTTCAAAGTATTTAGTTGTCTTTTAATGAAATTTAGCATCTAAAAAGGGGAGACTTTACATAAAATGCCAGATATGCCCTTAGGGAATACCATGAGTTGTTCTGTGGAACACGTGGGAACTACCAAAATATGACATTTTAGGGTATGGAACTGACTGGAGTTTTAGTTTCCCTTATGCTTGTTGGGAGTTACAGCTTAAATAACAGAACCATAGAATGGGTTGGGTTGGAAGGGACTACTGAAAGGTGATTTTTCACCATTTTGAGGTGACATTCCCATGTAGATACTTTATACACTTCTGGTAATTACATTTTCTGTGTAAATACCATTTGGACAATAGTAAGTTCGTCTTGATAGTTGTGTGACTGTCTGTGTATGGTTTTGTGATTGGAAATTTTCATTGGAATATTATCACCACTCTGCAGATAAATTCAGCTTTTTCAAACCAGCTTTATAAGCATAGGACTTAAAACATCTACTTTTGATATGTTCACAACACGAATACCACAGGGTGTTCACAATTCTTTGCTTTAAACCATCAGAATACCTTGATAAAAAGGAATCGAATCCCAAATGCGGTGGTGGGCCCCTGACCCCAGCCCTTGTCAGAGTGAGATGGAGCTGGTGAGCAGCACATCCCGTGCTGCAGGGGCAGTGGGCAGTGGAGCTGAAGCCTCCCCTCTTTTGTTTTTCAGGTTTGCGATATTCAGACCCACAGCGGGTTGCCAGCCCCTGCTCCGCGTGCCGGCCCCATGCACTATTCTGGTGACCTCAAAGCCACCACTGACCCACACTGGAGCTGGCCCAGGGGTAAGGTACTGTGCCACCAACACCTCCTTTTTAGTGTCTTACACTGTTGCCTCATCTGCTAAACATTTTAGGATTCCTACTCCTCTATTTGAACCTATGGGACTTAAGTAGCTCAGACATTAGAAAAACCCGGAGAATTGTCAAAGCATGGGACTTACCTTGCCCTTGTGTTGCTCCTCTGGTGGCTGTGGTATCACCAGCATAGTGCATGTGAGGCATCACATGGATTGGGAGCTGGCAATCCACGGTGAATCTGGACATCACACACCTGAAAACAGCCAAGCCAGGTAAGTTTAACACTGGGAGTGTGCTGAGTTTTCCTTTAAAGCTTGTTCACTCAGGAGGATTCAGCATCTATTTATGGAAGTTCTCTGTTGTGTTTTCTCAGTTTATTTTAAGGGACCAGATAATAAAATGTAGTGTTTCTGGTGGGTGAGTCAGAGCTGGAAGACACTTTGCTATTCCATTGACAGAAAGGAAGCAAGCATTCCCTGTTCCCCTGAGCTATCCCTGGGAAAAGCAGCAGGGAATTTAGCACTGATGGGTTAGCAGTGATTGAAGGCATCTTAGACAACAGAATATTTTCATGAGCTGTTCTAAAAACCAATAATATTTTAGAACCTGGCAGAGATTACTTGTCCTGCTGTGTTGTTTTTCTCTTGCCTAAACCTGTTTAAAAGGTAGATGGAAGCCATGAGATGTACTTCAGATAAGACAGGACTTTAAGCAAAAGCAATTGCCAATTTGGTGTGTTTTGTTGTATTTGAAACAAAAACCAACATCTTACAAATAACAGTCTATACTGATATCCTTTTCTCAGCCCAGATGATATTTTCTAAATATATATACAAATATATATATATATATATATTCCAAGTATATTCCACTTTTTTTTTTTTAGAAAAGTGATTCCAGAGGCCCTGGATACACAAACTTCCTGATTGTTTTCCATTTTTTTAGCTTAAATTGTAAAGACTGAATTTTTTGGAGAATACACAGGATGGTTAATGGTGTAGAAGTAACCACAAATGTTAAAAATACTGTTCTAAGTTTGCCCCTCTAAACAGGACTCCCTATTTTTAAAGGATATTGAAGATTTGGGGGCTTTACAGGCAATATTAAAACACAGTATGTGAGTGTACATGCTATATTCATGTTTTGGAGTTCTCTTTTGCTGAAAACATTCTTACAAAAATTGAAAATTTCCCCATTTCTTTTCCTTCATGTAATGTTTATTGCATTGCAGTTGATGTCCTGGTAACTATCTAAAATTGTGGGATTTTTTTCTTACGTTATTTCACCAGCCCCATAGTGGTGCACAGTCACTGTCACATAATATTAGTTAAATAGTTGGAAATTTTTCCAGAAAGAAGACTTCCTATCACACATGTGGTAACTCCCCTGTTCAGCAGGAAGTTGCTGTTGTTGAATAACTTCCCAGGACAGAAATACTTATTTCTGTTAAACTGGTAATGTTATGTTTATAAAATATGAGTTTAGAAAAAATTGGTGTTGCTTGAGTTGCAGATTTGAAAAGAACTTTATTACCACATCCCAATTCTAAATTGGCAGGGTTTGTAAGCTTTGAAATACTCTTTTTGGCAGTCATAGAGCTGGGTATATAATCCCTCCTTGTACTGGGAAGTACCTCCAGTCCTTCCAACACTCACACATGCAGTGTGGTCATTGTATTAAATTAAACTTATATTTATCATTTTCCAGAACATACATAAGAAATTTTTATAAACATTAAAAGCCTTGCAGGAAAAAAAAAAGAAAAAAGTATTTATTAAAGTAATTCTTAGTAAATGTATGGAAATACTTATTCCAAGATAAGGGAATTTCAGCATCTCCACTTTTCTCTCTTCTGACAACCCCATTCTGGCAGCATAAAAAAATGTCAATTAGCAGGTGCAGTAACACTCCCACAGTGGATATAAAGGGGGTTGAATGACCTGGTGCTGGGAAAGTCGAGTGTCAGAGGAATATTGCAGGTTCTCTGTTGTGTCTCTCTCAGTGTTTGTGCTGTGACTGTTCCCAGTGTCCTGCCAGGTCACACAAACATCAGGCAGCACATGTCAGACTTGCACTCACTAAGGTGTTGATGTTCCTGGCATTGATTTCAGTAGAGATTTAGAAAGTTTTTTTAATTAAAAAGCAGAAACTCTTCCTGAGGAAATTGTTTTTCCTGATCCATGTTTGATACTTTTTCAGCAATGGAATTAATCCGTTAGTTACAAAAAAAAAAAACCAAAAAAACCCAAAAAAAACCCCCCCCAAAAAAAAAAACAAAAAACAAAAAAACCCCACCAAACAGCTAAACCAGCATTTTTTTAATGTTTTCCATAGATGTTTCAGGTTATAGAGCCTGGTGCTGATAACAAGGTTGTGTGATCAATCCCCATGTGGATCATTCACTTAAGAGTTGGACTTGATCCTTTTGGGTCCCTTTCAACTCAGAATAATAGTTTTCATTGAAGTATAGACTTCACAGAGGTTCTAAAATGAAACCAAATATTATTTGTACTTACCTACATTTTATCCAGTTCTGTCCTCAGTAACTTCTGTACTCACCTGGTGCAGTCCAATATTTGTGAGTAGAAATGAGGTTTCCCAGTGCTTTGAGCTGGGTATGTGTCCATGAAATCCTGTCTGAGTGGGAAGAGCTTAGTCTGGGATTGCTGGGGTGGATTCCCACTCCTGTGCTGCAGGAGAGACACCTTCTCCTTCCCACCTCTTGTGACTGCTCCAAGCTTTAAAGACTTAAAGTGACTCCTTTTTAGCCCAGTGTGCCAGGGGGTTAAAGCAGCTGTTGGGAGCAGCCCCCAGTGCCCTAGGAGCAGGAAACTGGGAGGGGATTGGGGACCACTGCAGCCATCCCAGGTAAGCCAGCTTTTCCCAGGGATCAGAGCCTTGGCATCCCCGTGGCGTCAGGAAGTTCTGCTGTCACCTCAGTGTTCATTTTAAGTTTTTCTTTGCTTAGTGCACACATATTTTAATGTTACGTGTGCAGTAAGATGCTGTTTCCCTGGAAAGTATTTCATTCAGATTTTTTCTACATTTTGTGGGATTCTCCTCTATTTAGAGGACTTCAGTGGGTGTTCAGCACTGCACAGGTTTGTGTTAACCATCTGCACAGGAGCTAAATTTATCCTCGGAGAGAAGTGTGTCGGTACACGTGTCAGAGAGATGCTGAGTTCAGTGCCCTCTGTGTTGGCAAATTGGGGTGTATCTATGGTCATCTCTCTGAATGCCCTTTTTACCAAAATATGTTGCTTTTAATAGTTTGGGTGTATTTTTTTTTCTTAGAAATTAAATTAAAGTTTTGAATGTATAAACCAAATAATCAGCGAGTTGTGTAAAGAATGAGAAGTCAATCTCATAGAGTATTTGGATTTATTGTCACTGCATCTTTTAATCAGATGTATATCATGCATTAATCTTCATTAATGTGTATGTTTTCAAGTGATAAAGTGGATAAAATCATAATTTCTTTTAGGGAGAAGATACAGTCAGTTTTTTGATGCACACGTCTTTAGCTGGGAATATACTCCAAGTCATCACACTCCACAAGAGTTTCAACCACTAAATTTTAGTCACTATTCCTCAGAGTGAAACTTTTGAGAACTCTTAGACTGTAACAGGCAATTCTGGGTTAATTTATAACACTTGTATAGATGTTTAATTTTAATTATTGATAAATTTTTGCTTTCTAAGAGTAATAGTTTCAGCCATAACCAGTTAGTTCATTCCCTTTGATGACAAGCTCCCTCATGTCCTTCATTCTGTAATTCCTGCTGTTTCCTGAGTTGCAATAAAATACTGAACTTCTGGAATCTCTTTGAAGTTTCTTGGGATGAGCTGCTTTTAAAGGCCACATCTGAATACAAACCTTTCCTGTGCATGGAGAGAATAGTGGAAAAAATCATGCTACTGATTACTTTAACTTCCAAAACTGTGTTTGAACCTCATTATTATTCTCTTCTCTTTGCAGTGGATGATGTTGGAGAGAAATTGGACCATATAGGAAGCACTCCCTTGAAGATCAGTACCGAGGTGGCAAATGATGATGTTGCTAAAGATGATGGCTTTGGTTCAGAAATTATCAAAGTCTACATATTTAAAGCTGAAGCTGAAGATGATGTTGAAATAGGTACCTTGAAATCCTATTTATTCTTTCAGTAGTGTGAAGTGTTTCAGGGGCTTTCTGTTTGTTCTTCATTCCACGTAATCCAGTGACTGGAGTGTTTTGTAGAACGACATTTGTGGAGATGCAGCAAATGCTGGGTGTGGATTAGTCTCGAGTTCTTTTTTGCTTAGCAGGGCTATTTTCAGGTAGCCAAAGCCCAAATGTAGAAGTGGCTGTGTGTCTGCAGCTGTTTTTTCAGCTGCTGCTTTTCTCTGACTTTGCAAGACACAGGTGTGTCAGCACAGCAGTCTCTGGAGTGGATCCCTTTTGTTGGTGGGAGCCTTTGGTGAACTTTGCAGACAGAGAGAAAGATTTCTGGGGCTGCAGGTGAACCAAGGGACTCAGAATTCTCTGCAGTTCCCTTTCCCCATGGATAGACCAGCAATCCCTGTGCTTTGGGGGGAGGCACAACTCACCTGTGTCTGTTCCTGAAAAAGCAGAATCCCCCTTGTGATTGTTCTTGGAGCTGAAACCTCTGGATCGTTCCCAGGCTCTGTTCCCCAAATAATTTGTTCCTCTGAGGATGGGCTGTCAGTCTCCAGGGACAGAAGGGACAGACTGCTCATGCAGCAGCAGAGAGAACCAAAATCTCTGATGGCTGAGAAGTAATCCCCAGCAGGGGTGTTCTCTGAGCTGCTCTCAGGGAGGTAGTCCCAGCAAGTCAAAAAATACTTGGATCTGAAATTAATCTTACCAGTGGCTTTGTTCACATTAACTTAATGTGTGTAACTTCTTTTTGTTCAAGGTGGGACAGAAATTGTCACCGAGAGCGATTTCCACAATGGCCATTCTGTAGCTGGAGTCATTGAACAAGGAGGTGTTGGGAGAATGCAGCGAGAAAAAATGGTTTACATGGCTGTTAAGGACTCTTCTCAGGAAGATGAAGATATTAGTAAGCATAATAAGAAACATTTTTGTTTCTCATGCTGTTTGTACACCCCTATAACCATCATTCTCAAGGATATTTTTAATTTTTTTCTGAAGGATTCTTCAGCCTGAAGTAGTAGAAAACTAAGCTCATCTTCCCTAAAAATAAAAAGCAGGCTATAATTATTTTAAAGTGATGTGGATAATGCACTTTGTGCATACTGTGTGCAATCATTTCATTATTTATATTAAATTTAACATGTCCATGGATTAAGTTAATGAGGTTAGTCAAACTTCTTATTTTTCTATTTTCCTACTGTGAATTAAGCAGTTTTCTGACAAAGTGGCAAATGTCATCAGTTGCAAGTTCATGAATTTGTGTATTGGAAATTTTGTGGGTATTTATTTTGGATTAGTATTTATTGATAAATGTTTTCTCTCTTTAAGGAATATCTGAATAAGCAATGATCCCCTAAATGCCAAAGGAAGAAAATTAATTTTTAATGAGCATCAGTCAGGGCAAGAGCAAATTAAATGAAGGAAAAGTTTGGACAGGCAGAATAAAATTAAAGATTTATTCCCCTCCCTTCATCCAGGCTGTGCTGAAATAGCAGATGAAGTTTATATGGAAGTTATTGTAGGAGAAGAAGAAGCCACATCCCTTCCAGACACCCAGCTTGAGGACTCTGGCATGAATAAAACCTTTGTCCCCGTTGCTTGGGCTGCTGCTTACGGTAGGAACCTGTGCTGCTTTCCTGAAAATCCCTGCCATTATTTCCTCTCATCCAGCTGCCAGCATCTCTGGGATGACCTCACCTTGTTCTTGGGGTTTGGAAACAGCTCCTGATCTCTGCCATCCAGTGATTGTTGTGTGTTGAGTTTCATGGAGTAGAAAGGAAAGCTTGTTAGAAGTTTGATTTTGTTTCAGATTCCAGCTCAGATGTACAGAGTATGTGGTGTTTGATGCTTAATGTTGAAGATCTTAAACAACAAGAACAGTCTTAAGTATTTTACATTAGTAGGAGGAGGGGGGAAAGACTGTAAAAAGGGAATAGTAGGAATAAACATGTACATATTTTCCAAATAATTTCAGTTTATATACATGTTTTAAGCCTGTTAGTCTTTCAGGTGAGAAACAAAAAAGTGATTTGTTTTCAAATAGTGGAAGTGTCTTAGAATATATTGTGAATTCTGTCTATTCTCTTGTATAATTCCCTTGGTTTTTGGTGTGTTAAATGTTTGTTAAGAGGGTACCAAGTTATCCATAGTCTCTGTTACAATTAATCAAGCAAGTTAGTGAAAATTCCTTGGTGTGGCAACGAGAGCCCAACAGCTGGGCTGGTAAACTGCTTCAGAAACACAGAGCTTTGGCACATAGCAGCAAGTGCTTCCAGTGCAAAATGAGGAATGTGCTCCTGAGGTATTCCTTGTGCATCTCCAAAACTCCATTGTGCTGAGAGGCTGATGAGGGCCAAGTCCTCTTATCTGCCTGCTTCTACTCCAGACAGATAATGTGCTTCCATCTCAGGAGCAAAGTGTGCATTTCAGATGACCTCTGCATTGCTATCTGAGGGGATAGATGAGGTTAAAAGTTTGCAGGAACAAGCATACTAATAATGGAAAGCAGTAGAGCCAGCAGGCTAAGCATGCAAACACAGATGGGGTGGATATTAACTCCTCCCAGGGATGGGATTTTGTCTCCTGAGGCTCATGATTACACAATACTGAGCTGTGCATCTCCACTTGGATGGTGTTAACCTGTTACTTATTAGCTAAGTTAGTTTTCTCTCATTATGAGGCTTTCAAAAGCAGCATCTTTAAAAGGAATATTATTTTATAATGACTAAAATACCATTTTCTGCAGGAGATGAAAGAAGGCTTCCCCGAAGATACGAAGATGGTCAAGCGGCAGGTGAGAACTTTTAACAGCATTAAAACTAAAACTGTCTTTGAAAAATAGACATTTCTGTATCAGTGCTCCTAATCAGAGATGCAAAGAATGAGCCATAAATTAGATATTGAAGGACTCCACAGTCTTTCTCTACTGTTTTGAATGAAAACAATTCTAGATGCCTGTAGTCCTTTGGAGGGGATGGGGAAGTTGGGAGGCACTGCCAAGTTTTTAATGTAGTTTTGCAGATAGAAAAGAGATAATGCGGTTGTCAAGAAGTAAAAACAAGTTAAATAAAAATCAAAGAATATATTTAGAAATTAATCAGTGTTTAAGCAATCATACCCTTGACTTTTGCCAGGAAAGATAGATAGTGGTTCCTAATAGCACACTTCTTTTTAATGTATGTTGGTGGTAGAGGAATGGGCAGTGCATGTTTTTAAAAAGTAGATAATGTTGCTGTGCAATTCCAATCGTCAGTCCCAAAGAAACAAGTTTAAGGTTTTTTACGGTGTCTAATTTTTGTTTTTAGGAAATAACTTGGATACACGATTAGAAAACAAAAACGGTAATGCAACACAGTACCTGCAGATTTGTGATAGCATTAGCACTAATAGAGTGCTCAAACAAAAAACCAAGAAAAGGAGGAGAGGAGAGGCCAGGCAATGGCAAACAGGTAAACACTGGATGGTTACGGTATTGTCATGGAGTGCCACTTACTCCTGTCCTGTTCATTTTCTCTTTTTTAAGCCAATGCAGAATTAAAAGCTATAAATGATGATTTGCGTATTTCCTGTGTCCTTCCCCCATCCAGTTCTGTGCCTAGAAAATGTCATATTTTGCTATTCAGAGTCAGTACACTCAGGGCTGATGCAATTCATTGGAATGTTGCAAGCTATTAAAAAGTGCCCATGTCTATATTCAGTGCACATGTGATATTCCTGATCTGTTTGAGCAGTTTCTAAAACAGAACTATATAAACTATAGGTGCTGTGGATTGGTTGTTTTTAAACTACTGAGCCACTCTCTCTCTGCTGCAAGTGTAAGTGCATGAATCTGAACAGCACTTGGCTGATTTAAAACTTCTTAATCAGTAAATGTTTCCTTCATAACTTGTTTTTGTTTGTTCAAAAACAGCTGTTATAATAGGTCCTGATGGACAGCCCTTAACAGTTTACCCTTGTCATATTTGTGGGAAAAAATTTAAATCCAGAGGATTCTTGAAAAGGCATATGAAGAACCATCCCGATCATATGATCAAGAAGAAATACCAGTGTACAGACTGTGACTTTACAACTAACAAAAAAGTAAGTTTCCACAATCATCTGGAAAGCCATAAACTTATAAATAAAGTTGATAAAACGCACGAGTTTACGGAGTACACGAGAAGATACAGAGAGGCGAGCCCGTTGAGTTCCAATAAACTCATCCTGAGGGACAAGGAGCCCAAGCTCCACAAGTGCAAATATTGTGACTATGAGACTGCAGAGCAGGGGCTGCTCAACAGGCACCTGCTGGCAGTTCATAGCAAGAACTTCCCTCATGTGTGCGTGGAGTGCGGGAAGGGCTTCCGCCACCCCTCGGAATTGAAAAAGCACATGAGGACCCACACGGGGGAAAAGCCATACCAGTGTCAGCACTGTGTGTTCAGGTGTGCTGACCAGTCCAACCTGAAAACTCACATCAAAACCAAACACGGCACCGACCTGCCCTTTAAATGTGAGCACTGTCCCCAGGCCTTCGCCGACGAGAAGGAGCTGCAGCAGCACACCGAGCTCTTCCAAGGGCATAAGACTCACCAGTGTCCCCACTGTGACCACAAGAGCACCAACTCCAGTGACCTGAAGCGACACATCATTTCAGTGCACACCAAGGATTTTCCCCACAAGTGTGAGGTGTGTGAGAAAGGCTTCCACCGGCCCTCGGAGCTCAAAAAGCATAGCGAGACCCATAAAGGGAAAAAGATCCACCAGTGTAGGCACTGTGACTTCAAAACCTCCGATCCTTTTGTGCTCAGTGGGCACATCCTCTCTGTTCACACAAAGGACCTGCCTTTTAAATGCAAAAGGTGTAAAAGGGGCTTCAGGCAGCAGAGCGAATTGAAGAAGCACATGAAGACCCACAGTGGCAGGAAGGTGTACCAGTGCCAGTACTGTGAGTACAGCACCACGGACGCGTCGGGCTTTAAGCGCCACGTCATCTCCATCCACACCAAAGACTACCCCCACAGGTGTGAGTACTGCAAAAAGGGCTTCCGCAGGCCCTCCGAGAAAAATCAGCACATAACGAGGCACCACAAAGAGGCCATAATGTGATAGGTGAGCTCCAGAAGGAAGCTATGTAGAAACTGTGATATGCTAATTGGGGAAAAAAAATAAATCTCATGAACTGTTTCTCCTGGTTTCAAAGCTTGATATTAAACCATAACTTTACATTCTTTGTATTAAAAGTCTTAAAAAGTGTTAGGGTTGGCAGGGGATCTCATAGCCCTATGATTGTTGCTGATCAGAACCTAAACAGCACTAGAGAATGCAGAGGATGAATGAGTGTCTTAAATTTGCAGAAAGATGGATTAATGTCTCCAAGTGAACAGTATTTGCCATTGCTGCGTCTAGAGGACAGGGCAGAGCTGATTGTGTGTCCCAACGTGTGTCTTCAGTATGGAAACAGATCCCTGGTGGGGTGAGCTACAGAGGGTTTGCAAAGGAGCCCCCTCTTCACTTCTTGTGCAGTTTGAAATGGGGGGTTTTAGTCAGACATTTCATCACAGCGTTTTCAATTGTGCCTAGAAATTGAATTCTAGAACTGGCAAAATTTGAGAGGGTGTCCCTTGTTTGGTTTGGGGTTTTTTTAACATTTCATAGAGAAACATTTTGGTTTCCTTTATTAGTTTAAGTCCAAGAAGCATTTTTTTTACTGTTTTTCAAAGCTGCTAATCTATTTTATTGCAGGATATGATGTTTAAAATAGGGCATTATGTTATGGTCTCAAAGGTGGTGTTCTGGTGCTAGGGTTAAAGATGTATATGTGCATAATTTTCCTTTTTTTATCTGAAACTACAGTTGAATGTTGTTCAGTATGGCACATAACAAAATTAACTTTGAATTTGACTTTTTTTTTAAAGGATAAAAATGGATGCAGCTCATAGTGTTGTGACTCAACACTAATTTTTTTCTTTGCTACTTTAAAGTCTTCTCTAAAAAGAATATTAAAAACAGTTGAAAACTGTAGGGTTTTTTTTAATTAAAATTCAAAGTACTTAGAGGTTCTTTAGGACAGTGTTCTTAACAGGTATTACGGTTACTGTCCTACCTCCTAATATGAAATTTTCCATATAGACATAAAATTGCACCTTTTAAATGATTCTTTTAAAAAAATATCTATACCATGCTATAAACATGCATTTTCAATCTGTAAGAAAGTATATATGCAGTATTTAACCAGAAAAATCTGCTGCCACTAGAGTTTGGAGGTAGATCTTGAGTTTACACTGTATACATTTAAAATATGCATCCCTTTAAAAATGCTTTGTGTTAGCATGCTGCAAATCCAATGGCGCTTATATAACAAGCTGGTCTAGGGCTATTTAATGAAAAACCTGGTCATAAATGTTATGCATATAATGTGTATTTTTTACTTTTATTAGTTGCTTCATGTTTGCACACAGCTGTTCACATGAGAAATTTTAACTTCATGCTATATTGTGGCTTTGTGTTCCAGATAATGTTCATATTTTGTTTTTGCACCAGATGAGAATCAGTTCCTTGAGAATAATTTTTTTTTTATATTTCTAAACTTCAGAAAGTTAAAATTTTGGGAAATCTCTTAGACAAATAAGTGTTTTATGTGGCTGTAAAAAATGATGTACACGCTGTAAAATAAGATTGTCACTGTTCTGTGGGATTATTATTTCTAAATGTGTTACTCATCGTAACGGGCATACAATAAAACGCATCTCTTGCACACCAGATTTTTTGGAGTTTCTTTTTCATTTATGGTGTTTAGGAAAGTCCCATTCTCTGTAAATTTGCCTGATATTTTTGATTCCATTATTCACTAATTAATATGTAATCACATTTCAAGTAAACAGGTTACTGCATGTCTATTTAACAGACTGTTGAGGAAAGAACATTGGTATGATTTAACCCTTTAGACTTACAGGTAATGTATTTGTGTTTGTTTTCTTATTTCTAAAATAATTATCAAATGTGATACTGACATTCCTTTGAATTTTTTTTTTTCCTTTAAGAGAACAAAAAACTCCCCACATATTTTGGGAAAATCCATGTAGGTTTTTGTATTTTAACCTGTGTAATAGAACAGCTTGCAGAATGAAATGCTAAAAATGCTGCTATCCTAAACTACCTCTCTTTTTAGAATACTTGAATTACAATATCAATAACAGATTAAAAAGCTGAAGAAGAACATGTGATATTAAATGAACCCTTCATCGAGGATTTCCAACGGGCTCTGAGCCACTGAACTCATAGGTTTTGCACAAAGAGCAGAAATTAAGCAGACAGGAATTAATTCATCTGGGTTTTGTTGCTGCCTTTCCTTGCATGCCCAGCAGTCAGAAGGGAAAAAATCTTAGTGATTTAAAGCTGTGGATTTCTGACAACGTCAGTGCTTTGTTCCTGAGTGTTATGTTGAATACATGGACTGAAGGAGTTTCTTCAAAAGCCTGAAGATGATCCCTAACTCTGCTCATGGCTGTGCTGGCTCATTTTTCCACCCTACAGACAGACCAAATAATCAGGTAATTATTGTTCTGTATCAAAGCATGAGGTCAGTTGCTGTTCTTGACATAAGATTTTACTAGGAAGTGGTGTTTTAAATCTGAAATGCAAGGATAAAATGCCACCTGAATCTTCAGCAGTTTGAGGGACAGTTCCCAAATCCTTCTTAGTGCCCTTTCCCAGTTAATATTTGAGAGCTGTGACAGGTCAGGGGTGCTTGAGCAAGCAGAGCCTCACAAAGGTGTGCAGGGCTTGCTCTGAAATGTCAGATCTGTTTGGTGCAGCTTTTTACTGGGCTGACAGGTGCAGTTAAAAGTGATTCACATCCTGATCATCAGCTGTGTTTTTCTTTCCTCAGGTTTCAACTGCCTGGAATTAAAGGTAATCAAAGAGAAAACACGGAAGAGCTGCAGCAGAACTCTGGAGGTAAAGGTGACGTACTGGGTGTGGGCTGGTGGCTGCTGGAGTTGTCAGGGTCTTTCCAGCCAGGGCTCTCTTTGACTTTTATTTTACAGCTGAGGCAGAGAAAATTCAATACTGTAGAAAGGTCAGTCAAACCAAAGAAGACAGTTTTCTCCTTTTCAGTGCAAAACAAGACTCTGCATTCTGGCAGATAAAGACAGAGCAGAATGTACATTGTTGTAATTATATAAAGTAAATAGTGTCTGACTTTTTTATAATTTGTTTCTGGAAAAAATGTAGAAGTCTTGGTGGACCTACTTGAAACTGAGGTGGGAAATGAGCTAAAGTAAAATGCTTCTACCCAGGATTTACAGAGCTGGGTAAATGAGTTTCTGTAAACTCCAGCAGAAATCACACTAGGTAAATCAGTTCCTGTTCCACAGCAAAGAGGGGACAGCTGAGCCCACAGTGACAGGTACTTCATAGTAAAAAATACTAAATTTGCTTTTTAAATACATATGGTTTGAAAACAAAACCAGCTTATAAATAAATGGCCATATGCTTTATCTACTAGTCTAATTCAGCTTTTTGACAACCATTCATTGCTTTGTGCTTTCTGTGAGTACAAAGTGTCATTGCAACCTCTGCTCTGTAGCATTTACAGGGGCTGGTGATCTTCAGGTTCTTTGAGGAGCTGTCCTTGCTACCACCAGGACAGAGAGAGCTGGCTGGCCTGAGCATCAACCTGGGCTTTTTCTAAGCAGGCTGCAGCTTTCCTGGCTGCCCCAGGATGGTGTTTCCACTGGGATGGATCAACTGGATTTGAAAAGAGCATTTGCCTGGTGGTGGCCTTTGCCATGGAATTGTCTCACCACGCCCAGCAGCTCCTGGTCTGAGCCCTGTCCCTCCTTAAGGGAGTTCCCTGTGTGCCCTGTGCTGTGCCATGGAGTGGAGGAAACACAGGTCAGTGTCACTGGGGGGGAGGGGGGGGGTTGGGAAATCCATGGCTGGGATGAGCCATTAGGAACTGTGGCCATTAATAAACCCCCATTTCTGCTCTTTGTAGCTTTGTCACAGCTGTGGGAAACCCCCAGCCCTGGTGGGAGCACAAGGAGCACCTGCACAGGTCACTCTGATGGCATTAAACAAACACGGTGCTCTTCCTGTGTTAGTCCTTTTTTTGGTTAAGATTACCAAAGGTGAAAAGTCTTTTGCTGACAGTATAACTAAAATTATTTATTGCACTGATGCTGTCCCATGGCAGGAGCATGTTAACTCTGAGTGTAGCTGTACCTTTTATTCACTGCTTTGCAGAAAGAGGGCTTGCTTTAGAATCTGTTTTAGAATAATTACTGAATGCAGAGGGGCAAGGCAGTCCTCATTCAAATGAGGGTATTTAACTAAGTGAAGCCCTTCTGTAAAGCCAAGCTCAAGGAGGGGACCAGGCTGGTGAAACTGCAGGCCCATCTCAGCCTGGACACACTCAAAGAGCAGCAGCAGAAACAGGTTTTACTTGTGGCTCTGCCTAGGCCTGAAGAGCATGAGGCCAGCTGGACATCCAGCAGTACCTAAGGGAGTTCTGGCAGCAGCAGCCAGAAAAGAGGGAGCCAGCCTTAATCATTCCCTTGTAAAGATTCATGGAGAGGAACCAGACACCACCTACCCCCCTCCAACCATACACAAGATGTTTCCAGGACAGACAGACAGTGATCCAGAGAGTTAGACTTGGGTTTATTTCATGGTTACAGGTAGCCTCCAGCATTCTTTCCCCATTAAACATTGACTAGGGTCTATATTATCTTGTAACAGAAATACATGGCTGCAGCAGGAAAGCAAAGCAAGAACCCCACAATAAAAGAGCACCTTTGGATTGCAGCGTTGCAAACTTTCCCTCTAAGTCTCTGTGTTGTGTTGCTCAGACAACTACTGTGTTTCTGTCCCATCTGGGGTGCCAGTTGTTTCTTTCCCATCTGGGGTGCCAGTTGTTTCTGCCCATCCCAGGGACGTCAGTTGTTTCTGCCCATCCCAGGGACGGCAGTTGTCGGGGGCTCCTTTTTAGGAGCTTAAATTCCCCGGCATTCAGGTGGTCTCAGAGTTCTGGCCCTCTGCAAAGCTCTGTGCCAAACGCAGGAAAAGACGGAGTCTTCAAGGTTACATGCTTCGTTTATTAGTTCTTATCTTACAATTTTCTCAGTGTCCAAAAGATGTTTGCCGCGGCTCGGACATCTGGTGACTCCCCCCGTCTCTGGGCTGTCTTTATCTTTTATACTAATTGCCACGTATTCTTTATTTACTATTTCTTACCAATGTCTATCACTATTACTAGAAAGGTCATCTTTACTCTGACCCAATCCTCACTAACTACTTTGTGCCAACGTCACTGCAGAAATGGAGTGAGGGAACAAGAAGGAAGAAGAAAGAGACAACGCCCTAAATTCTCCATCTTGCCCCATTCAATTCAATGCCAAGAATCCCAAACTCACTGTTTTTTCACCCTGTGATATACTAAACTACTATTTTTACACTCTTGTGGCCTGCAATGCTTCCTGCAGTGCAAGAAGCCTCTCCCATGGACTGAAATCAAATCCAGTGTCTCTCTGAGCTCTGGGCTCTGGGCTGGGGTCCCAGACCCCCCTGCCCAGGTCCCTGACCCTCCAGGGCAACCAAAGGAATGCCCTGGACTCCAACATCTCCCCCTCCTGTTTGAACTAAGAACACCTCCTTGGCCATTCTGTCCATGGTTTGCCGTATGCATGGAAAGAAACACGGCAAAATCATGAGAAGGATTACAAGCCCTACTAAAATATATATAACTATCTTCAAAATTTCCTTCCACAATGGTGAAAGGTTAAACAAATTGAAAACTCCATCCATCCATGACTCAGTTGCTTCTTCAAGTTTGTTCACATTCTCCTGCAATTGCCTGATGTTCTCATGAATGGATTTGGAATGATCTGAAAAATTCACGCAGCACATTCCCTCAAATTCCTCGCACCCATGCCCATGGGTCAGCAAAAGATCATCAATCGCTGCCCTGTTTTGGAGACTTGCTCGTCTTACACTGTCAATGTATAACAACATGTCACTCAGTGCAAGAGAGATGGCTCAGGCATGTTTGCTCAGCCAACAACCCATGTGATCCAATTGTGTCAAGGCTGCTCCTGACACTGCCTGTGGTGAAAAAATTGCAACTGCAATTCTCTGAGCCTTGCTCCATGTGTGAACCTCATCACCACAACTTGGATCATACATTTGAACTCGATCTTTTCCCTCTATGTTTTAGTTTTCTTATCAATGTCATGTCGGGTGTTAGCAATGAAAGCATTCCAATGCTGCATGGATCACCTGTGGCCTTTGCCAGGATTGTGGACCAAATTTTGTCCCCACAAATGAAAAAGTTTCCCTTCAGCAACTGATCTGGAACATGATTGGATGGTTTTTTCCAGCATCTTAGTGTAATTACACCAAGATGATGAATTTCTGTAAAAACTGAGGTTTGGAGTGACGTCTGTTGTTTTATTTTTTGTCACTCCGGAAAGGCCGAATTTCACACAGAATTGCATTTGGACTGACCCAAGAATTTCCAGTTCCTGGGGTTCAAAAGGAGCCACAGGAAGGAATTTCATCCAAACATCCCATTGGTCCACTGGATTTACAATGGACTTTGAAATCTCCGGAGGGATGTTCTCTGGAATTGGCCATTTGCTCACTGGCAACTCCACCAAACATGTTGAAAAAGGTTTCCCCTGGCTTTGAGTGTGTCAGGCAGATGGTATCCAAACCTGATGCATTGCCTAGAGTTTCCCAAACATTCTCTTTTGGTTGAGCCGCGGGCAAAACTGCCGCACTGCTCAAGGCAACCAAGGAGAGAATGAGGCACAAGGATGGTTCTTTCATTTCCAATGCCCTCTTTTCCCTGGGAATCCCTAAAAATGCAACACCACCCAAGCCCCAAAGAAAATTCAAGTCCCAAAGTCTCTTTTGCACGTAGAACGAAGGGATGTCTGCTGTCTTGACACCGGCTTCCGTCTGCTTGCCCACTTCTCTTCCTCCAGTCTTGTGGTCTGTCTCTGTTTTCTGGACTCGGTATGATTTCACGTGCTTTGCTGCCAGTCCAACTGCTGTGAAAACACAAGCAAATCCCTTGCCCCAAGTTATTAATTTGAATGGCCTTTCAATTTGCCCTGTTTCTGTGTTTCTGATCAGAACCAAAGGATTTTCCTTCAGTTTCGCTCTTGGATTGACTGCTCCCATGAATGCAGAAGACTGCACAAGCTCACAATCTGGGCAAGCACTAATGATTTCCTTTGCCTGACTTTTGGAAATGTGAAAACTTCCCATTAGTGCTTGAGCATTCTGATGAAAGAATGCATGATTCAATTTTGCCTGTTCAAAAATGTTTGGTAAAGTCTTTGAAATTGTCATGGTCAATTTGTCTGCATGTGCATTGCCTTCCACCAAAAATCCCAGGAGGGATGAATGTGCCCTCATGTCAGAGACAAAGTATTTATGTTTTCTGTTTTGCAACAATGTCCTCATGCACAGCAAATATGAATACAAATTTTCACTGTCAACCCCTCTCAAAAGTGAATCTCCAAGTCTCCCGACCACACCAGCTACACAAGCTGAGTTTGTGATCAAACCAAATGGTTGCTGAAACAGCTCAAAAGCTCTGACCACTGCTGTTAACTCCACTATTTGTGGTGACCCTTGTACTATTCTTATATCTGATTTCCACTCCCCTGTGATGCCATCCTTTGGCTTTTCCCTGAAACTTACTTTTGCCTTCAACAATCTGTGACTTGGGAAATGAATAGTACAAACACCAGAGTGATCTAACAATGCAATCTGCAAGTTCTCTGATTTCTGCAATGCCCAATCAAAATAATCTTTTTTCAAAGGCAGGTAAATTGTTTTAAAGTCTTTGCCTGCCATTGTTTGCAGCCTGGTCCTAGCTTTGATGATGATCTGAGCTATCATTTCTTGACTTGTGAGGATCATCCTCAGAGACCTGTAAGATAAAAAAATTCCACTCTAAAATCAACAATGGGTCTTTTTGTGATGAATCCCACTGAAAAATCAACTCATACAACGGCATTTTTTCTCCCAACACTGCAAGAAAGAATGGCAATGATGTTACAAAACAATCCCCTTTCAAGAGATTCATCTGATCCCTGACAACTTCACAATCCAAACTCTCCCATCTCGGGTTTACATTCTGTGTACCATAATTCACTGGCATATTCATGCCCTTTGCACCCATTGAACATTTCTTTATGTCTGTCCATTCTGTTAGACTGAATTCTGTTTTGGCAGAAGCTTGTGCGGTGTCTGCCTCCGAAACTGTCTCCTTTGTTTGTGGCTTTGCTGCTGCTTCATCCTCTCCAGGATGTTTTGGAAGCTGCACGTCATTTGGTCCTGTTTCTTTTTCTTTCTCTTTCTCTTTCTCCCGCTGAACAGGAACCAGAGTTTGCTGAGCATCCTCAAGTTTTTCTGTAGCTTCTTTCCTTGGAAATACCTGTAAAATCTGAGATATTTTTGAATGTGCCCCCGTCCGTAACATCCCGGCAGCTGCCCCTGAGTCTCCATAAGCAGGAGATCCAGGGACATGGAAACTGCAAGTGGGCGGAGTCTGGCCCCGCGATGTCAGCCGCCTGGGGGTGGTACCTTCGAGGCTCTCCCCGCCTCGGCCACGCCCCGTCCCTGCCAGCTCCGTCTCCGCCCGTTCCGCCCCTGCCTGATCCGGCCCGGCGGTCTCCGGCGGGATATCCCGCCCCCTCTCATGCTCAGGACTCGTCCCGTCCCTTTCGTCATTTGAATCTGCCCCCCTCTGAACAGAATTGTGTCTTGGGCCTTTCCCTGCCCCTGCCACGCCTGCGTTTGAACATGCCGCATGGCTTTCTGGGATTTGTAGTTCTCGACTCTGTGCTTCCGTGTTCGGCAGCCCTCTCCCGGCGCTTCGCGACGCGAATGTGTTTTGAGCTCTGTTTCCCCTAGCTTGCGTCATCTGCGTGCGCCAAGCCGCCTGCTCGGTTCTCGGGTCTCCCCCCGCTCCAGCTCCGTTGCTCGCTGTTTCACACCCCCCGCACTGCGTAAACCGACCTCCCCCGCGGTCCGCCTCTATCCCGCCCGACGCGTCCTCCGTCCGCGCTTCCCCGCGCCCCGACGCGCTCCGACGAGATGAGTTAGGACCGGCTTTCTGTGCGCGCCGCTTCCCCGGCGCCTCGGCCGCCCCGCCTTCCCCCCCCGCGCTCCGTCCCTCCACGGAGAGGGAAAGGAACGGCGAAATGATGTCTCGCAGTGACCTTGGATGTGCAAAGGGACTCCGCGGCGGGTTTCTCCCCCCGCCCTCTCGGGAAGGATGTGGGGTTTGCCCTGAAACTGCCTGAAACAAAAGCATGTTCAATTTCCCCTGTTCTTTTGGGTGAATTAAAAGCTTCCCTTTTCCTGGAATTAATTTTGGGGTTTTTGACGAATTTTCTGACGAATCTTGAAATGCATGAGAGTTCCCCCCTCCTCCATACCCCGGAGGAGCTATTGACCTTGAAGATAGCATTCCTCTGTCTCCTGGCACTCCCTGCCCCACAGATAAAGCTCTGCTATCTTGCTTTTCGCTACTATTTTCTGTTATAACTTCTAACTTAATTCTCCCCGCTGCGGTTACAAACCTCGCAGCTATCCTGTCTTTTTTCTGTCTAGAAATCTTTTCTTGTGAAATGTTTGACCCCATGGTGTGTGTTCTAAATCTCACTGTCTCACCAAAGCCGAAAGGCTTGCTGCAGCTGTGTCCAGTCCGTCTCAGGGTGTGTCCTGATCACTGCCCGCAGATCTCAGGGTGACGGGTTCCAGGGCCCTTTGGAAAACCGTCGTCTGTGACGAATTGAAAATGAGCTGTTCTTCTTCTTCTTGGCCAGATAGGTGTTTCTTCTCCGGAGTTGTCTTCGTTTGGCTTTGATCTTCTGAGAGCTTTGATGTTGCTGCAGAGGTCTTATTTTTCTCCTTCAGGGATGCTAGATGTCGTGCATCCAGAGACGCCTGTGGCTGCCTGACCAGAGACGCCTGTGGCTTCTGTCCCATCTGGGGTGCCAGTTGTTTCTGTCCCATCTGGGGTGCCAGTTGTTTCTTTCCCATCTGGGGTGCCAGTTGTTTCTGCCCATCCCAGGGATGTCAGTTGTTTCTGCCCATCCCAGGGACGGCAGTTGTCGGGGGCTCCTTTTTAGGAGCTTAAATTCCCCGGCATTCAGGTGGTCTCAGAGTTCTGGCCCTCTGCAAAGCTCTGTGCCAAACGCAGGAAAAGACAGAGTCTTCAAGGTTACATGCTTCGTTTATTAGTTCTTATCTTACAATTTTCTCAGTGTCCAAAAGATGTTTGCCGCGGCTCGGACATCTGGTGACTCCCCCCGTCTCTGGGCTGTCCTTATCTTTTATACTAATTGCCACGTATTCTTTATTTACTATTTCTTACCAATGTCTATCACTATTACTAGAAAGGTCATCTTTACTCTGACCCAATCCTCACTAACTACTTTGTGCCAACGTCACTGCAGAAATGGAGTGAGGGAACAAGAAGGAAGAAGAAAGACAACGCCCTAAATTCTCCATCTTGCCCCATTCACTTCAATGCCAAGAATCCCAAACTCACTGTTTTTTCACCCTGTGATATACTAAACTACTATTTTTACACTCTTGTGGCCTGCAATGCTTCCTGCAGTGCAAGAAGCCTCTCCCATGGACTGAAATCAAATCCAGTGTCTCTCTGAGCTCTGGGCTCTGGGCTGGGGTCCCAGACCCCCCTGCCCAGGTCCCTGACCCTCCAGGGCAACCAAAGGAATGCCCTGGACTCCAACACTACTGAATCATGAACACTGTGAAAAGTGCATATTATATGGCTCTACGCAAGATATTTACTATATGTATTACGTTGTATTGATTGTTAATGTTGTATTAATATTTTGATAGTATGGTAAATGTAGCTTTGTAGTTAAAATGTAGTTTTTATATACCAACCACAGGAAAATGTAAATCTTTCAGAGAAAAAGAATTTACTACTTCCTTATCAGAAGAGACCAACTTCTCCTGCCTTGCTCAGCCCTGAAGATGCCATAGAGATTAAAGGAAAAAAATGACACTAACCAGAGACAATTCTTTGTTTGAATGGAATTTATGCATCATGTATGAAATGTATGAATATTCAACAGGCTATTGCTTTTAAGAGATAATCCTTTGTTAATGGGGGTCCTTCTCCAGAGCTTTTTTACTCGAGGAGGCACCCAGACATCTGTTACTTTGTTTTTATTGTCTCGTATTGTCCTAACCCTAATTGTTCAATTTCTTTATTCTAATTCTATTTTTATAACCATCTTATTTACTATTAAACTTTCAAAATTTTAAAACAAGTGATTGGCATTTTTCACAAACACCAAATCAGTTTGAAAGAATTTCTGTGGTCCTGCAAGGAGTGGAAATTGTAAATGGCAGGTTGGTCTGATAAGGAAATTTAGTCCAGGAGTTATTTTCACACAAGGTTCTATATAAAAATATACCAAGTTCTTGAGAATTTGAAGCACAGCAAATAAATACTTACAGCTGATTTGGGGCTGAAAAGACATAACTTCTGAGGTCAGAAACATTCTCTAAAATGAGCTTTGGCCCAGCCCTTCACTGAACTGGGTCCTTCTGGCAATTGCCAGGTCAGAAGTTGAGTTTGATGTAAGTTTTGTCCTTTGTGTCTGAGCTTCCCAGACAGAGGCAGGTGTGAGGTAAGGAGCAGTTCCCAGTGAAGTATTTTTGAAGTTCCCATGCAGCCCATGACTGCACTGAAAGCAGCTGTGGGAGGGGTGGGACTGACATCGGGGTCATTCCCACTCTCAGCATGAGGAGACAAAACATGGCTACAAGGATGAAGAAGAAAAGGTTTCAGGTGTCTTCTTTTTGTCTCCTAGATTGCCTCAGGACTGGCTGAAGAACAGGAGCTAGTCAAGAACAGAAGTTCACAGAGGGATAGCATCCCACTCTTCCGAGGGAAAAATGACTTCTTAATGTTTTCCCAGCCTTCTTTACTATTAGACTGAACCTTTTTTTGGATGCAGAAGAGCAGAAAGTAAAGCGGTTTCAGTGGTTGTGAACTCCTTGGAGTAGCTCTGAAGGCTCAGAGGTTTCTCTCATTCCTAAAAGAAGTGTGAAAAGTGCATATTATATGGCTCTACACAAGATATTTACTATATGTGTTGTGTTAATTGTTGGTGTTGTATTAATATTTTGATAGTATAGTAAATGAAGTTTTGTAGTTAAAATGTAGTTTTTATGTACCAACCACAGGAAAACGTAAATCTTTCAGAGAAAAAAAGAATTTCCTACTTCCTTATCAGAAGAGACCAACTTCTCCTGCCTTGCTCAGCCCTGAAGATGCCATAGAGATTAAAGGAAAAAAATGACACTAACCAGAGACAATTCTTTGTTTGAATGGAATTTATGCATCATGTATGAAATGTATGAATATTCAACAGGCTATTGCTTTTAAGAGATAATCCTTTGTTAACAGGGGTCCTTCTTTGGGGCTTTTTTGCTCAGAGAGGCACCCAGACGTCTGTAACTTTGGTTTTTATTGTCTCGTATTGTCCTAACTCTAAATTTGTTCAAATTTTACTCTAATTCTATTTTTATAACCATTTTATTTAGTATTAAACTTTCAAAAATTTAAAACAAGTGATTGGTGTTTTTCACAATTATGGTAGCAGAGGATGGTTAGAACACCTCACTGCCGGTGCCTCAGTGGAATCAGGGTGAGGACAGCGCGCCCTGCCCAGTTGGCAGCCTTGCTCTGTGTTCCCCTGCTGTGACCAACAGATGCAGGTTATGATCAATGGACAAGAGGAGGCAATAAAACAAAGAAAAGGGAAAAGATTCCCTAAAACCGCGGTAGTTAGCCCCTAAGACTAAAGTGTACACGAAGACAAAGACTCAAGGACAAAGGACAGGTAAGTACTGGTTTGGGGGGGGCGGTTAAGGGGGGGATGAATGTGTGTGAATGAGAGGCAGCTGGTTATCCCAGACCTGCTAAGCGAGTGCGGAGTCTCCTATGCTGCGTTTCCATTCTTTCGTGAGAAAGACGGCCAGTAAAGAGACGAAGCGGGTGATAAGAAGAGTGAGAGAACCCCCCAGGGAAACTGGGACTGAGTTTTAGAGAAGGGGTGGGACCCCTAGGAAGTCAAAAAAAAAGTCTGCTGGATTGAGGGGTTATTGCCCCAAGATCATCCAGGACTGAAACCTGCTGGGTTGAGGGATTGATGTCCAAGAGCACCCAGGGTTCTGCCGGATTGAGGTTATGCCCAAGAGCATCTGGGGTTGAACAACACAGCTGGATTGAGGGGATATCCAAGAGCACCGGGACTGGCCAGTAGCACCTAAAACTTGTAATAGGTGATTTGAGAGTAAAAGGTACCTTATTGTTTTGTTGTGTGAGAGAGAGTCACACACAAAATCTGCCTCAGTTTCCCCGGGCGGGTGGGGGCTGTAGCAAAACGTGTGTGTGACCTGCAATTCAGCCCTTTTCCTCTAGGCGTGTGGAGGGGGGGGGTCGTAGTAAGAGTGTAAGTGACACGCAAATTAGCCTCATAGGTGGATCGGCACCAGAGGCGATCAGATTCTGGGCCCTCCTCAGAGGCCCAGCTATACTGAAACCCAGAGACCAAACCCAAGGCAAGGGGGGGCCACACAAAGCCACGATTCTCTGGCGACAGGCTTCATGTCCTAAGAGTGTGAAAGAGTGTGTAAAAGTGAAGGAGGAATGAAGTAAGAGTAGATGGAAGAAAGCACATGTAATGTTGATTGTTATATCTCCTTAGAGGAAGGTGTATTGTATTTGTGTGGGATAGAAGGGATTTTTGTGTGTGTGCATAGATAGAAGTAAGTGGTCTTTAGGTTGTAAGAGAAAGTGAAAAACAGAGGTGGGGGACGAATAGATAAAATCTTGAAAAATGGGACAGAAAAACAGTAAGTTGGATACAAGGAAGAAAAAAGAGTGTAAAAAATTACCAACAGAAATACCTCAAGATAGCCCTCTTGGCATTATGTTAGCTAACTGGGATAACAACCCTTGTACCAGAAGAAAGGAAAAGGTAAAGATGATACAATTTTGCATGATAGAATGGGCAGAGAAGGAAATAAGATCTGACCACGTTTATTGGCCCAGATACGGCTCTTTTGAGAATTGGATTTGCCAGGCTCTAAATGTATTTGTAAATTCAAAAGAACCGTTTAATCCTGAAGAAAGAGAATATGCCACATGTTGGACAGGAGATTTTAGGAGAATAAAAATCTTTAACGTATCAGAAACGCCCGAGACGAAACAAGAAAAGAAAAAGGGGAAAGAAAAGGGAAGGGAACAAGAAGAAAATAAGGAAAAAGAGTGGGATCCTTTGCAGGCTTTGCCCCCTCCGTTCCCGCTCGCGCTCCCGCCGTTCGCGGCCGAGCCCCCTGTCCCGGGTCCCGCTTCAGCCCCGCCTGCCCCGGTTCCCGTCCCGAGCGCGGGCTCGCAGCCAGCAGCAGCTGCGCCGGTCCCCGCATACACCCCATCCCCGGCCCCGCCGGTGAATTCATCTGCCCCGGCCGCCTGGTCTGTGGCCGCCCTAAGGGCCGTGCCGGGGGTCCCTCCTTATGCGTGGTCTAGGGCTGCAGCCCCGACCGTGCCGGGGGTCCCGTCGGTCCCAGCCGTCCTATCTCCAATCGCTTCCCCCACTGCCCGATCCCCGGCTGCCCTGCCCGTGCCGGCTGCGCTGGGTGCTGCCGCTGCTGCTTTGTCCCTGCCGGGAGCCGCTGACTCAGCCACCATTAGCCCCATGCAGGCTGTCTGCGCTCCCCTCTGGTATCCCCCGGAACTGCCCCCTCCTCTGCCGGTCCCGGCAGCAAACCCCGCCTACGCTCCGCCCTTGGAGGACCAAGCCTAAGCGCTTTGCCCTCCCCTCACCGCCCTTCCGGCCCTGAGCTCCGTTCCCTCGGTAACCACAGCTACTGCTCAGAGAAATGACTTCTCCCTAGAAATGCCTTTTATTGAAACACTAGAAGTTCACTTAAAAGACAGCCCTCTCTGGATTCTTTCTCAAAACACGGGAAAAAGACGACAGAGGATAAAAACCAAAAATGGGATAAAGAAATTAGTCTATTCCCACTAAGAGAAGTCCCAATGGGAGGGGGTGGAACAGGGTTTGTAAATGCCCCTTTGACTTCTTCTGAGGTCAGAAATTTTAAAAAAGAAATCAAAAGAATTTTAGAAGATCCCATGGGCACAGCTGAACAATTAGACCAATTTTTAGGTCCGAATATTTATACTTGGGAAGAGATGCAGTCTATAATGAAAATAATATTTTCTCAGGAAGAAAGGCAACTAATCAGAGCAGCTGGAATAAAAGTTTGGGAAAAAGAGAACCCACAGGGGCCCCCCAGAGAAGACAAAATGCCAACTGCGCCTCCTGAGTGGGGTCAAAATAATGAGGAAGGGAGGAAACACATGAATGAATATCGGAATTTAATAATCAAGGGAATAAAAGAGGCAGCACCCTGAGGGCAAAACGCTTGTCCTAGGTTACAATGTAAAATGTGCCCAAAGTATGTATTCTATCACCATCTACATGAAATGTTGTTGTGCACCACTGTTTCCCGTGCCCCCTCCCTCCAGACTATCTTCTGTTAATGGCCCATCAATACCGCCCTGCATGACTCATAGATAACTCTCCCCAGGAGCTATCTCTGTTTAATAGGCAATCAAGGACCCATTGCAAAACTGATAAAATGATATCAGTCCATTGTGAGATGCTCCGCCCAGGGGGAGGAGCCAAGCATTCCCACCTGGATATAATCGGGGCCTTGGGACAGCACAGGCAGCCTTACCCACTGGATTCCCAGAGGACAAGAGCTACCAGACCTTTCTGCAAGAACACTGCTTCAACAAGACCACTTCATCTGGACTGCCACCACCACGGTTTCAGGTTGTATTCTGACTCTGTCAGTAATCTTTTGTACCATTGCATGTGTTTTATTTTATTTTACTTTTTTTTCCTCTCCTATTAAATTGTTTTTTCTGACTTGGAGTCTCTCGCTGGTTTTGCCTTCAAGCCAGCACATATATTTTGGCGCCCAACGTGGGGCAGGAGGTACTGAGAGAAGTCAGAATTACAATTTTGTAGTGAGGAAAAAAGAAACAGCTGTCCGCTATGATGCTCAACATGCTTTCATATATCTTATACCTAGCTCTCTACATTTTCCCACACATGGGGCAGTATTTGCCGGTCTTAATGCTCATGTGTAGACCAGGGTATGGTACCAGAATTGCTGTATTGGTCTATTATGTTTATTGTATGATAACCTCTGAGGCAATGAGCATCATTCGGAGTATATACTCTATTTTGTGTTCTTGTCCTGGTCCAGAATGCTACATCTGGGCTCTCAATAATCGCACCCAGCCCCTGTGGGGAGGGGTAAAGAATGATTTTTTCCAGTCTTTTAGGTATGGCACAGCAGTTTTCAAAAGTATTGAGTTCTCTCTAGGTGCCAAGGACAGCATAATATTGTTGTTAGTTCTGCTTTGCCTTCTCTGCACGGCCTGCACCATGCTCACCATGTTTAGAAATCAAACACTACATGGGGTGGTGCAGCGTCTCCTTGAGGAGGAGGGAAAAAGAAACAAATGCAAAACAACGGCATCCGTGTCTACACAAACTGTCGTAGAGGAAACAGGAACCGCATCTATGCAGACTGTCACAGAAGAGAAAAGAACCAAAAACAAGGCAACAGTTTCTGCATCTACTCAGA
This sequence comes from Hirundo rustica, assembly GCF_015227805.2. Lineage (NCBI taxonomy): Eukaryota > Metazoa > Chordata > Aves > Passeriformes > Hirundinidae > Hirundo > Hirundo rustica. The sequence continues at coordinate 19,343,862 of NC_053487.1, read as the reverse complement.
CCATCACAGAAGAGAAAGGAACCAAAAACAAAGCAACAGTTTCTGCATCTACTCAGACCATCACAGAGAAGAAAGGAACCAAAAACAAAGCAACAGTGTCAGTGTCTACACAAGCTGTCACAGAGGAGAAAGAAACCAAAGGTGCCATCAGCATCTCCACACAGACTGTCACTGAAGCAGAACAACCTAAACCAGTGGCAGTTGCCCCTGTTCAGAAGAAGAAATCAAAGAGCAAATCAGTCCGCATAATGACTGATGAGGATGTGGCAGGACCTTCACACTCAGCAGAAGAGACAGAGCCAGAGATCATCACCCGCTCTCTATCCCTGGGTGAACTGCGTGACCTGCGGAGGGAATTCACCCGCCAGACAAACGAGTCCATCCTGACCTGGCTGCTCCGCATCTGGGACGCTGCAGCCAATGACACCATTCTGGATGGAAGTGAGGCCAGGCAACTGGGATCGCTGTCTCGGGATGTGGTCATTGACCAGGGGATCGGGAGAACCCAACAAACTCTCAGCCTCTGGCGGCGACTGCTAACAAGTGTGAGGGACAGATACCTTTGTAAAGAAGACCTCCAGGTGCACCAAGGAAAATGGAGCACAATGGAACAAGGTACCCGATGCCTGAGGGAATTGGCTGTGCTAGAGATCATTTTCTCAGAAGACGAGAGATTTCCTAAAAGCCCAGATGATGTCCAGTGCACATCGCAGATGTGGTTGAGATTTGCACGGCTTGGACCAGAGATGTACTCCCGTTACCTGGCAACGCTGCAATGGAGGGAAGGTGAGGACAAGGTGGGCGTCTTGGTCAATAAACTAAGAATTTACGAGGACACTGTCACCGCCCCATTTCGTACCCATGTCTCATCCGTGGAAACAAGGCTGGCTGAGCAAGTCCGGAGCTTGATTGAAGAGGGCCATCAGAAACTAAAAAAGGAACTTAAGGAAGAAATTTACCACATCTCGCCAGAACCAACAAGAGTCTCTGCCATTAGGAGCAGGTACCCACCAGCCAGGGAGAGAGCATACACTCCACGGGGTAACCTCTGGTCTTTTCTTCGGGAACATGGAGAAGACATGAGGAATTGGGATGGAAAACCCACCTCCTCCTTAGCAGCCCGGGTACGTGAACTGAAGAGAGAGACACCTACCATGAAGAGCTCATCTAGAGCCAACACTGCTCCAGTCTCAAAGGCACAGAACCCCAGACAGTATAAGAAGAATGATATGACTGATCCACTTGAAGGGACCTCAGGAACATATTTACAGGAAGAAAGCAACGTGTACCATGACCAGGAATAGGGGGGCCCTGCCTCTAGCCAGGTAGAGGAAAGGGACAATCGGATCTATTGGACTGTGTGGATCCGATGGCCTGGCACATCTGACCCACAAAAATATACGGCTTTGGTTGACACTGGTGCCCAATGTACCCTGATGCCATCAAGGTATGTAGGAACAGAATCCATTTCTATTTCTGGAGTGACAGGAGGGTCCCAGCAGCTGACTGTATTAGAGGCCGAAGTGAGTTTAACCGGGAATGGGTGGCAAAAACACCCCATCGTGACTGGCCCAGAGGCCCCATGCATCCTTGGCATAGACTACCTCAGAAATGGATACTTCAAAGATCCAAAAGGATATCGCTGGGCTTTTGGGATAGCTGCTGTAGAGACAGAAGACATCAGACAACTGAGTACCTTGCCTGGTCTCTCAGATGACTCCTGTGCTGTGGGACTACTAAGAGTTGAAGAACAACAGGTACCAATCGCCACAACAACAGTACACCGACGGCAATACCGCACCGACAGAGACTCTGTGACTCCTATCCATGAGATGATTCGGAAACTGGAGAGCCAAGGGGTGGTCAGCAAGGCTCGTTCACCTTTCAACAGCCCTATATGGCCAGTGCGTAAGTCCAGTGGAGAATGGAGACTGACTGTGGATTACCGTGCTCTGAATGAAGTCACCCCACCACTAAGTGCTGCTGTGCCAGACATGTTGGAGCTTCAGTACGAGCTAGAGTCCAAGGCAGCAAAGTGGTATGCGACCATTGATATTGCCAATGCCTTCTTCTCCATTCCTTTGGCAGCAGAGTGCAGGGCCCAGTTTGCCTTCACCTGGAAGGGCGTACAGTACACCTGGAACCGACTGCCCCAGGGGTGGAAACACAGCCCCACCATCTGCCATGGACTGATCCAGACTGCACTGGAAAAAGGTGAGGCTCCTGAACATTTACAGTACATTGATGACATCATTGTATGGGGGAACACAGCAGGGGAAGTTTTTGAGAAAGGAGAAAAGATCATCCAGATTCTGCTGAAAGCTGGTTTTGCCATTAAGCGAAGTAAAGTGAAGGGACCGGCCCAAGAAATCCAGTTCCTGGGAGTAAAGTGGCAAGATGGACGGCGGCAGATTCCCACTGAGGTCATCAATAAGATCATCGCCATGTCCCCACCGACCAGCAAGAAGGAGACACAAGCTTTCCTAGGCGCCATAGGTTTCTGGAGGATGCACATTCCTGAGTACAGCCAGATTGTGAGCCCTCTCTACCTGGTCACCCGCAAGAAGAACGATTTCCACTGGGGCCCTGAACAGCAACAAGCCTTTGCCCAGATCAAGCAGGAGATCGCTCATGCGGTAGCCCTTGGCCCAGTGAGGACGGGACCAGAGGTGAAGAACGTGCTCTACTCAGCAGCCGGGAACAATGGCCTGTCTTGGAGTCTTTGGCAGAAGGTGCCTGGGGAGACTCGGGGCCGACCACTGGGATTCTGGAGCCGAAGCTATAGAGGATCTGAAGCCAACTACACTCCCACAGAGAAGGAAATCTTAGCCGCCTATGAAGGACTTCAAGCTGCCTCAGAAGTAATTGGCACTGAAACGCAGCTGCTTTTGGCACCTCGACTACCAGTGCTGGGATGGATGTTCAAGGGAAAGGTTCCTTCCACGCATCATGCCACTGACACCACATGGAGCAAATGGATTGCCCTCATCACACAGCGCGCCCGTATTGGAAACCCGAATCGCCCTGGAATTCTAGAAATTATAACTAACTGGCCTGAAGGTGAGACTTTTGGATTATCTTTTGAAGAAGAGGAAGAACAAGTGACACGTGCCGAGGAAGCCCCACCGTATAACGAGCTACCGGAGACTGAAAGACAATATGCCCTTTTCACTGACGGTTCCTGCCGAATTGTAGGCGCTAACCGGAAATGGAAGGCTGCAGTATGGAGCCCCACACGACGAGTTGCACAAGCTACTGAAGGACAAGGTGGATCAAGTCAAATTGCAGAACTTAAAGCCATCCAGTTAGCTTTAGATATTGCCGAACGAGAGAAGTGGCCAAGACTCTATCTCTACACCGACTCGTGGATGGTAGCTAATGCTCTGTGGGGATGGCTGAACCGCTGGAAAAAGGCCAATTGGCAGCGCAGAGGGAAACCCATCTGGGCTGCTGAGATTTGGCAAGACATCGCCGCCCGAGTAGAGAAGCTGACCGTTAAGGTTCGACACGTGGACGCACATGTGTCCAAGAGTCAGGCTAATGAAGAGCATCACAACAACGAGCAGGTGGACAAAGCCGCCAAGGTGAAAGTATCACAGGTGGATCTAGACTGGCAACACAAGGGAGAAGTATTCTTAGCCCGTTGGGCCCATGATGCGTCTGGTCATCAGGGGAGAGATGCAACATACCGATGGGCCCGTGACCGAGGGGTGGACCTTACTATGGACAACATCTCACAGGTCATCCACAACTGTGAGACCTGCGCTGCAATCAAACAGGCCAAGCGGGTAAAGCCTCTGTGGTACGGTGGACGATGGTTGAAGTACAGGTATGGGGAGGCCTGGCAGATTGACTACATCACCCTTCCCCAAACCCGCCAAGGCAAGCGCTATGTGCTAACTATGGTGGAAGCCACCACTGGATGGTTAGAGACCTACCCTGTACCTCATGCTACTGCTCGGAATACTATCTTAGGCCTTGAAAAGCAGGTCTTGTGGAGACATGGCACTCCTGAGAGAATCGAGTCAGACAATGGGACCCATTTCAAGAACGGCCTTATAAACACCTGGGCTAGAGAACATGGCATTGAATGGATATATCACATCCCTTATCATGCACCAGCTGCCGGGAAAGTTGAACGGTGCAATAGGTTACTTAAGACTACCCTGAAGGCGCTCGGTGGGGGGACTTTCAAAAATTGGGAACTGAACTTAGCAAAGGCCACCTGGATGGTCAACACTCGAGGGTCAATCAATCGAGCTGGTCCTGCCCAGTCTGAACCCTTGCACACAGTGGATGGAGATAAAGTCCCTGTGGTACACATGAAAGGCATCTTAGGAAAAACTGTTTGGATTAATCCCACATCAAGCAAAGGCAGACCCATCCGTGGGATTGTTTTTGCTCAAGGACCTGGTTCCACTTGGTGGGTAATGCAGAAAGATGGGGAAACCCGTTGTGTACCACAGGGAGACCTAATTTTAAGTAAGAACTGAGTGTAGGGTTTCATTCTGTATATGTGTATATTTATCTATCTAGCTGTAAGAATGTATTAATTTAGGTATAATGTAGATGGTCATAGAATAAGGGGTGGATTATGTCCTAGGTTACAATGTAAAATGTGCCCAAAGTATGTATTCTATCACCATCTACATGAAATGTTGTTGTGCACCACTGTTTCCCGTGCCCCCTCCCTCCAGACTATCTTCTGTTAATGGCCCATCAATACCGCCCTGCATGACTCATAGATAACTCTCCCCAGGAGCTATCTCTGTTTAATAGGCAATCAAGGACCCATTGCAAAACTGATAAAATGATATCAGTCCATTGTGAGATGCTCCGCCCAGGGGGAGGAGCCAAGCATTCCCACCTGGATATAATCGGGGCCTTGGGACAGCACAGGCAGCCTTACCCACTGGATTCCCAGAGGACAAGAGCTACCAGACCTTTCTGCAAGAACACTGCTTCAACAAGACCACTTCATCTGGACTGCCACCACCACGGTTTCAGGTTGTATTCTGACTCTGTCAGTAATCTTTTGTACCATTGCATGTGTTTTATTTTATTTTACTTTTTTTTCCTCTCCTATTAAATTGTTTTTTCTGACTTGGAGTCTCTCGCTGGTTTTGCCTTCAAGCCAGCACAACGCTAAAAAAGCTTTTGAGGCACAGCAAAAAAAAGAAGAATCTCCAACTGAATGGTTGGACAGACTTAGGAGAAATATGAAACAATATTCCAGAATAGACCCTGAAACTGATGTGGGAAAAGCTTTGTTAAGGATTAACTTTGTTACTAATGCCTGGCCAGATATTAGAAAAAAATTAGAAAAAATTGAGGATTGGCATAATAAATCATCAGATGACTTATTAAAGGAGGCTCAGAAAGTTTATGTCCGAAGAGATGAAGAGAAAGCTAAACTGAAAGCAAAATTTATGGCAGTCACCATGCGAGAAAACAATTTCCAAAAAAATCAAAAACATACAGGCACTATTTCTAGATATAAAATTAGTAGAGACAGAGGAAAGGAAAAGAATAGAATCCCAATACAAACCAAGTCTCAGCAGCACTCCAGGAATGTCTGCTTTTACTGTGGGGGTGAAGGACATTATAGGAGAAATTGTCCTAAGCAGGTAATAGATCTGAAAATCTTCAAAGAGATGAGCACAGAGGAGGAATAGGGAGGTCAAAGGCTCTATTTTTTAGGGGACAAATACCATCTAGAGCCTGTGATAACTCTGAAAGTGGGTCCCCAAGGAGAAGAATTAGAATTTGTGGTAGATACAGGGGCAGAAAGAACCTGCCTGCTAAATGTACCAAAAGGTTATAGTGTGAGTAAAGATAATGCAAAAGTAACAGGGGCAAAAGGAGAAACTTTTACAGTTCCAGTCATTAAAGATGTAGTAATAGAAGGGGAAACTAAAATTTGGATGGGAGATGTCTTATTGGTCCTAAAGGCAGGTAGCAACTTCCTAGGAAGAGACTTACAAGTGAAATTAGGAATAGGGATTATACCAGAAGATGGGAAAATGACAGCTAAAGTTTTAAAATTAGGCCAAGAGGATGAAGAAAAAATTAACAAGGAAGTTTGGGCTGGGGAAGGAAATAGGGGAGGATTAAATATTGACCCTATAAGTGTTACAATAGAGAGAAAAGATTGTCCCATACGTGTACGTCAATACCCCATATCTTTAGAAGGACGGGAAGGTTTGAAGCCAGTAATAGAAGGACTAATAAAGGACGGGACGTTAGAACCTTGCATGTCTCCCCATAATACCCCTATTCTCCCAGTAAAGAAGCCTGATGGGAGTTATAGACTACTACAAGATTTAAGGGAGGTTAACAAAAGAACTCGGTCTCGTTACCCAGTGGTACCCAATCCCTATACACTTCTAAGTAAAGTTCCACCCCAGCATCAGTAGTTTAGTGTAGTGAATCTTAAAGATGCTTTTTGGGCCTGTCCACTGGCCAAGGAGAGCCGAGATATCTTTGCCTTTGAATGGGAGGATCCAAAACCTGGAAGAAAGCAGCAATTAAGATGGACGAAATTACCGCAGGGGTTCACAGAGTCTCCAAACTTATTTGGGCAAGCTTTAGAAAAAATACTGCAAGCCTTCTCCACTCCTCCTGGAATAAAAATTATCCAATATGTGGATGATCTTTTACTATCTGGGGAAGATGAAGTTGTTAGAGAAGCTACACTAAAACTTTTAAATATTCTTGGAGAAAAATGATTAAGGGTATCAAAAGGGAAACTGCAATTTGTAGAAGCAGAAGTAAAATATCTTGGACACTTGATAAGTAAGGGTAGTCGAAGGCTCAGTCCAGAGAGAATTGCAGGAATTTTATCCCTTCCACCTCCCTCTTCAAAGAGGGAAATCAGAAAACTACTCGGATTATTGGGATATTCTAGATTATGGATTGAGGGGTACACACAGGCAGTAAAATTTTTGTATGAAAAGTTGACAGAGGGAGATAATATAAAATGGACCAAAGAAGATGATGATAAATTAGAAAAATTGAAGTTAAAACTGGCCTCAATACCAGCTTTAAGCTTACCTTCACTAGAAAAACCCTTTCATCTGTATGTGAATGTAGAAAAGGGGGTAGCTCGTGGAGCTCTGGTCCAGGAGTGGGGAGGAGTAAAGAGACCAGTAGCTTATTTATCAAAGATGTTAGACCCAGTGAGCCACAGCTGGCCAGTATGTATTCAAGCTATAGCCGCTACTGCAATCCTGGTAGGAGAAAGTCGTAAACTTACTTTTGGAGGTAAACTAATTGTGTGCACACCTCATGCGGTTCAAAATGTGTTAAATCAGAAAGCTGAAAAATGGTTGACAGACTCTAGAATGTTAAAATATGAAGCAATCTTGATAGATAGTGATGATCTGACATTAGAGGTAAACAGGAGTTTAAATCCAGCTCAATTCTTATATGGAGAACCAGCAGATAACCTAATACATAATTGTTTAGAAATTATCCAATACCAAACAAAAGTTCGAGGGGATCTTGAAGAACAAGCCCTTTCAGAAGGGGAAATAATCTATGTGGATGGTTCCTCCAGATGTCTACAAGGAAAAAGAATGTCAGGGTATGCAGTAGTTGATGGAAAAAACATGCAAACTATTGGAAAAGGAAAATTACCTTCAAACTGGTCAGCTCAAACTTGTGAATTATATGCTCTAAAAAAGGCACTGGAATATTTAGCACACAAGAAAGGAACTATATATACTGACTCGAAGTATGCTTTTGGAGTAGTACATACTTTTGGAAAAATTTGGGAAGAAAAAAGATTACTTAACTCAGGAGGAAAAGGATTAGTACATGAGGGACTCATTTTAGAGATTTTAGAGGCATTGAAACTACCTGAAGAAATAGCTATAGTACACATTAAGGGACACCAAAGAGGAGTGACCCCAGAAATAAGAGGAAATAATTTAGCAGATCAGGAAGCTAAGGATGCAGCAGAAAATGGAGCTGAAAGAGTTATGTTAATATTAACTCCAAATGAGGAAAAGTTAGAAATCCCAAAGTTTAGTGAAGCAGAGAAAAAAGAATTAAACAAGATAGGAGGAGAACAGGCTGAATCAGGGAAATGGAAACTTCCTGATGGAAGACAATTACTTAATAAAATACTGGCTAGAAAAATATTAGAAGACATGCATGAGAAAACCCACTGGGGTACTCAGGCTTTGTGTGATCATTTTTTAAGGAACTATGGATGCATTGGGATTTTTGGAGTAGCAAAGCAAGTAACTGAAAAATGTATAACTTGCCAAAGGATAAACAAAAAGGTGATGAGAAAAACAACATTAGGAGGTCGTGAGTTAGCTCTTCGACCATTTCAAAGTATCCAAGTAGATTTTACTGAACTTCCTCAAGTACAAAGATGGAAGTATTTATTAGTAATGACAGACCATCTAACTCATTGGGTAGAATCAGTTCCCACTACTACCAAGGCCTCAGCCAACATGGTAAGTAAGACCCTTTTAGAACAGATTATTCCCAGATATGGAATGGTTAATAGAATAGACTCAGACAGAGGAACGCATTTTACATCAAAAGTGTTACAACAAATAATTCAATCTTTAAGGATAAAATGGGAGCTGCATACCCCATGGCATCCACAGAGTTCTGGTCGTGTAGAAAGGATGAACCAGACTTTAAAGAGAACTTTGACCAAATTAATAGTTGAAACCCAAATGTCATGGGTACAATGCCTACCTTTGGCCTTATTGAGGATCCAAACACAACCCAGGTCAGACCTGGGAGTGTCACCCTATGAAATGATGTTTGGGTTACCCTTTTTAACCACTCAACATGAAAATGCTACCTATGAGGTAGGGGAAATGAGTGTTAAAAGATACGTTAACACCATTGCAAAAACTCTTGAAAACTTACAGTTGAAAGGAATAATCCCTCAAACCACACCCTTAGACTTTAAAATCCATAATGTTCATCCAGGGGAATGGGTGCTAGTAAAAACCTGGAAAGAACAATCTTTAACTCCTCAATGGGAAGGTCCTTTTCAGGTATTGCTGACGACCGAGGCTGCGATCCAGACCAAGGAATGAGGGTGGATCCACGCCAGCAGAATCAAAGGACCTGTGGAAGAACCTAAGGAGTGGACGATTACATCTGAACCGGGTGATACAAAATTGACTCTTAAACAGGGACTGGGTGGTAATGAACTGGGAAGACCCAAATGGTCCAAGAAACATACCCAGGATCACACCTAATTGGGAGATAAGGCCAAGCTTATATCAGTGGTTTCAAGTACCGCCTGGACAAGCTTTGAGACGCCTCCGATACCCTCCTTGGGGAGGAATACTTCCACTCCAAACAGGAGGATCAGGACTGTTTCGGACAGAGAACTCTTGTATTCACGCCTTAGCCTGTGATTTATGCAAAGAAGAAAAGGAGTTGCAACTTCCATCAGTGCCAGACCAAATACCCTGTTTGATCCACCCAAATACCAGACATGTTAGCTGGGTTAAATGTAAATGTTTAGATTGTGAGAAGAATTGGTATTGTAGTTCACACAAGAGACACTCTCGTTGCAGGAAGTGTCAAGGGCCAAATCGATCTCCTATCCAGGTAGAATTCCAAGAAACTGAAATAATAACTTTGTTTTGTGGATGGGAATTATTAGTGCCTGTTGAATGGGAGATACCTGAAGAACAGTGGGAAATGACAGTTAAGGAGTGTCAAAAACGATTTGTCTGGAAATTAGCTAAGAGGAAGTGACAAGGAAATAGAGGGCAAGACCAGATTGGCCTCTGTATTCTCCACCAAGAAGATCAAATACGCCTGCTGTGGGTTGCAACCCCATAGGCATGGGAGGTGGGAGTATAAGCCATACTGGACCTCTGTTACTCCTTTTTCTGTCACTCAGTTTTTGGCTTTTCCCTTTTGGGATATCGACAAGGCCATGCTATAGGTGTTACCAAAAGCTGTACATGGAAAGACATCGAGGTTCTTTTTTCATTTCTCACACTCATGTCAACAGTCACTGTTATAACCCATCCAAATTAGGCAATTGCATACATAAAGGGAAGAAGTACTGGATTGCAGAGAACTTAGGAACAAGTGGTAGCAGGATGGGAAGTCAATGCCCAAAAGAGGAGAGATGGATTTGTTTTACCTACGTTATTGGGCACAAAGCACAAGATTTAGTAAAAGAGCAATTGATAAGCAAAAAGGCTAAGTCAGTACAACCACCTAAACCTGTGCCAATTTCAATCAACGATTTGTATACAAAACTTGAACAGCAATTAGAAAAAGAAATAGATATCTCAAGGATGGGTAAAAATCAGTTTGTAGAATTGGGGGAAAGAATAAGTAAGGAACTTAACATAACCAATTGTTGGGTCTGTGGAGGGGCTTTGATGTCAGAAGAATGGCCATGGAAAGGCAGCAGCTTAGGCCCAATTGAGCTTCTAAAATGGAACCAAGCAAGTACAAGTGGAGAAAACAGACCAGAAGTGTCGTGGGCTTTCCTTGACATTCAGGTGGTTTTAGAGTCTTTTTGCCTTCTGCAAAGCTCTGTGCTAAACGGATGAAAGAGACGGAGCTTTCAAGTTCTGATTTTTCAAGGTTGCATGCTTTGTTTATTAATTCTTATCTTACAATTTTTTTAGTGCCTAACAAGATGTTCGCAGCTGCTCGGACATCTGACGACTCCTCCCCGCCTAGGGCTGTCGTTATCTTTTATACTAATTGCTATGTATTCTTTATTTATCATTACTTGCTAATGCTTATCACTAATACTAAACAAGTCATCTCTGCTTTGACCTAATCTTCTTAAACTACTTTGTGCGAACGTCACTGCTGAAATGGAGTGAGGGAAGAAGAAAGAAGAAGCAGGAGACAATGCCCTAAATCCTCCATCTTGCCCTCATTCACTTTAATGCTATAAATCTAAATTTACTGTGTTTTCACCTTGTGATAAGCTAAACTACTATTTTTTACACTCTTATAGCCTAGAATCTATTCCGCAGTGCAGGAAGTCTTTCCTATAGACTGAGATCAAAGCCAGTGTCTTTCTAAGCTCTAAGCTGAAGTCCCAGACCCTCTTGTCCAGGTCTCTGACCCTCCAGGGCAGCTAAAGGAATGCCTTGGACTCCAACATCTCTTCTTCCTGTTTGAACCAAGAACACTTTTTTGGCAACTCTGTTTATGGCTTGTCGTATACATAGAAACAAACACGGCAAAATCATGAGAAGGATTACAAGCTCTACTAAAATATATATAACTATTTTTAAAATTTCTTTTTACAATGGTGAAAGGTCAAACAAATTGAACACACTATCTATCTATGACTTAGTTACCTCTCTAAGTTTGTTCACACTCTCTTGCAATTGCCTGATGTTTTTATGAATGGATTTGGAATGATCTGACAAATTCATGCAGCACATTCTTTCAAATTCTTCACACTCATGCTTGTGGGTTAGCAAAAGATAATTAATCGCTGCCCTGTTTTGGAGACTTGCTTGTCTTACACTGTCGATGTCTAACAACATGTCACTCAGTGCAAGAGAGATGGCTTGGGCATGTTTGCTTAGCCAACAACCTACTTGATCTAATTGTGTCAAGGCTTTTTTTGATGCTGCCTGTGGTGAAAAAATTGCAACTGCAATTCTTTGAGCCTTGCTCCATGTGTGAACATCATCATCACAATTTGGATCATAGATTTGAACAGATCTTTTCTCTATATATTTTCGTTCTCTCATCAGTGTTATGTTGGGTGTTAGCAATGAAAGCATTTTAATGCTGCATGGACTACCTGTGGCATTTGCGGGGATCGCAGGCTAAATTTTGTCCCCACAAATGAAAAAGTTTCCCTTCGGCAACTGAGCTGGAACGTGATTGGATGGTTTTTCTAGCATCTTAGTGTAATTACACTAAGATGAGGAATTTCTGTAAAAATTGAGGTTTGGAGTGACATCTATAGTTTTATTTTGTGCTACTCCAAAAAGGCTGAATTTCACACAGAATTGCATTTGGACTGATCTAAGAATTTCTAGTTTCTGGGGTTCAAAAGGAGCTACAGGAAGGAACTTCGTCTAAACATCTTATTGGTCTACTGGATTTGCAATGGACTTTGAAATCACTGGAGGGATGTTTTTTGGAATCAGCTATTTGCTCACTGGCAACCCTACTAAACATGTTGAGAAAGGTTTCCTTGGCTTTGAGTGTGTTAGGCAGATGGTATCTAAATTTGATGCATTGGCTAGAGTCTTAAACATTTTCTTTTGGTTGAGCCACGGGCAAAACTGCCGCATTGCTTAAGGCAACTAAAGAGAGAATGAGGCACAAGGATAGTTCTTTTATTTTCAATGGCTTTTTTCCTATGGGAATCTCTAAAAATGCAACACTACTTAAGCTCTAAAGAAAACTCAAGTCTTAGAGTCTCTTTTGCACGTAGAACAAAGGGATGTCTGCTGTTTTGACACCGGCTTACGTTTGCGTGCCTACTTCTCTTCTTCTGGTCTTGGGGTCTGTTTTTGCTTGCGTCTGGACTCGGTACGGTTTTACGTGCCTCGCCGCTAGCTACTTTGGTCTAACTGCTGTGGAGACACAAGCATATCCTTTGCCCCAAGTTATTAATTTGAATGGCTTTTTAATCTGCCCTGTTTCTGGGTTTCTGACTAAAACTAAAGGATTTTCCTTCAGTTTTGCTTTTGTGCTGTTTGAAAAATGCCTGATGATTGGTGGAGTTGGTTCTGCAAAAGAGCTATTTAGAAAATTCAACACATACAAGGCTTTGTTTAAGCACATGTATGGTGTTGTGTCTGCTTCTCTTCTTTTTTGTCTGTCTAAAATGGATTTTAATGTTTGATGTGTCTTTTTAATGATTGCTTGACTTGTTGGAGAGTGTGGGATATTAAAGGTATGATGGACACCCCACTTCTTTAAGAATTTGTCAAGCACTTTCCCTATGTATGTTGGTCTATTATCTGTTTTGATTTCTTGCGGTACGCCTAAAGATGCAAATGCCTGCAAGAAATGTTGACAAGCATGTTGTGCTGTCTCACTTGTGTGCAATGATGCAAAAACTGCACCTGAAAATGGTCAATTTGTCTGCATGTGCATTACTTTTTACTAAAAATCCTAAAAGAAATGAATGTGCCCTGATGTTAGAAACAGCGTACTTACATTGTCTGTGTTACAACAATGTTCTCATGCACTGCAAGCATGAGCACTGCACTTTGGACAAACATCCAGTGAGCTTGCAATTTCTGCAAGTTTTGGACAGTTCTTTTTGAAGCGCCTTGGTTTGCTACACTTGTAGCACTGCCTTTGTTGAAAATTTGCAAATGCTTTTTTGACAGCTTTTTCCACTTGATCCCCTAAAATTGTGGCAACATGCTGTGGTGTCTTGACTTTGCTGCATGCCTCAAGAATTTCTGCCATGGTAGGTTGTCCTGGCATTGCACTGATGACATGTTTGCATTCTGGGTTGGCATTTGCAAATGCAAGACACCGAATCAAATGTGACTTCACTCCTTCATCAGTGACTTGCCTGTCCACTGCTTGTGTGAGACGATTGACGAATGAAGTGAAGGATTCTAAAGGACCTTGCTTTATATCTGTGAAAATACTTTCTGTAACTCCTGCTGGTGGAATTTGCACTATGGCCTTTTTGGCTGCATTCTTGATGTCTGTCAACACTTTTCGAGGAAAAAGCCTGGCTTGACGTGCTGGACTGTCAAGTGGAGGATCACCAGCCAATTGTACCATGGTGAAACTTGCATTTGGCTCTCCCTGGTACTTGGTTTTGAGTTTATTAAGAATTTTTCTGTATTTTGCTTTCCAGATGATGAATTGTGAGTCACTCAGGATCATTGAAGCAAGGGATCGGAGGTCATATGGTGTTAAATCATAAATATTAAATGTTCCTTTTAAAAGTTGTTTGAAGTATGGAGACCTCAATCTATTATCATGAACGGCTTTCATCAGATCCCTGACGACTTCACGATCCAATCTCTCCCATCTTGGGTTTGCATCTTGTGCATCATAAGTCACTGGCATAGTCATGCCCTTTGAACCTATCAAAAGCGTCTCTCCTTTTAATGCATATTTTCTTATGTCTGTCTAGTCTGTTGCGAGAAAGTCCGATGTGGCAGAAGCTTGTGCCTTGTCTGCCTTTGAAATTGTCTGCTTTGTGGTTTTGCTGCTGCTTCATCTGGTTTTATTTCTTTTTCTTTTTCCTTTTCTTTCTTTTTTTCTTTTTTCTTTTCTTTCTCTTTCTCTTTTTCCCGCTGAATAGAAACTAGTGTTTGCTGGGCATCTCTAAATTTCTCTGCAGTATTTTTCCTTGGAAGAAAAATCTGAGAGAAAGATGTGGGGTTGTGCTGAAATGCTGAAGCTGCTTCAGTAAATTGTCGAAAAAACTGTTTCATAAAATCTCTAGATAACAAGATGGATGAAGCTTGCTGTGAAAACTCAAGTGCTTTTGCTTTTCGGACAGGAATGCCTTCTGAAGCAGTAATTCAGATGATGTCTTCGTTAGTGATTGACATCTCTTGATCTTCCTCTACAGCATTATCGTCCCTCATCCTCAGCAAAGGTTTTCTCGGCTTTTGTTTGAACTGCTGTTCTGAAGAAGTTGATTTTTTATATGAAATTGGAAAGAAGCGGTGCAGCGTGGGTGTGTCCTCTTAAACTGATGCCTCACTGGATGCGACTGATTGTCTCCGTGCTCGCTGCCTCTCTGCTCTGCCCCTTGGTGACGGCGGCACACTGACCTCTGGCTTCTGCGGACTTGGAGTTCTTAAATATCTTTTAAGTTTTGGGAATGCTTGTAAAATCTGAGATATTTTTGGACGCGCTTTTGTCTGCAATATCTAGGCAGCTGTTTCTGAATTTCCGCGCGCAGGCGGCTCAGAATCAAGGCTGCTGATGGGCGGAGTCGGGCTCCGCAGCTTCTGCTGCCTGGGGGTGGCACCTTCGAGACTCTCTCCGCTTTGGCTACGCCCCGTCTTTGCTCGTTCTGTCTCTGCCTGCCCTGGCCTGGCGGTCTCTGACGGAATGTCTTGTCTCCTCTCACGCTCAGGATTCGCTCTCTCTCCCTCGTCATCAGAATCTGTCCCGCTCCGATCAGGACCGCGCTTTGGGCTTCCTCCCGCCCCTGCTGCGCTTGTGCCTGGACTTTCCGCTGAGGCTTCTGGGGATTGTAGTATTCGGCTCGGTGTTTCCGGGTTTGGCCCTCCCCCGGCGCTTTGCGACGCGGATATATTTTGAACTGTGCTGCTTCTCGTAGCTTGTGTCATCGGCGTGCGCCGAGTCGTCGAGTTGGTTCTCGGCCTCCCCCCAGCCTCAGCTTCGCCGCCCGCGGTCTCTCCCTCTTCGCCTGCGAATTGCATTTCTCCGTGATCTGCCCCTGCGCCGCCCGATGCGCCCTCTGACGCGATAGGTTAGGATCGCCGCCTTCCCGCGCAGCTCCGCCTTCTCGCTGTTCTGTCGGCGCTTCTCCTGGCACTTCTCCCCCCCCCGTCTTCCCCGCTCGCACCCGGTTTTTCCACGGGGAGGGAAAGCAGCAATGGTGGCCAGGGGGTGTGGCTGCACGGGGATTGGGGAGGGGTAAAGGGGCTCCGCGGCGGGCTTTTCTACACCCCCCTCTGGACAAATGCGGGATATCCTCTGGAACTGCTTTAAAGAAAAGCATGTCTAATTCCTCTTGATCTTTGGGGTGAATTAAAAGCTTCTCTTTTTTTGGAACTAATTTTGAGGTTTTTGATGAGCTTTCTGGCAAATCTTGAAATGGCTGAGAGGTTCTTCCTCCCCTATCCCTCGGAGGAGGTACTAAACTTGGAGATAGCCTGCCTGTCTGTCTTGGCTCAGTGCTATCTTTCTTTTCGCTGCTTCTTGGCAGCTCTTCAATTCTGGAGCTTTCTCTGGTATGTTCTGTTATAACTTCTAACATAATTCTCTCTGTGGATAAAAACTTTACAGCTATTTTGTCTTTTTTTTGTCTGGAAATTCATTCTTGTGAAGTGGTTCTCTTCATGTTTTAGATCTGACTGTTTTTACTAAAGCACAAAGGCTTGTGTGCAGCCGTGTCGAATTCGCCTCAGAGGTGTCCTGATCGCTGTCCAGCAGGTTTCAGGGTGACGGATTCTAGGGCCCTTGGAGATCTGTCGTCTGGGACGAATTAGAGACGAGCTGTTTTGGCCAGAAGTGTGATTCTTCTCTGGAGGTGTTGGTTTGGCACTTTGATTTTCCGAGAGCTTGTGACGTTCCATGCAGAGGATTTATTTTGACCCTTTTGGTGCTCTTTTGCAGGAGCCCACCCAGGGACGCCAGATGTCGTGGGCTTTCCTTGACATTCAGGTGGTTTTAGAGTATTTTTGCCCTCTGCAAAGCTCTGTGCTAAACGGATGAAAGAGATGGAGCTTTCAAGTTCTGATTTTTCAAGGTTGCATGCTTTGTTTATTAATTCTTATCTTACAATTTTTTTAGTGCCTAACAAGATGTTCGCAGCTGCTCGGACATCTGACGACTCCTCCCCGCCTAGGGCTGTCGTTATCTTTTATACTAATTGCTATGTATTCTTTATTTATCATTACTTGCTAATGCTTATCACTAATACTAAACAAGTCATCTCTGCTTTGACCTAATCTTCTTAAACTACTTTGTGCCAACGTCACTGCTGAAATGGAGTGAGGGAAGAAGAAAGAAGAAGCAGGAGACAATGCCCTAAATCCTCCATCTTGCCCTCATTCACTTTAATGCTATAAATCTAAATTTACTGTGTTTTCACCTTGTGATAAGCTAAACTACTATTTTTTACACTCTTATAGCCTAGAATCTATTCCGCAGTGCAGGAAGTCTTTCCTATAGACTGAGATCAAAGCCAGTGTCTTTCTAAGCTCTAAGCTGAAGTCCCAGACCCTCTTGTCCAGGTCTCTGACCCTCCAAAGCAACTAAAAAAATGCCTTAGACTCCAACACAGAAGGGTGGATTTTAAGCTCAGCAGTGATAGGGGAAGAATGTCTCTGGCGCACTGGGAAAAGCTTCCTCTATGAAGTAGGAAAAACACCCTGTAAAAGATACAAGGTTAGTAATGGAACTTCTGTATGGTGGATCCCAGAAGAACTAACTGTGTATTATGTCGCGGTGCTGTTCCTCGCCCTGATGAGCGCGGCCATGGGCTAGCTCAGTCTCGTGCACCGCGGCAACGTATGAGGTCGGGGTGGCAAGCCGGGCGAGCCACCTCCTCCCTGTGGGGTCTTGGATCCCACCCTCAGCGACGGTCAGCAGATGGCAAATGCAACCCACGGCAGCTAATCAAAAGGCGGACTCCTCTGGGCTCAGTTAAACAGGATTTTATTCAGGGGGAGAGGCAGCACAGGGCTCAGCACTCTCTGACCCACCGCCCAGAAGAGACCCCGAGGGCAGGCGTGCACGAGCTTTTAAAGTGGGGTGGAAACAGGGGTGGCGACAACCGGTCAGCCAGTCACAGGGATCGGGGGGGTTAACCGGGGGTGTGAACCATGGAACTGGGGACCAATCACAAAATGAGGGGAGGGGGTCTCCCGGGCCCCAGCCTATCACTCGGCACCCTTCCCGGAGTTTTCTAGAAGCCAGGGAAGGGTCTCTGAGTGGCAGGCAGGCGACCACGAGGAGGGGGGGGGGATTGACAGCGACAGGTGCAGGGAAGGGATGAATGACAGAAAACGTCTGGTTTTACAATAGACAAAACAACCGATGCAGAAGGGAAAACCAATGCAGAACACAGGGGTATACAGTGAACTAAACCATTATAAAATAACTTAAAAATCTTACAAAATAACTTAATAACTTAATAAAACAATTCTCACACCACCACATCTCCCCCTTTTTTGTTTTTTCAAGAGGAGTGGGACTGGAACGGAGGAGGGAGGTCAGTGAGGCTGCGTTGGGTACCCCAGTCCATGCTCTTCTTCATCCGGATTTCTTTGTTCATCTTCTGGGGTCCCCTCCAGCACCTCTTCCAACTCCAGTCCTTCCTCCTCATGGTCCTCTTCTGATGGCATGGTGACATGGTTAACTGTGGGGGAGTGTGAGGTGGCAGAAACCAAATTATACAACATCTTTTTTAGTACACCGAACGCAAGTACAATTAATAACAAAACAAACAAACAAAGCAACACAGTCTTTATGATGGAGGAAACCCAGCCAGAGATCCCCCAGTTCGCAAAAAGTCCACCCAGCCAATCTTCGGTCTCCCTCTTGATGTTGCCCACCATCTCCTTCATCTTTTGGATGGCGGCGTGGACGTCCTCGGCTCTTGATGTTAGATTGAAGCAACACAACCCCTCGAACTCCTCGCACCGGTGGCCATGCAAGAGTAGCAGGTAATCGATGGCCGCCCGGTTCTGGAGTGTTGCCTGCCTTGTGATCTCCTCTTCATTTAGGAGGTTTGACAGGGCTTCTGAAGTCAAATTTGCTTGTTTTGCTACCCAGCACTCTAGGTGGGCCAATTCACCTAGAGACTTTGCAATGGCAACCCACGGCAAGAAGATTGTGACTGCAACGCCTTTCGATTTGGTCCAATGTATAATTTCGGAGTCACAATCGGGTTCCAATGCTTTAAGATCTCTTTTCTGAACTGCCGAATCTGAAGCAATTTTTCTCTGCCAATTCGCTAGAGTGGTTTTGTTGGGTGAAAACAAGCTCAATCTGCCCAGTGTGCAAGGTCCTCCTACATGAAGAGGGGGGATGCCTGCCCAGGCCCGGTCCCCACAAATAAAAAAGGTTCCTTTTGGGAGAGCAAAGAACTTACTACCAAAGGAGGTGGGTCGTGTGACTTCTACTGTGTCTTCGCACCAGTCATCTGGCATGTTGACTGGGCGGACATGGCGGTAGTTCTGCTCTTGCCCTTTAGGGGGGTTTGTAAACAAACTTAATACAAAACGAAGCATTAACAGAACCTAGTAATTCTAAATCAGTGGGGTCAGAACTTAAAGAGAGGAGGCCTTGAAGATATTGGACCCAGAAAGCAAACGGGTTTCTAACAGGGTAGGTAACTCCCTTAATGGTGTTATAACGAAACTCAGGACTAAGATAATTGGACCGAAACTGATTGGCTGACCTCATTTTCTGAAGAAATATCGGTGGAAACTCATTTAGTCTAAAAGGGATCCCCACAAGGCAGGTTGACAAGGGGTTGTTCGCCGAGGTGGCCGACAAGCAGATGTGGTCTTGATTCATCACTTTGGCCAGGGTGGCCCACACATTGGCTTTCGGCTGTGGTACCACCCATCCGTCCACCGGGAGACTCAGGCTGAGCGCGACCAGGACTCCGAGGATGAGATGCTGGTTCCTCGGAGTAAAGAATCCGGTCTGGGCTAGCTCCATCTCAACTGAAAAACACTAAATAAAGACATTATATAAAATGGACACAGTGAGGAAAAGGGGGTGGCTCCGCCCAGAACTGATGTTCAGTCCTCCTCAATCGATGTTTTCCTTTTCCGCCTCCACGCTGCCACAGTGACTTGCGGACTACCGGTTTTGCCAGATCCTGGGCTTTTGGGAACATAGGGCCTCACCCACTTTGCTGGAATCCATTTCGGCCCCGTGGGGGTGGACACGCAGGCGTACCCACGTCCCCACGTGACCAGATCGTGTGGCCCTTCTGTCCCTCCAGACCCAGGATCTCTGACCATGACCTGCGGTCGTTCTTTGACCCCAAACAGCGAGCTCGCGCCGAAGTGTTGGACAATGGGCGGATTGAGACCTTCGTAAGAACAATTCAGGAAGTTGATTGTAAACAAAGCTCTGGCCAGCCTGACCGATGGTGACTCTGTCCTGAGGACCCTCTGTTGTTGATGCAGCACACGCTTGATGGTCCCATGGGTCCTCTCAACCATGGCTTGGCCTGTGGGGGAGTGGGGGATGCCGGTCTTGTGCTCCACCCCCCATTGCTGCAGGAAGCTACGAAGCTCCCTGGATTTATACGCCGGGCCGTTATCGGTTTTCAGTTCTCTCGGAATGCCCATGAAGGAGAAGGCGTGGATGAGGTGTTTTATGGCATCCCCGGCCTTCTCCCCTGTGTGGGCAGAGGCGAACACGGCTCCAGAAAAGGTATCCACTGACACATGTATGTATTTTTGTCGTCCGAATTGTGGGAAATGTGTGACATCTGCCACACCTCACAGCTCCTCAGCCCCCGAGGGTTAACCCCTGCATGTAGAGTTGGAACAGCCTGCTGGGAGCACGATGGACACGTGGCCACGATCGCTCTGGCCTGTTCCCGCGTAAGGTGGAAACGGCGAACAAGGCCAGGCGCGTTTTGGTGGAAGAGCTGGTGGCTGAGTTTCGCCTGCATAAAGATGTTTGGCAGGGGGGCCATCTCAGCGGGGGCAGCAAGGGCATCAGCCTTCCTGTTCCCCTCTGCGATGAACCCTGGCAAATCGGTGTGTGATCTCGTATGCATCACAAAATAGGGTTGCTCTCGGTGGGAGACCAATCTAACTAATTTTGAGAGCAAGTCATAAAGTGCTATGTTGGACACCTCCTGTAAAATCGCCTGATCTGCTCTGGATACCACCCCCGCCACATAGGCGGAGTCTGTGACCAGATTAAAGGGTTCGGGAAACCGCTCAAATGCCCTAACGACAGCGGCCAACTCAGCGACTTGAGGTGATCCTTCCACCTCGGCAATATCAGCCTCCCACTGCTGAGTTTGAGGGTCCTTCCAAGTCATAACTGACTTGTGGGACCTTCCGGACGCGTCTGTAAAAACGGTTAGAGCCTTGAGGGGCCTCCTACTGCGAACCTCTTTCAGAGATAAAACAAATTTAACTTCCGAATTGAAAATTTTGTGGGCAGGCCGATGAATAGAAATTTGCCCAGTGAAGGAATCCAGGGCGAATTGGAGTGCTTCGTTTTCCTGAAGCAAGTGTTCCAACATAGCTTTAGAAATTTGGCCCGATCTTAAACCAATTGGGATGTGAATGCATTCGAAGTCACAGCCGGCCAATTCTCTGATCCGGAATCTCGCTTTCCGGATCAGCTCTGCCACCAACTCTTGTGGCCGGGTCATCCTCTTGGACCGTTGATGACTCAGGAAGACCCACTCTATGATTGAGAGTGGATCATTCCCTTCTCGGTCCTTCTTTGGGATGTTCCTCCATTGGAAGATCATCCCATGGAGGTGCGGCAACTTTCCCATGATGATAAATTTGAAAGGAAGCTCCGGGTCGAATCGGTGAGCTTGCCTCTTTGACATTGCATCCTGGACCTTTTCCAGTGCCTTCTCCGCCTCAGGGGTAAGGACCCTAGGAGAACTCAGCTCCTCTCCCCCTTTCAATAAATTGAAAAGGGGGGCTAGGTCGTTAGTGGTCAGACCCAGCCAGGGCCTTACCCAATTCAAAGCCCCACACAGTTGATGGACATCCACGAGGGAACTTACTTTTGTTTTAATCGCCAATTTTTGCGGCACAATGGTCCGCTTCCTGATCTCGAGCCCGAGGTATTTCCAGGGCGGCATCCGCTGAACCTTTTCTTCCTGTAGCTCAAACCCTGCAGCAACCAGTGCATCGACTGTCAGACCAAGCACATGGGAAAGCATGTCATCATTCGGGGCGCACACCAGGACATCATCCATGTAGTGGTAGATGATGGCCTGTCCCGCGGCTGCGCGGACAGGGGACAGCAAGGAGGCCACATACCACTGGCAGATAACAGGTGAGTTCTTCATCCCTTGCGGGAGAACTCGCCAGTGATAGCGTCTCCTCGGGGCTTCCCGGTTGATGGTGGGAACCGAGAAAGCAAAACATGGGGCATCGTCAGGGTGCAGAGGAATTTGAAAAAAGCAATCCTTTATATCTATAACAGCCAATTGCCAATTTTGGGGGAGCATAGTTGGGGAAGGCATCCCAGGTTGGAGAGACCCCATGTCCTCGATGACATTATTAATTTGGCGGAGGTCCTGAAGGAGCCGCCACTTGTCCTTCTCCGGCTTTTGAATCACAAAAACTGGGGAATTCCAAGGGCTGTCGGTTTCTACAATGTGGCCCTTGGCCAATTGCTCCTTCATGAGCTCCTCGAGCGCTTTTAATTTAGGTTTTGAAAGCGGCCATTGCTCCACCCAAACTGGTTCGTTCGTCAGCCAATTAAGTTTCTTGGTGGGATGCTCGTCAATGGACGCTGTGGAAATTTCCATTGAGGGGTCGGGTATGTCAATTTTGACCCCCCATTGCGACATGATATCTCTGCCAAGCAGAGGCTCCTTATAATCTAAAACAAAAGGACGGATGTTAGCCAATTGTCCTTTTGGCCCCTTAATTTGCACTATGCTCCTGGATTGTCTCACCAATTGCAACCCTCCGACACCTTGAACGTGTCCAGCCACGTCCTGCAGAGCCCAATGTGACGGCCAATCTTTCGCTGGCACAACAGTCACATGTGCCCCGGTGTCTAAAAGACCAGTGATGTTAATTGTTTCCCCGCCCACCCTGAACTCACAGTCTACCCGGGGCCTTTCTTTAGTGATGGCTTGCACAGGGCAAGTCACTGGGGTGTTGTTCGGTCCCCGGGTAGGGATGATTTGTGCCATCACCTGTCCTTTTGGTATGAATGTGGGTGGATGGGTGCAGCGCAGCCAGAGGACGAGATCTCCGGGGTTGTTGACGAGAACCCCTGGAAGAATCTCGACCTCTTGCGGGGTGTACTTACAGTCCCCGATGATGACAAGCTCCTTTCCTTGGACTGGCCAGGCTCCTTGTTCTTTGGTGTTTATGGAAAGGAAGGTCCAATCCGCTGTCCTCAGATGGAGCGCTTCGGTGAGCCGCAGCCGATAAGGTTCATGCCTTGATGATGTTACTAAAATTGGCTTTGAAAGGTCATGGTCAGTATTGTATGTCAAGTTCGGTGTGTCACGTCCGGTATTATTGTCTGTCTCAGTGAAAGGCAGCGTATCATTGGCACTAGATGTTTCTTCCCCCTCCCCCGCTGCTCGGTCCGCCCTATTTCTATCTTCGCGCCGGGCGGACCTGCACTCCCCCCTTAGTTTAACTGTCGGGAGCTATCTCCCAACCCTCCCCTGTTCCCACTCCCCCCGCCTTCCCCCCTTTTCCTTTTCAAAGCTTCAACGGCATCCCACAGTGGGCAGGTGTTCGCCCAGTGCCCGGGCTCCCGGCAGATTAGACACCGGTTCTTCTGGGGCACATACGGTCTGCGTGTCAGTCCTTGGGTGCCAGACACTGCTGAAACTCTTGGTGTTATTGATTTCCCTTCCCGGTCGTTTCCCTGCATGTAGGGGACCTTTAGCTGACACACCCTGAGCATATCTGGAAGGGTCGGAGGGGGGTCCAGAGGGAGACTCAAAATTGCACTCCGGCACATGTTATTTGCATTTGCAAACACCATCTCCCTCAAGATCCCATCCCTTACCGCCACTTCCGTTACTTGCACCTCGATTGCTCGGGTGAGCCGCTCGACGAACTTCGTGAAACTTTCCTTGGACCCCTGCATGATCTTGTAATAGGGTATGACCGGGCCGTCTGGCACCATTCCAAAAAATGCAGAGACCGCATGCTCCTTGACAATCTGGAGGGCTTTGATGGGGATATCTGAGGTTTGGTCCGATGGGTCGGCCCATCTCCCCTCACCCATAAGGTGTTCTAAAGTGAGGGGGTTCCCGTTGTCGTCCACCGCAGTCTCCGGGTCTCGGAGGAGACTGGGCAAGGCCTCCCTGAGTTGCTGCCTCCATGCCGCTACCCACAGTTTGAACTCTGTTGAGTCAAGCAGGCAGGAGAACAGCTGCCTCAGGTCCGCAGGAATAACAACAGCGGCATCGAGATCTGAACGGAGCAAACCCCTGAAATAGGGGCTGTCCCGCCCATAATCTCGATGGGCCTTGCACAGATCCCGGATCGTGGACTGGGGGAATGGGTGATGGATCGCTCGGACCCGCTGCCCTCCTCGGGAGCCCTTATAAATGACTGGGGATACCGAAGGAACAGGGGAAGGCTGATGCATCCCTGCAGGCTCAGGCCCTGGCCCCGCCCCCTCCGGGCCCAGACCGTGGGAACCGGAAGGGGGAGCGTGGGAACCAGCAGGGGGAGCGTGGGAACCGGAAGCCCAGGAGGCAGGTCTACCAGCAGGGGGCGTGGTTTGGGAACCTGATGATGTAAAGTGGGTGTTCCCATGAGGGGAGTAACTGGGAGGAGCCGAGGGTGGAGTTTTTGGAGAGGGAGGAGGCATGGGCGGAGCCCTTTTATGAAGGGGAGGAGTATAGGAAAGGAAGGGGTTGGAAGAGTTTGGGGCGGGAAGAAAAGGATTTAGAGAAGAGGAAGAGGGGGATGGGGAGAACCGTGCCATGCGGTCTCCTCCATCTTGGGGATAAGGGGTAGGGGAGCCATTTTGTGGTTGGGGAGTCTCAGCTAGACTAAATCTAACATGAGGTTTATTAACTGGGGAAGATGGGGAAGGGTGGAATTCTTGAGCAGCCCGGCCAGGGCTGCCCAAGAAGCCCCGAGCAGTCTGGCTAGGACTGCCCGGGCGGGGGGGTCGAGAATTCCTGGGGGAGCCTGAGCCAGCAGGTTGGGGTCCTGCTGCTCCCTTCAGAATTCCCTTCTGGGGACAAGGGGAAGGGGAACGGGGACAGGGAGAACAAGGGGAGGTTTGCCTAAAACTGGGCTTTTTCTGCACTCCCTTGGTGGTAGTTGAAGCAGCTGCTGAGAGCTGCACAGCCAGATTAAAGAATTTTGTGGCTTGCTTGTCCCCTTGGAGCACCAGATCATGGATTTTGTTTTGTACAACCGTCCAAAACTTGGGGCTGTACACCTGCTCCGGGGACACACGAGGAAAGTGCAGGAAAAGCCACCTCACAAACCCCTTGAGCTCGCCCTTCGAAACCTTTAACTGGGCGAGCTCCACAACCGACTTAAAACTATGATACACACCTTTTTGGGCAGCGGAGAGTTTTGCGCCCATCTCTCCGAAACCGAAAAACCAAAATCAGGGGCTCGGGGACACCTCAACCCGAACAAATCCCCCTTGCCTGCTGCCCACCCGATGACACCCAGACAAAAGCAAACTTAACAGAAAACGAACGCGGAGGTCACTCCCCTAAAACCGGGCAAAACCTGAAACCCAAACCCGGGGGGTCCGCACCAAAAAATAAAATCGCAGTGTCTAAAACCCCTGTGGACACTTCCACCCAAAAGACAACTGCCCGAAACTTAAAGTTTACAAAACAAAAAAGAACAAAAGAGCACCCTGAGGAGAGTAACCCACAGGGGGATGAGGCTAACCACCACCCCCCCGAGGTGCGCAGCCTGAGATCCCCCCCACTCCTGGAGGATCCCTCCCGAAATTAGGGTCTCCACACCGGGAGCACCCTCCGAAAGTAAGCCCCCTCACGAAGAAGGCTTACCCCCTCCTGGGATGCGATGAAGCTTGGGGTCTCGAGATCAGCTGCCTGAAGAGGACCTGCTGGGCGCTTCAGGCTGTCCTCTTCATCCCTTGGGAGCGTGATCTTACGAAGCCACTCGACCAAGGGTAGCGGGGCGTCCAGGGACTTTTCTTCAGGCTCTTGCAGCCTCAGTCCGTGCCGCGGGGTCCGCCTCGTGTCCTGAGGGTGGGGGCCCTGAGCTGGGTGCCAAACCGCTGTCGCGGTGCTGTTCCTTGTGCTGATGAGCGCAGCCACGGGCTAGCTCAGTCTCGTGCACCGCGGCAACGTATGAGGTCGGGGTGGCAAGCCAGGCGAGCCACCTCCTCCCTGTGGGGTCTTGGATCCCACCCTCAGCGACGGTCAGCAGATGGCAAATGCAACCCACGGCAGCCAATCAAAAGGCGGTCTCCTCTGGGCTCAGTTAAACAGGATTTTATTCAGGGGGAGAGGCAGCACAGGGCTCAGCACTCTCTGACCCACCGCCCAGAAGAGACCCCGGGGGCAGGCGTGCACGAGCTTTTAAAGTGGGGTGGAAACAGGGGTGGCGACAACCGGTCAGCCAGTCACAGGGATCGGGGGGTTAACCGGGGGTGTGAACCATGGAACTGGGGACCAATCACAAAATGAGGGGAGGGGGTCTCCCGGGCCCCAGCCTATCACTCGGCACCCTTCCCGGAGTTTTCTAGAAGCCAGGGAAGGGTCTCTGAGTGGCAGGCAGGCGACCACGAGGAGGGGGGGGGGGGATTGACAGCGACAGGTGCAGGGAAGGGATGAATGACAGAAAACGTCGGGTTTTACAATAAACAAAACAACCGATGCAGAAGGGAAAACCAATGCAGAACACAGGGGTATACAGTGAACTAAACCATTATAAAATAACTTAAAAATCTTACAAAATAACTTAATAACTTAATAAAACAATTCTCACACCACCACAGTATTAGACCCAAGAAAAAGCAAAAAAAGTAAATTGTAAGTATGATAAAAAAATAAAACTTTTTCAATGTAATGATACAAGTAAAAATCCTTACTATGGCATCCCAGAAATTTCCAAATTTTGAGAGAATATAGATCAACAAAAATTTAACTATTATAAAGCTCCAGATGGCTTATTTTATATATGTAGAAAAAGAGCATACCCAAAACTCCCCTCCCAGTGGAAAGGGAGCTGCACTCTGGGAATTATACGGCCAGGGTTTTTTCTTTTACCAGGACCTGATGGGGATCAATTAGGGATACCAGTTTATGAGGATCTAAAGAGAAACAAAAGAGAATTGATTAGAGAATTCCAAAAATGGAGAGATGAGGAATGGCCCCCTGAATGCATACTAGAAACATATGGGCCAGCCACCTGGGCACAAGATGGGAGTTGGGGATATCGAACCCCAAATTATATGCAAAATCGTATTATAAGACTTCAAGCCGCTGTAGAGATAATAACGAACAAAACTGGTCAGGCAATGGAATTAATATCAAGGCAACAAACCTGTCTTGGTTTTGAAAAGACAGGTGTCTGCTAAGGAGAGGCAGACCTCTCTAGGAAATGAGGAATTTGAATCCTTCCCTCCGTGTTATTATAACTTGGAAGATTAAAAATAAAACTTTTCAGTCAGAGCTATGGGGAAAAGGAATAACAGTCCTTTACTAGTAAATATAACAGGACAGACAAAAACCAACAGCAATTATAACAATAGTAGAACAGAACCAAGAACCCCGAGGACAAACGGTGGCAGCTCCGGCGCTGATGGCTGGAAGCCGGGCGCGGTGGACTGTCCTCCGCAGGCAGGGGGCGTCCTCGGCAGGCAGAGGTGGCAGTGCCGGAGAAGCCGCAGCGGCGGGACTCGGGCTCACCCAAAATCCAGCAGGACAGCGAAGAAACTCCGAATTCCTGGGTATTCCAACAGATGATAGAATTCCCAGGACCAGACTCCTTTGTTAACTGTGGACTCCAACAACCGTGGCCCGCTCGGTGCTCCCCCCCGGAAGAAGAAAAGAAAAGCCGCGAGATCCCCCCACCCTCCGCTCTCTCCGGGAGCTTTTTTCCCTCCCCCAAAACTAAGTTATCAGTTCTTTTGTCCACGTTAAGCACTCAGCACTTAGTCTCCTAGCAACTTGGGAGGGGGGAAAAATTCTACAGGAGACTCAAACCCCAACAAAACCCAAACAAGAGCGGCTGTGTATCAGAATAGGTTGGCTTTAGACTATCTATTAGCTGAAGGAGGGGGTGTTTGTGGAAAGTTCAGTACATCAGATTGTTGTTTAAAAATAGACGACAATGGAGATGCCATCCTGGACATAGTCAATGATATCAGAAAAATCTCCCATGTACCAGTTCAAAAGTGGGAATCAATGCTAAATACTAGCTGGTGGGATAATGTGTTGGGAGTAGAATGGTGGAAAAAGTTAGGCTTCTTCCTTTTCTGTGCTACAGCTGGTCTAATATTTCTTCCTTGTTTGATCCCGTATCATTCGGCTCATCACCAGTGTGGTACAAGGCATGCAATTAGTGGACATTGACCAAAAGTTGCCTATAACAACAACACCACAAAGGATTATAGTGTTAAAGAAACAAAATAACATAGAAGACCCCTTCAAAGAAGCGAGATTGATTTGTGAAAAAAACGAGTGAATAATGAAGGCTAGAAAACAATGAATATTGCTCAAGCCAAATTAATTATAAAAAGAAAGAGGGAGGATTGTGAAAAGTGCATATTATATGGCTCTACGCAAGATATTTACTATATGTATTATGTTGGATTGACTGTTAATGTTGTATTAATATTTTGATAGTATAGTAAATGAAGTTTTGTAGTTAAAATGTAGTTTTTATGTACCAAGCACAGGAAAACCTAAATCTTTCAGAGAAAAAAGAATTTACTACTTCCTTATCAGAAGAGACCAATTTCTCCTGCCTTGCTCAGCCCTGAAGATGCCATAGAGATTAAAGGAAAAAAGTGACACTAACCAGAGACAATTCTTTGTTTGAATGGAATTTATGCATCATGTATGAAATGTATGAATATTCAACAGGCTATTGCTTTTAAGAGATAATCCTTTGTTAATGGGGGTCCTTCTCCGGAGCTTTTTTGCTTGGGGAGGCACCCAGATGTCTGTAACTTTGTTTTTATTGTCTCGTATTGTCCTAACCCTAATTGTTCAATTTTTTTACTCTAATTCTATTTTTATAACCATCTTATTTACTATTAAACTTTCAAAATTTTAAAAACAAGTGAATGGTGTTTTTCACACTTGGCACCATGAGCCCTGCCTGTAACAGAAACAGCTTCTGCAGCCCTGTTCTCTATTTTTACTCTGAATCACTCCTTAAAATGTCACCACTCTTCTGCATTCCTGGGTTCATCACTGCCCTGGCTCAAGGTGAGTTTCAGGGATGTGGTGCTTTGTATGTTTTAGTAATAGCTTGGAGTCATTAATGCTCCTAATGCAGAGGAGCACAGCCCTCCCAAATCCCTCCTCACCTGAGAGCACAGCAGGACAGTCCCTGCCTACCTGCCCAGTACAGCAACACTCTGGGGCCAGTGTTAGAGCAACGCTGCTGCTTTTGTTCAGGGTAATTACGTGCCAGAGAAAACAAAACAACAAGTTTTATTTGTACCACACCCACCAATTACTGCCTGCTCCTGAGAGCCAGGACAGTTCCCTGGCTGCAGTCAGTCACTTTACTTTTTGCAGTTAAATTACCACCAGGGCATTTCTGAGCTCTCAGTTTAGGTAATACTTGCTTTGAAGTTAAATTGAACACTTAGGGATTGCAGAGGGAACAGTGCATCTCCAGGTAAACTTACATGTTTCCAGATCTCTCCAGTCCTCTCAATTACAATCGTTTGTGATTTACTGACAGGTGATGTGACCTTATAGTCATCAGACAGGAGACTCAGAATAGGATACTGATTCCTGTACCTGCAGAGAGTTGAACAGGTTGTTTAACAGAGCCTAAACAAAGGAAAGCCCAAAGGATGTGTTTCTAAAGTGAATAACACGTTACTTTTTAGTGATGATGGCTGTCACCCCAGGGGACTGACTGCCAGATAACTTCTCGTGCTTCAGTCTGAAGAGCTCCTGAGAAAACCAAAAGCAAACACTGATGTTGAGTAATGTTTTCTGAAGTATCAGTTCAATAGAGTCACAACACAATATTTGCAGAATTTTCTCTCAAAAAAGTCTGAAAATCTGCCCTGCCAGAAGGTTGGCAGAGGAACAGCATTCAGTTAAAACAAATCCTAACCCCCATTCCTGAGCCAGGAGAGGACAAGGGACTTCCTGGTAAGGTTCCACCTACACAGTATATGGAGGCTTAAACACAAAAACACTTAGAAGAGAAATAACTTTGTATTATTTTACCTCTTGCTGTTGTTTAATAAAAGCCTCTGTCCTCCAGCAGCGACGTCAGTTCATGCAGCCTCATTTGCAAGTCGCTGTTGCTCCCCTCTCTCCTGGTTATGTCCTGCTGGAACTGGCACAGCTGGGACTGCAGAACAAGGCAGGAGCTCTCAGGTGTGGGGGGCTCTGGGCAAGGCCCCTCAGCACCAACCCAGGGCTCCAGGGGTGGCATTTCATTAACACCATCAACAGTGAGACCCAGGGATTTTCAGGTCAGGAAGTTGAGCTACACAGTAAATTCAGAAAACGCTAATTGGACTGAATTCTACCCAGTATTAATTTAATGATTTTGTAATTCTAAAGCTAAACCAGCAGTGAACCGGTTGAATTGGCTTCCAGGGTTGGAGACTTTTACTTCTGGTTTCCATGAGAGACACTTCCTACACACAGCTGTGACTGGGATTTATTTTTGTTTCCTGTTGAGCATCTTTTGAAGTAATTTATGATGTTATCAGGACACACGAAATATCCTTTTAGATAGCCTGCTAATCAGATTGATCCCTAATTTCTTGATGTAAAGAACAGTTGG
Source organism: Hirundo rustica (assembly GCF_015227805.2). Lineage (NCBI taxonomy): Eukaryota > Metazoa > Chordata > Aves > Passeriformes > Hirundinidae > Hirundo > Hirundo rustica. The sequence continues at coordinate 19,313,551 of NC_053487.1, read as the reverse complement.
GTTATTTTTAAGTCACAGTTTTATGTTCTACTATAAAGGTTTCATACCATCAGCAGTGTCTATGAGTAAAGTAACTACAACCAGAAGACACCCATTTAGTGGTTTCATGTTTACTAAATTCTGATCTTAGTACTTACTTTTTTTATGAGAGAGATTAGGAGAAAAATAAAGCAGACTTAATTTTAAAAATGAACAAGTAGTTTTATTAACACACACTAAAAGAATAGAAAAAGAAAGTTGGGGAAAAAAAGAAAAACAAAACAGAATGAAATTCTAAAAAATACTCTTCCGTCCCCTTACAAACTGTTCACTTTCTTACAAAACAACATAAAGAGACAAAACTTGTAATTTTCAGTCAGTTTTACCATCTGACAATAGTCTTTCATCAATTTTTTAGGAGAAGAGTCTCTCTTAGAGTCATGGATCCCACTGACAACTTAGAACAGTTCTCTTGTGGGTTTTTTAAACTGTTATAAAAACAGCCAGTTGGGGAAATCTGCTTTTGTGATTTTTCTCATTAGTAGGTTTTTAAGCTGCTTATGGGTCATGGGTCTTAGACTTTTGTATACTGGGGTGTTACCTTTTAAAGATGAAGAACTTTAAAAGCAAAGGATTTTTTATCTTAAGGTACAGCGATATCTTCTCACTTTTTCACTGGCGCAGAGGGCTTTTTATCTCTATCTTTGTTTAAGTATTATATAGGATAAATATTATTTAGTTTATCATAAACACTTGTTTAAATCTACACACAAATCTAAACAATTATTTCCTTAAATGCTTATCTTTCTTATGATTTAAAGGAATTATTTAAATATAGAGCTCATTTCTATGGCTTAAATAGGAATGGAACAACTAACTAACTTTTTGTCTTAATAGTCTTTTTATTTTTGCTTTATTGACTTTATGCTGGGTTTTTTTATGTTTACTCTGTTGTGGGGTTTTTTTTTGTTTTTTTTTTTTTGTCTTTTAGAGAAGGACCAAGCTCTGGAAGCTTTATGTTGCTAGGAAAGAGTTAAATCTGCCCAGAGTTTTTCCCTCTTTTGCGGTAGCTTAAGGTATTAGATGTTCAAGGCTGCGCTGGTGAGGGAAGAAGAACTTATGTAGAAACATCAGAGATCAGAGCACCCGGGCAGTCCGGAATCACAAAAAACCAGGCAGGATCATAAATGCCTTCTCAGCCCACCCCTCGGTGTAAATCGGGGTGGCCTCAGCCTAAATGGTGCCCATAGCTCTTATCAGGGGCCTGGCAGAGATCTCTCCCTGCTCCAGGGAAGTTTAGAATAAGCAGTTGTTGTAAAGCAGCAACCTCTCCTCCCCCCCCCACCCCAGGAGCTGATAGAATCTGGCTAGGCCTCAGACCAGCTCTCCCCCAAAAAGGGGGAAGCAGCAGGCCTAACTCAATGTTACCTGTCTCTTTCTGGCCAAATGAAAGAAGGAAAAAAAAAAAGTAAGTACTAAGACCAGAATTTAGTAAACATGAAACCACTACATTAATTGGTGTTTCCGCTCAGTTGTCAAAATGAAAACCATTACAACCCAAAAAGTGCCTGTGGTGGATCTCTGCTGCTGTAACTGCAGGAGCAGCTGTCCCTGCACACAGCCAGTGCCAGCAGAGCCCCCTTACCCTGAGGCTGCAGATCTCCCTGTCCTTGTCCTCCCTCAGGTTGTTGATCATCTCCACGTAGCGGCTGGAGAGTTCGTCCGTTGTGGTCTGCAGGGTTGGACTGAAGCATCTCTGCAGCAAAGAACCCGTTTTTATTTTACAAAGAGAGGTTTTTTTCATCATCAGTTTTCCTACACTGATCCCTCTGAGTCTGGGACTCAGCTACTGCACCCAGCCAGGTGAGCCCTCACCTGCAGCTTGAGGCTCTGGATTTCCTGTTCCAGGGCCCTCTTGCTGTACTCCAGCTCCTTCAGCTGGCAGTCCTTGTTCCCCTCGCTGAGCCGCAGGGACAGGAGCTGTTCCTCCAGGGAGTGGCATTTGGCAGTGCTGTCCCTGAGCCCTTGCTGGAAAGCACAGGGGGAATGAGCACATGGAATTCCTCAGGGGAGGAACAGCATCACACAGGCAGCAGGCAGCTGTACACAAAAGGCAGCAAACTGCCCCCATTTTGGCTGCCTGGAATGACACTGAAAATGTTTCTCAATTCACCTGCTGCTGACAATTGTTCTCCTTCAGAGAAGCCAACATTGTTTCATATTCTTTTACTTGAGAATCCTTAAAATCCAAATCCTTCTTCAGCAATACATTGTCGATTTCCAGCTTCTGCAGGACAAAAGTCAAAAGTGCACAGTCAAAAGCTGCAAATTTTCAGTAAACTCTTCCCATAAAGTGCAACACAGTCATTAATAAAGGGATGTTTTAGAACTGAGAGAATGCTCAACTTTCTTGAAAGTTTGGGGCTTAGGTACACAGCACACACTGTAGTACCTGTGGTTTTGTGCTGGGTGCTAGAATCCCAGACATTGCCCTTCCAGTCTGTCCCAGAAACAATTTAAATAGAAGCCAACAAAAAACCCAAACAAAAACCACCCCAAAACTAAGCCCACTGCACAGACTCCTTGTTCTGTACTCAAGTTCAAACTCCTTCTCCTTCAATTTTGCATTTTCCAGGACAATGCTGTGACATTCCCAGCAGTGCTGAGCACTTGGGCTGATGTGGGAAACATTGCTGCTTCCCCAACAGGAATTGTCTGTGCCTGCACCCACAGCCACAGGGCTGAGATGGCTGAAGGCCAGAGGACCTCTGGAGCTGCCAAAGCCACCCGTGTCCATCCAACTTCCCCAACAGAGCAGCCACTGCCACGAGGACAGCCAGAGCCTGGAATGCCAGCCCTGACTCCTGCTGCCAGCTGGGAGCAGCTGGATGAGCCATGGGCAGTGAAGGACAGGGCTCACCCCCAGGTCATCCTGCAAATGGCAGAGCTCCTCACGCAGATTCTTGAACGTGGAAAGCACAAGTCTCAGGGATTTGTCCGATGTCGCTCTCATCTGGGAGGGGAGAAATTAAAAGGATAATTGGGATTAATTAGACAGCTTTGTTTACAATATGCCTGACAAGAGGTAGAACAGAAACTGCTTTACAGATGACTGTAACTTCCAAAACCTTTGCAGTGCCCACAGTTTTTACAAGAAACATTTTCATTGCGCTTCGTTCTGCAAATGCCAGTGTTCAGTTTCTGCCTTGTAACACAGGACAACGTTGTTAAAAGCAGAAGGAACAACAGGATAAGGAACTGCCTTTGTACACCAATAAAGGGAAAAATAAACGTGGTAATATTGCACAATTATTATTTGAGCTTTCAAAGCTTTGTACTTATACTGATTTTTAAAAATTACTGCCCTGCCTGAAAAGGCACAGAGGAATGAGTCATGTTTGAGATCTGGCAAAGCTTTGGGCTCAAGAATGAGGGAATTTAATTAACATTTCTAAAAATTTAAATTAAAAAAAAAAACCATACAGCCAACTCCTCCCTTTAAAAGGAAAAAGATCCTAAAGATGAAAGGAGTCACACGGATGAAAGAGAAAACCAGAAGTGACCACAGCCCAACACTATTCTCCTTCGGAATGTTAATTTGAATGCCTCGAATAGCTCTGTATTGATTCAGGTGAAAACATAAATTCTTGCATTTCATTATACATTTATAATATCTAAAGAAAAATAGACTTTGAAAGGACACACAAAATAACTCCTCAAGTTGTGACTCTCCTGGAAGGGCTGAATATTCTGTGCAAAAGCTGTGGTTTTTCTTATCTGGACAAAAGTAAAACCCTCCTGTGTGTTCCCTTAACTTGGAAGAATGAGCTTTCATGCTCTCTATCCATATGGGGATTGGCCCTTGCCCAGTTTTTTATCTCCACTGGTGCCATGGTGTGACTGAGACTTCATTCCTAGTGTAACTCACCTTTTTGTTTGTTTTGTAATTAAAGTGGAATTTCACTTTTGCCTTATGGTTTTGTTGGTTTTATTGTATAATACACTATAGAGTAGTTTGAAAGAAGGATTTGAGTCAAATGGTGAAATTTAGACTGTAAAAATGTAAGTAAAACCCCACTCAGCAACTGCTTAGTGCTAGAGGTTGCTAAATCCCAGAGGTGCCATGTGCTTCTCCAGTGGAATTCTCTGTGTCCTTAGACGAGCCTCTGGGCATTCCCAGCTCAGGATCCTGGGCTGTGCAAACCCTTCCCTCCCAGCTCTGTCCTGGTGGCCAAGGGCTCTAAGAGCACTCTGGGTGGATCCTGACAACACCTAGTTCCCCAAAAGCCATTTTGGCTGCATTTTATAATCACAACTGTGAGGATGTAAAACCAGCTGGACACAGAGACAACAGGAAATGCCTGTTCAGCTTTTTCACCTGGAGCTGAATCAGGACAGTGTGCCAGAGACCATGGAATATTTAGGGGTTGATGTCCATCTTCCTTGTAAGAGAAGCACAGAATAATTCCAGTTGGAAGGGATGGGGAGGTCAGGGCAGCTGCAAACTCAGACCAAGCTGCTCCTTCTCAACTTCATTTCAATGCATTTTTTCATTTTTTTTTTTTTTTTTTACCAGGAAGTGATTCCAAGGTGCATCTCCCAGGTAGGATCACCCTCCCCATACCTGAGGGAGCCCAGATCAGGACACTCCTGCTGAGACTGCCCCGGATCCCTCTCTGACACACCTGCCTGGCAAAGGCAGCTCTGAGTGCTGAGCTGTGCTTTTGACATCAGGCAACAAATGGAACCATTCCTGTTGTGGTTCAGGGGTAAAGGGTTTTGTCCTCCTGGGCTGGTTCTTCAGCTCCCTCCCTGCTCCATGCCCAGCCATGGGGTTGGTCTTGGAACAGGTGGGATTTCAGGCTCTGCTTCTGGGTTTTTAGCACCTCCTGTTTGTGTTTGGCTTTTAAAGTAAAGCCTTAATACACAACACAGAAAGATGAAAGGTCTCTGTTCTCCTGCCAGTGGTCAAAAGCCAAGACAATTTCCAGTGAAACTGCAGGAAAGCCCCAGTAAAGTTTAAAATACACAAGTGGACTGTGGGTCCATGTGACAGGTCCTTTAAAGCCACCATTCCATCCCCTTCACTCTAGAAACAATGGGATGAGGGAATAGAGAGTGAAGGGTGTTTATGTACTAAGTCCCTCCTGTGTGTGAGCCAGCTCCCACTGCTCCCAGTTCCTACAGGCTGCCAAGCTCCCATACCTGGAGGAGATAACAAATCTGCTGCTTTGTTGCCTCAGACAGTCCTTTGGGAATTAATTCTTCAATATCTTCAGTCTGAGCAAAGAAGGGAGGAAAGGGGAGATATTTTGATTAAGAATTTTGCCTGGTAGATAGTAATGTGATTTCTTCATTAATTACACAGCTCTGCTATGAAAAACATCCTTAGTACAAGGCAAATAAGAACAAATATAGATCAAAGTCTATCCAGAAAACTTCCAAAGTCGTCTTATATGTGGGGCATGTACAAAGTGAGATAAAGTGATACATGAAGCATATATTCAAATCCTTAAATTTAACATTTAAAAGCAGTACTCAAACCAATCCTCTCTCAGGGATTAATAGCTGATACTACAACTACCACCAGCAGTTTGTGGTGGGGCAAAACCTCGTGTTTTTTAATGGGCTGCCAATAAGCCCCAGATGACCATCAGGAGATGCTGCCAGGATTCAGTGGCATTTGCTTCCTGCAGGTGACCCCTGGACAGGTATTTCTGCCCCATTCACACTGAATGCATTCAAAGCTGCAGCAGCTGCTGCTCAGCAGCAGCTTCACTGGCCAGGGAGTGAAAGAGCCTTTGCAAAAAACACATTGTAAAAATACAGGTACCTGTGCAAGTCATTTCCAGTGAAACCATTATTGGAACATTAGGAGAGACTTCCAACATTTGACTCTCATACTGGAATAATGCAAATTCTTGAAGTTTCCTTTCAGTATTATCACATTTGAAAATACCTGCCTGGCAGTAGTTTTCAGGCTCTGAATGTTTTTACCAAGCAGGAAGCATTAACTAACAAGGACCAGCCTCCTTCATTTCAACTGCTTTGTTTTAATTTGCTCAAACTCTCCCCCCACAGGTGTCAGGGGACAGCCTGGGCCTTACCTGGCATGGGAATTCGATGTTGTGGTTCCTGTAAAACACAAAATCCAAGGATCTGTTAACTCAAAGCTGCTTGAGAACTTTCAGGATTCAGGCTCATATTCACCACTAAAAAATTATCTGGACAATACAGAGCAAGGAAGGGTTTTTATCAGCAGAAGAGTCATTACCTTCCCTCTGTGGAGGAATTCCTGGGGAGACTGGAGTCCTATGGCAGCACTGCTAACACAGGCTAACTATCCCCAGTCCTTTGAGCAGTTATCCCAATTATGGGCAGTTAACCCAATTACTCCCTTAATTGCCTGGGTAATGGTTTGCCCACAACTGCTGCAATGCACTGCTCTGCCCCAAGTGTTGACTCGGCACTGTCAGGGTTTCTGTGATGGTTAAATTCCCTTTTTCCCCTGCTACAGGACCATTTTCCTTATTCAGTGACCCTGGAAGGCACCAGACAAGACCGGGGAGTGAGGGGCAACAATGAAGGTGATTGGGAGGGAAGGGAGGAAGGTTGTACAGGACACTGCCTGCTGTGACTCCCATTTCTTCCCACAGAGGGTCTGCAGGACTCTGCAGGAAATGTGTTTAATGTTCATTTGGATGTAGAGACTGAGCTTTATGCCTGGTAGTGTCTGTCCTTTAATCCACGACACAATATCACAACAGGACAGAGGAAATTTGGACATTTGGGTTGTTTCGTCAGGACACAGCAATAGAATTATGTTATGAAATATACGTCAGTGTGCTGTAAGTTCTTGTTTGCTCAATGTACAAACACGTGTGGGAGACACAATTCTTAAGCATCAAATTCAATAAATTTCCTTGGCTTTGAGAGGAATGACAAGATTTGTCTTTACAAACAAGCCCTGGGCCTGCTGGTAGATAAAACTAACACTGAGAGATAGACAATGGAAAGTATTCTACTGATTGATGAATGAAAAAGAAGATACTTGCCTTTACAAACAAACCATAGGTTTGTTTATAAATGAAATTGAATATCGAAAGATGAAAGTAACAATGGGGAAAACCCATAAATCCCACAAGAATTAGAAATTAGGGGGAGTTATATATTAAAAGGGGAATCTTAGGCATTTCGGGAAGTCTGTACCTCTCAAGTACCTCAGCCAATGGGGAAAGAGAGAGGGAAATGCGGCCGGGAAATTAGGATAAAAAGGAGGCTGTGTGCTACCTCCGCTGAGGTGTAGCGACCTGGTTCAGGAACGACACAGCAGCCACACCCAGGCTGCTCGGTCCATCAGCTCACAGACACCAGTGTGGTGGACGGCTAATGGCGTTTATTAACTGGTTACATGGAGTTATAAAACCTCTGTTTGCTACATCACATCCGTCTGCTTACGTTACAGGTTAGGTATTGCTTATCTTATCAAGGACACTAACCAACTAAGAGTTGAGGGAGGGGTTCTGTCTGCCCGTACAGCGTGATATCTTCCGACCGCCTGTCCCTAATCTCCCACAGCTGTGTCCTCTGAAAAACTGAGAGACCCCAGGGGAAATGCCCCATGGTCTCTCCCTTTATTCGAATAAAGTAAAAGGACTCCTCCGTCTCCTTTTTGGACATAAACCTCTGGTGTTCGTGGATTAATTTTCCTAACAGCTTACAGCATTTCTATGTCCTCAGTTACTTGCAAATCAGATGAATGTGTAAAACATCCAGTCAATTCTAGCTGTCAAGGAGAAACAGAGTACAACCAATTCACAAACAACACTGTCCCTGTCAGATGTGCAGTGCTGTGGATGTCTGGGACACAGGAATGACAGATCCAGTGGCAATACCTTGTCCCAGTCTTCTCCACGTGCTGCAGCAAGCAGCTGTACAGGTCAGTGCTCTTGCAGTGCAGCTCTGCCAGCAGCTCCCCAAAGAAGTGACAGTCCAGCTGCTCAGGGCTGTCCTGAGGGCAGCTCACCTGGCAGGAGACAGTCAGGACATCAGAACAGGATCCCTTCTTTGGAATGAAAGCTGAACATGAAAATGCAACAGGTAGGATGGATTTGGGTCTGGCTGCTCTTAGCAATTTGCAATTTATTTACGCTTTACTCAGTGGTGAGTCTTTCATACCTGCTGGTTTTCAATAAACTGTACAGAGAGGAATTACTTCCTTTAGAACAAGAAACAGGCAAAGTCCTGCTTCCACAGCAGTGTCCTCAGCTCTATGGGAACATCAGCCCAAGCTGAGTGTCCTGAGCTGGTTGATGGGCATGTTGGGCTCTGGAAGGTTCTGCACAGGTCTGACACTGAGGTCCCCAGGGTGTTTGTCACCCAAACACTGACTGGATGCACAGGAGGGACCTGCTGCACTCCCTCCGCAGCTGCACTAACAAGCGACAGGTACACCAGGAAGCTCCTTCTGTGCTTCCACTGAATGTGTCAACAACTCGCATCAAATTGAAATATATTTGAAGCCCTGGTTCATCAGCGTAGGAGGAAAGGAACCCTGAGCTGATGTTTGCCGAGGTTATAAAGCAGTGTGTGTTTCCTCCCAAAGCAGAGGCTGTGCATCCCTTGGTGTTTGTGTACAGACTGACAAGTAAAATTGATGAATTGATGGGTAAAGAAAAACAAAACCCAACAAGCCAGTAAGACTGAGCACAGTTAAACACCATGGGCTGATCTCAGTGCACACCTGAGCACAGGTCTGTGACAACAAGAAATACAATTCCTCAAACAGCCTTTCCCCCCCAACAGCACATGAGAAAGCCTTGGACAATACCAGACAGACACACAGGCCCTGCTTAGGGACAAGGGTGTGGTGCTGAGAGTCCAACACAAATCTCTGGAGGCTGCGGAGCCATAAAACCGCTCATTCCCGGAGTTCTGTCTCTGCCTAAGAACAAAGCGCGGAGCCCTCACCAGCTCGGCGGGGGCCATGCCCCTCCTGACGGGATGTCCCCGGCACTCGTCGCTGCCTGGGCCCGGGCACAGCTTGCAGGGAGAGCCCGTCTGTGTCTGCTGGCACTGCTGGGTGATGGCCACCGGCGGGCACTGCTCTGCCGGGCACACCTGGAACTGCCTCTCCTGGCATACAGAAGGACCTGTTAGTGCTGGACACTGCATGGAGTGGGACATCAACCTCAACAGAGAATGAAATGTGTCTGTGACCAGCAGTGCTGGTGGTGGGTTTGGATGTTTTAATAATCCGAATAAAATTGCTTCTATACCTAACTGAACATGAGTTTGCCTCACACTTTCATACTCCAGGGTTGTAATTCACCCATTTCCCTTCCAATTTTAGAAGCTGCCAGTGAGGAGCACAGGCAACAAACCTTTCCCAAGGTGGATGTCCCATTACATGAAAATTTCCTTCAAAACCTTGCTCTTGATTTGACCTGAATCTAAGCATAGCCCAGGTAACGAAAACCAGAAGTAAAACTATGGTTTCCAGGGCTAAACTCCACAATTTTTTATCCTTTTCTTTGCACATCATCTGCAGAAAGAAAGCTGTTTTTTATAATTACGTTTTTTCTCCTTTTCCACTTCAGACTGTATATCACAGAGAATTCAGCTGTCTAAAATCCAGAGAGGTATGAAAACTTCCATTTAAAAAAAAAAACAAAGTAAAAAAACCTCAGGTAAATCACTGTGATATGCTAAATTTCAATTTTTTTTTTTCCTGCTGGAAATGCTTAAGAGCAATAAAATGGAGCAATATTTTTGCTATTGACAAAACACCAGTTGTGAGATGAAATTTCAGACAGGTTTGCCAAACACATTTTTTCAAGAGTTAGTAGAAAAGAAATTGTGTTTTTAATTTTTTTCTAAAAAATGTATCTTGGTTGCTCTGTTGTGAAGCTACTGCATGAAATTAATTCACAGCCACTAGTCAGATATAGACTGACAGTGTTAGAGATACAACAGCAGTTTTCATTGTTATTTAATAATAAATTCTTAGGAAAAATATGGCAAACATTCCACCTTCTGCTCTCCTTAAATATTGCTTCATTTACTTTGAGAATGTGTCCTAGATCACAAGGCAGTTCTCAGGTTGGCAGCTACTCCTAACAAAAATTTTAAAAAAACCCAGAACCAAACCAACCCAGAATCATCAATTTCCTGCTACCAACTCATTTTTCTTCTTGGAATAGATAATATAAACACCCAACTTACTTGGAGGGGACTTAATAGCTCATATTTTCTTATTGTTTTTTCATAGATGACATTATTTCCAGGAGAGAAATTGGCCCCTCTAAGAAAAGGGGATAATGGCTCCTGTAAAACACGTAAATAAAAACATCCATAAATCTCATCAAACAGCAAACTCAGGATTAGGGTAATTTTGACTAAAAATAGATAATTTAAAGATATGTAAGATGTCCTTTAGGATGTGAACATGTGAGTGTGTGTCCACTTGGAAACAAAGTGGCTGTGCTTGCATAGGGACTATGTGAAATAAATATAGTAGAAACAGTTAGTAATTAATCAAGATTAATAAACAGTTAACTGCTGAGAGGTGGGAGCCTGAGTGGCCATTCTGCAGTGTTTTCAATCCCTCATAATTCCATCTCTCACCCTCAGAGGTATGAGCTGTGTGCTCTGAGTGTTTATCATCCCCTGTGGAGGAGCTGGGGAAGGAGCTGGGGGAAATTCAGCTGTTTCCCTACCTGATCTGGGTTCTCGATAATGATCCTGTGAATGGCACCCTGCAAGGCAGGAAAAAAGGTTCAGAGATTACTGCACTTCAACCTCTAACAGCTTTTCTGCAGAGGAATCTGATTATGGACATGGGCTGTAAATACTTTGGGATCTACTGGCCACAATCACATGGAGATGTTTTAAACCCAAGGCCTTCATACCCCAAAGGAATTGGTCCACATGCAGTACAATCCATCACTGCATTTTAAGAGCTGAGTTTTCCTCAGTCCCCTCTTTGCAGGTCTGAGGGAAATAGTCCATATTTTCTGTAAGTACAGCAGAACAGGCTACAAATCAAAGCTGGATAAGGCTGCCTGGATCCCATGTCCCTGTTCCAGTCCATCTCTTTTATTTTTGGTTTTTCATGCTGCACATCAAACTCAGCTGGTGTAGATGGAGATGCATCATACTCTTTTTGTTTCACCAAGGCATGAAAATTCAGATTTTGCTTAAACTCAGGAGTGAATAGGTAGAGGAGCTGCCCAACAACCCACTGGGTCACATCCAGTGCACACAACAACAACTGCCACCTATGGGAATGATGCCCACATAGAGCATCTGCACATTCCTGAATGAAAAATGAGATGTGCCTCTTTAAACTACAAAAATCTGTTGTGGTGGTGCAGAACTGTTTTATTAGGTTTTTATAAGAAGTTTATGTTATGGTTCATTTCACTGTATCCCCAATTCTGTATCCCTTTTGTGTTTTCTGTATAATAACCTGTTTTGTGTCAGTCCTCCCACTCCTCTCCTGACTTGTAACATCCCCTCTGCCCCACCCCCCCCCTCTCTGGGGCAGCCTTTCTATCACTTTGAGGAGCCCTCCCAGGTTGTGAAATCTCAGGGAGAGGGCTTCAGGTGATAGGTAGCCTGGGGGGAATTCTTTTCCTCTGGAGGTGGTTGGTCAGAGGCTTGGGGGTGGGCACACCTTGTTACCCCCTGAATCCCCTGATTTGTTGTCTTGTTGTAACCCCCCTTGAACCCCTCCCCCACTTATAAGGTGGAGGAGGGAGATTCAAATCCTCTCAGCCTCTCTGCTCCTCAGCTCTTCAGCTAATAAACATCTTTTAACCTGGTAAGCTGAGAGCCAGCCTTTTTTCTTCTGCTGCTGTTGCTGTCACGACACTATTGGGCCCAGCTGCCGAGAAGCCAACCCAGCAGGTAATAGCCTGCATGCCCCCCGGACTGGAAACATCTGTGGCTGTGTTGACCAGAGCTAGCTGGAGGTCAGCTCCCACCCGGTGCGGGGACAGAACCAGACACAATCTGTCCCTGGCAGCAGCTTTGTTTTCAAATAGATTTCTTCAGGTTTTGCCCCAGCACTGTCTAGAAGCAATTGCAGACACTGTCCTCCACCAGTTCTAACAAATCACACATTACTTCAACTCTTTACATCCAGGTCTTTACTCAAACAAGCAGAGTTCCCACTGAACCCAATCTAAGGACTTGGCAATTTGTCCGTTTGCAGCATACTGTTTATTCTCCCTCACAGCACAAACCTCCAATTTTCATAATGAATCATTTCTTCCCCAAAGCCAGGGGATGCTTATGTTACTGCAGTTCAGTCTCAGACACATTCTCAGCCAGGTGAGAACAGCTCTGAAGTAGGCCAGGTTTCCTGTCAACTGTTGCATAAGTTTAGGAAGCCTGGAGCAGTTTTCCAAACCTCCCAAGAGTGAATCATAACAGCACCAGGAAAGAGAAACAAAAGTAAAAAAACTGGTTTTGCAGCAGAGCAATTAAGAAATTTCAAAATTAAAACTGTTGCAGAAACTTGGGAAGCTGCTCAGTGCTGCTGCCACCCCATGTGGCAGCAGTGCCGGCAGGACTCTGGGGACACAACACAGAGAAGAGACAGCACAGAGAGGTGGAACATGCAGCCCAATCCTGCACCACTGACACCTGCAGAACTGGAACTAAAAAGTGAAATATTCAGCAAAGGAATGGGCACTGGTCAGAGCAGGCACAGCCTGAGCCTAGTGTCCGTGCCAGAGCACACGGAGCTGTGAGACACCAGGGAGTGCCTCATTCCAGCACAGGGACAACACATGGCCATTGTGTGACATTAAACAACAGCCCTGGAATTCGCTGAAAGGTTAGACAAACGTGCCAGGACTAACTCAAAGTCTAGAGAGGATAACACATCCAGGGTGTCACAGAGGAATAAACCCACAATGGAGAAGGCTGGAGCATTTTAAGTTGAAACAGACCTTTATAATATTCACAAGGACAGTCTCATTGTATATGCAATATTATACAGAACCTAAGAATGTTTTGCCTGGATAAAATTATGCTTCTTTTTGAGATACCCAAACTCTTTCATTTTCAAAGAGCTGCTTTACAAACACGAATTTGCTTGCCCTTTCTCCCATTCCAGCCAAGCAGGCTGGGCTGGCACAGGCTGGGAGGGGACCAAGAGGCAGAAACACTGTCTGTGCTAGCCTGGATTGCCCACACACAGCTCAGGGCTCTGCACAAGGAGCTGCCACCTCCAAGGCCTCTGGAGCTGCCCCCAGCAGTGGGGACACTGCCATGGAAAGGGATCTCAGGCTGTTTCCATTTTCCAGCATTCCCAAGGGGCACAGCTCAGGCTACTCTCTCCAAGCAGTCAGAAGATGCAGTTTGGAGGTGCAGCATTTTCTAACTGGGAGAAGGAAGGGGAAGGTGGGATTCCAAAGGGAAAGACCAGTGCTGTTGTGGGTTTCAGTGGCATGACTAGGTTTGGGATTTATGACATCCTGACCAGTCAGTCTGGGTGTTTTACAGAATCACAGAATGGTTTGGGTTGGAAGGGACTTTAAAGTTCTTCCTGTTCCAACCCCCTGCCATAGGGCTTATAAGGAGGATTTTAAAAGGTAACACTAAAACTTCCATTAATATTTTTGCTAGTCTTTAAGATTGTCTTGGTTTGGGACAAATTTGGGAGAAAACCTCTGTATAGGATTTCTCTAAGGAAGCAAACTTAAGTGGCTTTTTCTTTTAACTGGTTTAGTAAAAAAAAAAAAAACTCTTTGGAGGAAAGTGGAAAAAGCTATTTTACTAAACAAATGAAGTGCATACAAGTATAAAGAATGAATAATATGAAATAATAAAACTTCTCTTTTTGAAGTGAGATGGTAAATTGAGAAAGTCTTTGCTGTGGGTGTAGCTTGGCTTTCTTTTTCAGTGCTTTTTTTTAGTCTCAGTCTTTCCGGCGCTGCTGGAAAATGCCGAGGTCTAGGCCTCGGTGGGCCGCAGGTGCAGCCTCTAGTGCTCTCTTGGGTTTTCAGTCTAGAGCAGGTTTAAACAGTTCTAAGAAAAAGGAAAAAAAACAGTCTAGGGAACTTTTCTGCTTTAGCTAGCTGAAACTAACTAAAAGCAAAACAAGATCTCTGTCTTGCAGTTTCTCTAAGTTTCTGCTGAACACACTGTCTGCAGTAGAATGTGGAGGAGTCAGGCAGTTTTCTCAAAACAAATTCTGCGCTTCTCTTTGCTTTTAGAACTAGTCTTAAAGGCACAGGACTTAATATACAGCACAAACAGAACAAATGATTGGGGATACAAGCATCATAAAGTTACCCTAGGACAAGATATTTAATAAGATTTTTTAATTTAACAGTAAGCATTTGATAGATTTATCCTTACTGTGTGCCAATTTAATGTAGAAGCAATCAGTCCAGTCCTTTTTTTTTTTTTATTTCAACAGGTTACTCTTGGCTTCAGCCAACCCAGAGATGAAAGTGAGAATTTCATCTATGTCAAAGGCCTTTATGCATAACACATTGTCTTGCTAATTGCAAGCAATCCAGACATCTGCTCATAATTTATGAGTTCCAGTTGGCAGGTGAAATGGGGAAATGGCAGGCTGAGGCTGTTACAACACAGACCAACCCTAAAGCTGGTTAATATTACACCATTTTCATGGGAGCCCTTTGCACATCACAGAACTGAGCCCAGACACACAAACACCAGACTCCCAAAATTTCTCACATGGACAGAGAACCTCTACAAAGCATGTCAGGGTTTTGCCCTCTGCAAACATTTTATACGTGCCACTTCATAAATGATCTTTTCTCTACCATAGAGAAGGGACTCATACACATAAGCCACACTGGAAGGGAATTTATTCAAAACACTTCTCATTTAGATCCAGCAGAGCAAAATTTGCTGTGAATTACTCCAAAGACAAAACAAAGATACACCAAGAAAGTAAAAAAAACCTGAATCCTGAACCACAAAAAGTACCAGCACATGGGCTCTGTGCACACACCAATTTCAAATTCTCCCTCTCTCCAGCTTATTAAGTGTACATAAACACAAGAGCACACCCCAGCCACATGACTGAAGACTGGCACTGTGCCAACAGGGATATACGTCTGTTATTGTTAATCCACACAAGCTCTGCAGAAACAAATTAAACATTGCTCAAAGACAGCCCTTTGCTTTACCAGCAGTACAGAGCTGAAACTGCAGCTCTGGGCTGCCACTAACCCCAAATTCTCCCGTTACAACAAACACAGATGTGAGTTTGGTATCAGTCCATTATTCACTTTACGTGGCCCTACACAGTCAGCTCAAAGGGCAACTGATCCACTCTTTGGGAATGTCCTACACACACCCCCCTCCCCCCCCCCCGGGGGCTTCTCTCTAGCAACTCCCATTCAGCACCAAGCATGTCACTTCCTCCTCCCAGCTGACTTCCCTGTTACTGTTTTCTGCTTTAATAACTTCCTAATAATCTGTATTAGGCACCTTCCTTCTCCACCACTGAAACTGCAACCCACACAGAGCCTGACTGAGCTACACCCTCTTGTCTTTAAAGTCTCATCCAGCAAAACACTTCAGCAAGAAATTTTCATCAGCAGGACATAATGGATTCAGTGACTACAGCAGATGTTGAAAATTAAACATCCTCCATAGAGCAGTGACAGCATTTGCGTCTGTAATCCTTGTTCACGTATTTATCTAGGTGGAGGAAGCCTAGGACTGCAATGTTTATGCCAATGAATATTTAATTAATTAACTGCAATTCAGACTGTCATCCAGTCTAGCTGAGCAGATCACTTATCTGGGAGGTGAGAGACCTGTGTTTACACTCCTGCCCTACATCTTGCAAAAGAGGATTAACAGCTTGGATACAGAGGGAATGGCTCTGCCATTACCAACTCCTACAAAGCCATTATGATCACAGACTTGTTCAGGCTGGAAAAACTCACCAAGATCATCAAGTCCAACCATTCCCCAGCACTGCCAAGGCCACCACTCGACCATGTCCTCAAGTGCCACATCCACACATTTTTGAACATTTCCAGGGATGGTGAGTCCACCAATTCCCTGGACATCGTGTTCCAATATTTAACCATCCATTCCATGAAGAATTTTTTCCTAATATCCAACCTAAACCTCCGCTACCACAACTTGAGGCTGTTTCCTCTTGTCCTTGTATTAACGCAGCTGCTCACTCACTCCCCAGGATTTACATAAACCATCCTGGAAAGGTAGGCAGCCCTCAAACTATGCAAATACTGCTTTGAAAGGAATTCAGATCTTGTATTGGTCTTAATCCAAATTCTTTTTGACAGGTAAATATAACACAGGAAGGAAAATTCAGTAAGAGTTCATCTTGAAACCAACGTATGTTGCCATTTGAATATAGCAGAGCAATCCTATCGATGCTAATGGCATTCTACTGTATGAGGAAAAAATAGTTTGAGAATAAATTCCCATCTCCTTTCTGGTTTTGCAGTCAAATCTGTTCTTAAGCTATTGGTTTCTAGTTTTAATATACCAGTTGCATATGTTAAAATGACATTAAATACCACCAATACTTTTAAGCCATGCCTTGGATACACACACAACAAACCTGCTGAACTACATTGTGAGGGCTTTCCAAGCCCGAATCCGATACCTCAGTCTCGGACCTTACTAAGCACCACCGATTCAAAGAGAACTAATAAGCACACAGGCTTCGTGTTCTATTTACATGAGCAGCCCAAAGTCAGCAGAGCCGCGTGGTGACATCCCGCCGTGGGAAGGGAGCACCGCCTGCGGCGGGATTGCTGCGGGGCTGTGACAGAACCGGCAAAAACGACGTTCTGCGCTAAAAGGGTGAAAAAGGGTGACGCCGCTGGGCGGACACGGGTGACACCGCGCTGGGGCCGCTGGCAGTGACCACATCCGTGCCCGGGGACAGCCCGGTGAGGCTGGGGACGGCGGGGTCCGGCCACAGCGGTTTTTCCACAGGGGGAAATGAGCGGGGCGAGCGGAGGGGCCGGGGCTGGACCCGTCTCACCCCCAGGGGAGCCCGGCCCGACCCTCAGATCCTCCGCCCCGCCGGGCGCACCCGCAGCTCCCAGGGTCGGGCTCCGGCTTCGACGGTGCCTCATCCCGGGCAGGAGTAGAGTCCCGGTCCGGGGGCAGCGCCTGAGGGGCCGGGCGGGAGCAGGGTCCCGGTCCGTGCTCGCCGTACCTGTGGCGGGTCACAGCCATGCCCACAGTCCAGCGGCGAGGCTGCCCGGGGGGAGCAGGAGGTGCTGACCCGGCGGCAGCCCGGCCCGTAGGTGTGCACCCAGTCGTAGGCCACGGCGCCGTCCTGCTGCTGCTGCTGCGGAGCGGGGTCCAGGCAGGGCAGCGGCTCAGGGCAGGGCCGGCGGACGGGCAGGGTGCTGTAGTGCTGCTGCCGCCGGTAGTAGTGCTGCTGCTGGGGGAGGTGCGGGGGCAACGCGGGCTGCTGCAGCTGCTGCTGCCGCGTCCCGAACATCGCGGCAGGACTGCGGCGGCCGGGCCCCTCCGGCTTTACCTGCGCGGGCCGCACCTGCGGGGGGGGAGCCCCGACCCGACCCCGCCCCCGGCCCCGGCCCCGGCCCCGACACCTGCCCGGAACGGGCTCCGCACCGACCGCGCTCCTGGCACAGCACTGCAGCGACACATCGCCAAGCGTTGGGAGAAAAGCAAAGCCCCACGCTGTTCAGTAAAGCCCTTTGCTGTTGTTCTCTTTACGACGTGTGTACGGGGAGTGTAAACCCATAGTTATCTGCTGCTCAAATGAACTTAAATATTCTTTTCGCGGGAGGTTAGGAGCTTGGCCACAGAGCCTTTCCCACCTGCAGGAGCCGCGGTCGCCTTTGCCGGCTCACATGTACCTGCATCCCTGCACCTGCACCGCAGAGCATGGGCTGCCTTCAGTGACCAACTGATCTGAGCATCCCAGGATGGTTTGGGTTGAAAGGGACCTTAAAGCCCATCCCGTTCCACCCTGTGACATGAGCAGGGACACTTTCCACTATCCCAGATTGCTCCAAGCCCCGTCCAACCTGGCCTTGGAGACTTCCAGGGATGGAAAAGCCATAGCAGCTCTGGGCAACCTGTGCCAGGGCCTCACCAGCCTCAAAGAGAAATTTTTTCCCAGTACCCCATCTAAACCCACCCTCTGTCAGTGGGAAGCCATTCTCTCTTGTTCTGTCATTCCCAGCCCTCATCATTATGTATGGAATATCACATGGCTCTTATCTAGAAAGGATGGAGTTTGTTACTTATTCAAAATCTCACTCTGCAGAGAAGAATGTGAACTCGGTTTCTCAATCCAGCATATTTTGAGTTGGATTCCTCTGGCAGTGTCAGGCAAGCCTTAACTGAGAACATAACTTTGTTCTGCAAGGTCATGTAACAATAACATAATTGTAGAATCTTGTGTAATGAGTATTCTGCTTAATGATAAACCTAAAATTCTTTATTTTGTCAGTTTGTTTCCCCTACATGTTTACTGTGCTGTAAGGCCACAAAGTACAGTCAGTCACAGAATAAAAACTCATTTCTGTAGTACCATGTTAGGGCAAAACACCTCTGAGGTGATGGAGCAATACCTTCTGCACTGTTCTACACTGTTCTACACTCACCAAAAGCTCTGTCTCTGAAATTAAAAAGTGTTCACCAAATCTGCTCAACAGGCATTTGGAAAGATATGGATTTTAGGGTGAGTGCCTACAACAATACAGTATTTTAGGGCACTGTGGCATCTGGAGACATTCATCACATATAAAAAATTTTACTTTTCCTCCAGGCATTAAACCCAAACAGACACCCTGCTTTAAACAGGAGTCTTTATAAAAAGCATTTCAGGTAAATTCTATCCCACTGGTTACAAAGGAACCAAATGCAAAGAAAATCTTGTCATAAAACCTCATTCTTGCTTCACCAGCTTGGAAGAGCTGTTAGTGGCTTCTCACAAACAATTTTAAAAAGAGCATTTCTTGGAAAGCAGTAAAATATGATTACAACAGCCTCTGTTTTGCACAGACCATAAGAAAGTGTTTTGTGCTTCAGCAGGAAACTACAGAAACTGCAGTAACCCTCCTCGGGGGAGGAAAGGTGCTCTAATATA
The DNA here is from genome assembly GCF_015227805.2 of Hirundo rustica. Taxonomy (NCBI): domain Eukaryota; kingdom Metazoa; phylum Chordata; class Aves; order Passeriformes; family Hirundinidae; genus Hirundo; species Hirundo rustica. The sequence goes on along the minus strand of NC_053487.1, from coordinate 19,294,464 downwards.
AAATGTGGAAACACTGTTGGTTTGCCAGGTCAGGAATGTTACCTGCATGCAGCACGTTGCCTTGCTTAATAAAGAACTTTCTACCAGGGTCAGTAGAAAGCGGGCCCCAAAAGTCATCCCATTGTAATGGAAATAGGGAACAACTTCTGGAAGGCCTTGTAGATGTGGTGAGGATTATTGGAGTCATAAATAACAACAGTAACACATGCATGGTGGTCTGTACCAGGTAATGAAAAGAGCCTCAAACAAAGCTTCTGAATTTTAATGTGACCAAAATTCCATGTACATCCAAACCTTGGGATGGTGCTGCACTGTGGTGTGTGCAGGGTGTTACCTGCTCTGGAATTCTGGCTGTGACAGCTGGGGCTACAAGGAACAAAACTGATTTGATATAAAACAGAAAAATACTCCCTTGGGAACACCACGACCAGGAACAGTGTTTACATTTATACTTACATTATTTATTTTTTATTTATTTAGCCCCGTTTATTATTTATGGGGTTGGGAAGCTCTCAGAAGGACTGGGGGCACAGAGGGTTATGAAGCCTGGTAGGCAGAAGTACCCCATAAACAACTTGAGGCAGATAAAAATCTGCTTTCAGCTGAAGGAAGGCTTTAGAATAGGGAGTGAAGTCAGAACCAGCTGATGAGCAGAGGCTTTCTTTGTGTGATCCTCCCTTTGAAGGCAGAGCCACCCTGCACCTGAGGTTTGGTGGAAGGTGCCAGTCTGCAGAGATAGCCCAGTGCCCCCACTTCATCCCAAATTACCTGATCCAGACAGCCCAGTGTCCCCACTTTGTTCCTATTAACCCTGGGCTGCCTGGGTCAGGCTGTGCTGATGGTGGGACAGCAGCTGGTAGAGGGAATCAAAGCAAGATGTCCCTCTCCTTCTTCCAAAGGCTGGGACAGCCTGGCTGCAGGGCTCTGCTCTTGTACCAGCTAAAGCTGAGCACCAGGAATTGCCATGAAGAAGATGCAAGGCATTTTCAGACAAGAGAGCAGATGTCTAGGACTTGCTGTTCAAATCACAAGTACACCACTGGCTTTTGAAAACTGAGCTCTGTCCAGAAGTGTGTGTTTATAGCAAAAATTATTCAGGATGGTGTCCTAGGGTGACTGTGTATCCCCCAATTGTCTATTGGGTGCAAAGGGGAGGGGAAGCATGGTTTGTTTTTCCCCAGGAAAACTCTGCTCCTCAGAGTGACCTTGAAGCGGGGGAATTGCAACACTGCAAGACGAAAGAAGCTCTGTTGTTTTTTTTTCCCTGGCAGTGTAGTGGTGCAAGAGTTGTTTTATTAAGTTATTAAGTTATTTTTGTAAGAATTTTAAGTTATTTTTGTAATGGTTCTATCCACTGTACCCCCCCGTGTTCTGTAATAGTTTTCCCCCTTTTGAGTTAGGTATTTAACCAGACGTTTTATGTCAGTCATTCCTTCCCTGCACCTGTCCCTGTCAGTCCTCCCTCCTCTCCTCATGGTCGCCCTGTCTGTCACTTCGAGACCCTTCCCTGGATTCTGGAAAGATCCAGGAGAGGCGTCGAGTGGTAGGCTGGTGCCCGGGGAATCCCCTCCTACCCTCCTGTGATTTGTTAATGGTTCAGAAGTTGACACCTCTGTTACCACCCCCGTGTTCCCTGGTTGGCTGACCCGTTGTCAGCCCTCCCCCGTTTATAAGTGGCCGTCAGGCTTTGATCTCTGCTCTCTTTGGGCAGCAGTGGTCTGAGGTGGAGCTCCTTGCCAGACTCCCCTTAATAAACTACCTTCTACCCTGCTCAAGAGAGTCGATCCTTTTTCCGTCGCTGCAGTCGCAACTCCATCAGGTCCACTCACTGGTGTGGGGAACCAAGAACCCACCGGGAGGAGGTTACTCGCCCTGCCTGTAACCCCGACCAATCCTCGCTGTGGCAGTGCTGAACTGAGCTAGCCTGCGCGCCTGCCAAGCGTGAGGGGACACTGCCATACGGCAGTTAGTTAGTTTAGTGCTAGCGTAGTTAGACGCTGTAGAATAGCTGAAGTTTTTTTTCTTTTTTTTTCTTTTTTCCTTTTTTTTTTCTTCCTTTTTTTCTTTTTTGCCCTCTCCTTGGAACTGTTCCAACCTCTCCGAACTAAGGACCTGGGGGAAGCACCGGGGGCCTCCACAGGGGACCCACCCCACCAAGACCAGCCCTGCACATCTCCTTTCCTCCCGGCGCCAGCGGAGACAGAGCAATGGAACACAGTGACTATCTTCAAGAGGAGACTTTCTTTAAGTTTGTTATCCCTCCGTAAGTGGCACGAAGCTCTTGTCATCAGGTATTGTGCTGGGAGTGCTTTGCCTGTTTAATAAACAGTTTTTTTCCACTTCTCTCTGAGGAAGCCTTTTCCCGAACCGGTTGGGGGAGGGGAGGGTGGGCCCCGTGGGAGGGTTTCTCCCAAAATCTGCCTGAAACCACAACAGATGGTCACAGCCCACTTTATGCAGGTCAGGCTTTGTGGCCGTGCCTGGCACCAGCAGATTCTGCTCTTTGGGGTCCACGCTGAGGCAGAGAGGATTTAGAGGAGCAGCAGGAGGTGAGTGGAGAGGGGAAACAACAGATGAGCACTGAGCAAAGGCCTGGCTGGGGAACACCCGAGTGTTGGTGTGTTGGCTCTGCAGCACCTGAAGCCCCATCTGCCACCTCTCCACAGCAATTTTGGGGTAGAGGATGCTGAGAGAAACAATGGCAGGTTGGGTTTGGTACTACCTGATCCTTTGCCCTTGTGGTTTGTGGCTCTGCAATGACAACATGCTCTACTTCCCACAAGAAGAAAATACAAAAGCACAATGAGGTGAAATACCTTGAATTGTTTTAGGACAGCACTCATTGTCTGTCCAGTCCCACACTAGAGCAGCAAGGGGCTGCTCAGAGCCCATCATTCCCACTGTTCTGTATAAGCATTTTTGTGTGCTCACCCACAATGGCTTTTTATCTGCTGTATCATTTTATATTTCATTTAGAAATGTATTTTAACAAGGTATCTTGCAATGCATAACTAGCAGCATTGGATCTGAAATGCTTCTTGTGTGATTTCAGAATTATAGCTCTCCTTTTACATTCAGTGGTAAGAAAATTCTGCGAGCAGAAAGGGTTGAACAGAGTTTAGGTTATGGTTTAAAGACTCATTTACCTTGCTAGCACTAGCTCATGTCAGACCATAAAGAGTGAAAGAAAGCTCTCTTATCCCATTAATATGTTCCTTATAATAAATTGTGATATCAGTTGCAACTTATACACTTCAAAAAGAAATGGAAATCTCTGGAATATGAAAAAAATCTAGATTTTTTAAATTGCATTTATTGATTAGTAGCTAGGATGATTTATAATCTAAAATTGTCAAGGAACATGTAAATACACTTCTACTTTTGCTGTGCCACTAGAGAGGAAAAATCATCTCTGTATTATAGTATAACAGCAGTACATGGAGTACCAAAACAGAATAAATTACTTTGCTTTATAAGGACACTGGGTTTGTGATGCTCTCAGTATTTTCAACTACTCAAAAGATTGTATTTCATGGTATGAAATGAAATAATACAGTGTTGAACTTACCCTGAAGCAGAAGTCACTTCTTTGTTCTAACCATTTTCCTGTTTGAATTGCTGAGGTTACTTAACAGTCATTTTACTTTGTTTCAGATAATTAATACTATGCAGGAGATTGGTGATCAAGCAAAAAACCCCTCATTGAACAAATTTCCTCCTACCCATTAAAGACCTTATTCAGCATGCTAAGGAGTAAATCCTTCAGCTGAATGAAACACTGCCAGTTATCATTTACCAAATATCACTTGCAAAAAACCCCCTTCAGAACAGAACATTGCATGATAAACAAAACATTTTAAGGCTTAGTACAAAATAAAAAGATGATGCTAAACTTTCTTCCTGACACCACACAAGTCCTTTGAACCCCAGCAGTGATATCTGCGTTATGCTGCCAGTTCTAATTTACAGTTCAGGGATGCTGGAAGGGAACTGATAAAGGAAAGGGCCTGCAGACATGTGGAACACAGGGAGCAGCTGATCTGTGTGTTAAACACTCCACAGTTCCATGCCAAGGAAAGATATTACATTCATTATGACCAAAGAGCAGGAAACCAGTTCAATTCCAAAGCAACAATTTGCATTTCCCTCTCCTGGACAGACTGCCTGAGGAACAATGCTCCTTATTAGAGGAGATAAAGGAGCTGTGCTTGTGACACATGTGTTGGTACCTTGGCATTTTTGGAGAGAACAAGACAGGGATTTTGGGGGTTTATCTTTGCTGTTACTTGTACCCGAATAAAAATGTGTTTTAGAAACAACTGGTCTGTCTTTAAAGAAAATCTGAGATCATTAAGCAAGTAGCACAGAAAAGTGTTTAGAATATAAAACTATTAAAAGTGAGGGAGTAAGTTCTTAACATCCATAAATAAAATCTGCTATAGATTTTAGAGACTGTTTTTCTACCCAAAAACCTCTCAAGATGAAAGAATGCCTTAAGATATACTTAATTTCTGATGCATCATCATTTCCATTATTCAACTGCTATGAAATTTCTATGGCTGAGATGAAGGATGATTGGGATTTTAAATAACAAGTGTACTGAACAGTTCTTTGGTCAATGTGTATCACAGGCATACAGAGACTAGAACAAAATATCTGAATATTTGAGGAATCTGGGCACAGAAACTGGAATAGGAATATTTTAACCTGCTTCTACTTCTAGACCATTAGTAACTACAAGATTTTAACTACACACTACTACTGTTGCTGTTGTAGCAGCTGAAGAGGCTGACTGAAATACCTTGTTGGGACCTACAGAGCTTCTCTTCTACATATATATATAGTATATATTATATCTTTCTGTTATGAAATTTGGGGGTTTTTTTTCATAGTTTCTCTCTCTTGGAGTGACCTAAGTTTTGATATATTCCTACAAATTACACCTGAAATTTCAATTTTCTGTGAGTACAGAGTTTATGCTGTTTGTCTTAATGCAACATGGAAAAGTTTTCAGGTAATGGTTGCATTTAGCAAGCTTTTGGTTTTGCTGAGGTAAAACATTGTGCAGAATTTATTTTTGAAAAAAATATTCATTTTGAGCCCTTTCCAGTTCTGAGAAAGATTCCATTTCTGACTTGTCTATTACCAGGCAGGTAGAAAGCAAGAAATCAACTTGATTTTTTTTTTTTCCTATAAAAATGTATAAGATCTATAGCTGCTCCTCTGGGATTTCAGAACCAGAGCTCCGGACAATCCTCACACATCTGTTTCATCAGCCGATTAAAATGCAGATTTCTGAGGAGGCAACACATTTTTGGATGCTGGGCGTTCTTCTACCCAACTCATTATTAAGAGAACAACTTTATGCACCATCAGCAACTTGGCAGCATAAACATGAAACAGTTCTTTTAAATGGAACTTGGTGTTTTGTTTATGAGAACTTCCATTTACTGGAAGGCTTTATGGCTTTTATCGCCCATTTGAGCATAAAAGATTTCGTTATCTTATAGAACCTTTTAGCACAAGAAAGAATTCAGATAGGAGCCTTATGTGAAGCAATGAATATCTGGTTTCCTGATTGCTGTAGTGGTTTTAGGTTCATTAAATTTTGGTCTTAGTACTCACTCTTTTTCTGTGGGAGAGAGACTAGAAGAAAAACAAAGCAGGCTCAACCTTAAAAATGAACAAATAGTTTTATTAACACACACTAAAAGAATGGAAAAAGAAAGTTAGGAAAAAAACGAAAACAAAACAGAATGAAACTCCTAAACCACTCTTCCCTCCCCTTACAAACTGTTAACTTTCCTACAAAACAACATAAAGAGACAAAACTTGTAATTTTCAGTCAGTTTTACCATCTGACAATAGTTTTTCATCAATTTTTTAAGAGAAGAGTCTCTCTTAGAGTCATGGATCCCACTGACAACCTAGAATGGTTCTCTTGTGGGTTTTTAAACTGTTACAAAAACAGCCACTCAGGGAAACCTGCCTTTGTGATCCCTCCCATTAGCAGGTTTTTAAGCTGCTTATGGGTCATGGGTCTTAGACTTTTGCATACTGGGGTGTCACCTTTTAAAGATGAATAACTCCAAAAGCAAAGGATTCTTCATCTCAAGGAACAGAGATATCTTCTCACTTCTTCACTGGCACAGGGGGCTTCTCATCTCTATCTCTGTTCAAACATCTTATAGGATTAATATTACTTAGTCCATCACAAACACCTTTGCTCAAATCCACACACAAATCTAAACAATCATCTCCTCAAATGCTTATCTTTCCCATGATTTAAAGGAATGATCTAAATATAGAGTTCATTTCCATTGCTCAAGTAAGAATGGAACAACCAACTCTTCAGCCCTCTGTCCCAATAGTCTTTTCGCTCTCACTCTACTGACTTCATGCTGTTTCTTCTTTATGTTCACTCTGTCCTCTGTCCCTCTCTTTTCTCTCTCAGAGAAGGGCCAAGCTCTGGAAGCTTCATGTTGCCAGGAAAGGGTTAAATCTGCCCAGAGTATTTTTCTTTACCGCATAGCTCATGGTATTAGATGTTCAAGGCCGAGCTGGTGAGGGAGGAAAAACTCACGCAGAAACATCAGAGATCAGAGCACCCAGGCAGTCAGGAATCACAAAAAACCCAGGCAGGATCATAAATGCCTTCTCAGCCACCCCTCAGTGTAAATCGGGGTGGCTTCAGCCTAAATGGTGCCCATAGCTCTTATTAGGAGCTTGGCAGAGATCTCTCCCTGCTCTAGGGAAGTTTGGAGAAAGTAGTTGTAAAGCAGCAACCTCTCCTCCCCCCCCCCACCCGGGCACCGATAGAATCTGGCCAGGCCTCAGGCCAGCTCCCCCCTAAAAGGGGGGAGCAGCAAGCCCAATTCAATGTTACCTGTCTCTCTCTGGCCAAAGGAAAGAAGGAAAAAGGCCCACCTACAGGAAATCAAGGGGTTTTATGTGATACTTCCCAAAGTCGTACCCAACAATTTTCAGTGGTCAAAACAGATGCCAATATTCCAACTAACCCTCTGATAGGTCCCTGTCCTTTCTAAAGCAATTCCCAGGTCCTGACCTGGAGAATCATTCTACATTGCTCTATAACTAAAAAACCAAACTGTACTAACCCATGACACCTGTATGAGTTGTATGGTGAGCTTGAGTTTGGTGATTTGGTTTTATTTTTTTTTTAGCCGACAAGCCACCTGAAAAGTTTTAAATTATTCTTCCAAAAGTGAGATCCTTGTGCTGATAGGGACAGTGTGTGCTGATGCACTTAATTTTATAACTACTTTTTATTTATGTTTCAAGTTGGAAAAGAGTCAAAACATTCGAGTCAAATGTGTATTTTGATTTTATTTTTCACTTCACAATTAGAACAGTTGCAGTTTAAACCCACAACTGCTGTATTTTTTGAGGAAGGAATTTTTATTTTGACACAGATCCACTGTCTGGTCTCTGAATTGCTTTGTTCTGCTAGCACAGCAACTGTTTTGCCCCCAAACTAGAATATAAGAATTAATTGTACCCCAGTAAAGCTAACCCGGTACACTGCTTCTGGCAAAACCAGTCACTGCCCCGAACCAGCAAAATGAACCCAGTTTTAAGAAGCACAAAAGTTTTAGGAAGCAAGTTTTTTTTCCTTTAGTATTTCACCCTGATCAACACTTCAGGGATCATGCTGCTGCATAGTGGGGTAACACACAGCTCACCACTTTGGGGATTATTGCCACTGACTCAAAGCACTTCCTAGTTTTAACAACTCCATCAGATTACTCTTTTCTCAACTACTGTAAATTCCCTCCTGGATCAGACAGCCACATGCAGTTGTGTTGTAAATGATGTTTTAAAACACCCTATGGATATGGAGGGTTATTAGTTTATAATGAACAATGTTATACTTTGCACCTTCCTCCCAGGTAGGTCTTTACACTCACACTGTCTGTATAAAGCTCCAGAGCGAGAACAAAGTCCATGGAGCAGTAAGAGATTAAAGTCTTGACTTTCACTAATTGCCTTCTGTTTCCTCATTTACAGAAGCTTAGCAAATGAGTGGTTTCCAGTCATCCCTGGGTATTGGCTGCTCTAAACAAGCAGCACTTGAAAGGGGTTCACTACTGCTGATGATGTACCCAGGTATGTGAGTCCACATGTGCACAATACCAATATTCCATGTGTTACTGCAATCCACATTAGCTGGTGCTTTTATGTTTATATCAGACTGTTTGCTTTTTCCTTCAACATTTTTCATTTCACTAAGATGCCACCAGATTGTGTTTTCTACATTACCTCATTCACACACTGGTAATACTTCAGCTTTCCTGCTCTGCTTTCTGCTGTCTGGTTCACACATAATTGTTCTTTTACTATTGTTACTGTATTTACTATTCTTTTACTGGTTTTATCTGTGCATTATTATATTTGTTGAGAAAAGTTTTCACTTGCATAATTTGTAAGGTATACGCAGGCTAAAAAGGCAGCTCACCACCACGGAGACATTAAAAAAGCCTCTCTCTGCCTGATATGCTATTGCTGCATTAGTTCAGTTCTAAAGAATCTGCTTTAACACTCAGTTTCTTTTGTCCTGAAACAATGGAAAAACAAAAACCCTTCCTACAAACTGCTGAGGCATCAGCACCTTCTGGAGCTTGTTGGTGAAGCATCAGCTCCATTCTGCCTGAAGCACACTTCAGTGTTCAGAAAGACACATTTTCCATCTCAATTTATCTTGAGATAAATTATTTTGTTATTAACCAGGAGTTAAGCTGCTTCTCCTGAGATGTTAGACCCTTGTTCTCTCCATCCTGGTGTTTGGAGCAGTGCTGAAATAGGTGAAGAGGTGTTCCCAGACCTGTGCATGGCCCTGACCAAAGGCAGCTGAAATTTGCAGCAGTCTGCATTGGTACGGAGTCACTTCAGTCCCTGACCCTCACAAACCAGAGAAACATCTCAGAATATTCATCAACACCCACTTCCCTGTTCTGTGCTGCTGTTGGACCAGGGAACAAGTAGGACCTTCAGCCATAAACATGTCCAAGCTTTAAGACAAATTAAGAGAGGCTAAAAACTTGCAGCTAAAGGAGGCTGTTTTAAGACTGCCCTGTTTACATAAAATCTTAAAGGCAACATGAGATATCTGGGAATATCTGGAAGGGAGAATGGTCCTTACTTGAGACATGGCTGTAGATAATCAGCTTGAAACATTTTTACTTCCTTTGCAAGAGAGGTATTGCTCTTCCATTCTTTCATACCATCTGAAAAACAAGATGTATCATTTTAAGATACAAATTTTGGATGTTTTTTTCTAAATTAAAACCAGAAGGATAAATTAGAGGTGGCATGTTTCAGACACTAGGTATGCCCTTGGGGATGGTCTTTGCCATACCTGGCTCAAATTCACTTAGCTCTTAAAGCTACTGGTAAAAAAAAAGTATAATAATAATAATAATAATAATAATAATAATAATAATAATAATCCATATAAGTATATCAGAAAATATGTTCCCCTGTTCCCTGCAGCCCGATTTCTCTGTCTCTAAGGAAGATTATCCACAAAGCAGGATGAAAGCATTTTACACCACAGAGCATGGGGCTAAAATAAACTCAGTGTAATAGAAAGAGGCATGTGCTTTACAGACAGTGAGAGTGAAGAGAGGGGACTCTGTTCCTCACGAGCTACTAATTCACAAACTACTAATTCTGTGGTCAGTGCAATTTAGACTATCACTCCCAGTACTCAATAATTGCCTCATTATTTTAATTGCAAGTCAGCTGCCAACCCAAGTGATCAGTCAGAGACACAGGAGAACCTTCTACCTGTGGCCAAAGTAGAAGGTGACACCAGGAGCCTTTCCTAAATGATCCAGCAGCCCCTCATCCATCCACCCATCAGTGCTGTTCCAGAGACATGGCTGGACTGTGAGTATCCAGCCTGTAGCTTTAGGAACTGGGAAGAGTTCTGGAAAATCATCAACTATCAATAAGTTTTTTCTAATGACAGGGGCAGAAGAAAGAATATTCTTAAAGCAGGAGGACAGGTTCAACCCAGTTCTGCGGGAAGCGTCATGCACCAAAGATCAAGAAGAATGCTAATGTGCAGTGTCCTGGTTTGGGACAAATTTGGGAGAAAACCCCTGTAGAGGATCCCTCTAAGGAAGCAAGCCCAAGTGGCCCCTCCCTCCAACCGGTCCGGTAAAAAAAAACCTCTTTGGAGAAAAGTGGAAAAAGCTATTTTACTAAACAAATGAAGTGCATACAAGTATAAAGAATGAATAATATGAAACAATAAAACCTCTCCTTTTGAAGTGAGATGGCAAATTGAGAAAGTCCTTGCCGTGGGTGTAGCTCGGCTCTCTCTCGGACTCTCCTCAGTCCCAGTCTCTCCGGCGCTGCTGGAAAATGCCGAGGTCCAGGCCCCGGTGGGCCGCAGGTGCAGCCCCCAGTGATCCCCTGGGTTTTCAGTCCAGAGCAGGTTTAAACAGTTCCAAGAAAAAGGAAAAAAACAGTCCAGGGAACTTCTCTGCCCTAGCTAGCTGAAACTAAAAGCAAAAAAAGATCTCTGTCCTGCAGTCTCTCCAAGCCTCTGCCGAACACGCTGTCCGCAGAAGAATGTGGAGGAGTCAGGCAGTTTTCTCAAAACAAACTCCATGCTTCTCCTTGCTCTTAGAACCAGTCTTAAAGGCACAGGACTCAATATACAGCACAAACAGAACAGACGATTGGGGATACAAGCATCATAAAGTTACCCTAGGACAGCAGTCATTGAACAGAATAGGAGGCAAAACTTGATATAAAGGACATAATGAATAATGCTATACAATCAACTTCTCTACACCCACAGCCTCTCTAAATTTATAAGCCATACATGTCATTGGATGGAGTTTAAATGCATTTCCCATCATCAAAGGGCACCATCCAATCTGCTCTAACACAGGACCATATTGGGACTGAGCAGACCATTCTGTTTGTTAGAAACCCACTAGAATGTGCTAGTATTTATATATCATAAAAACTGTTCAGTAAACACAGTACAAAGACCTCTGATTTCACTGAATGCATAAACATGTGCAAAGAATTTCATTTTAGGATTCAAACATGAGAGAGCTCTCTGTCAAATGAGCTTAACCATCACTCCCCATCCCAGGGAATTAAACACCTTTCTACTTGGAAAAACTGTCCTGGCTTCACTGATTAGAATTTCTGAGTTGAAATTAGAAACTCTGAACTTGCCTATGACACTTATTTCAAAGGAAAATGCAGTATTAGAGACAACAGTTTGTTTTTTTTTCTTCCTCCAACATACTGATGTCTTCTCTGTCCTTTAACATTTCTGTGTGGACTTACATTTGTTGGTGTATTTTTATGGATGTGACAGCTCAAGCCTGTAAGAATGACTGCTATAATTTCATTTTTATTATAAAGATTCTTTGTCAGTCTTGGGAAAAAGTGAAAGAGAAAGAACTGCAAAGCACCATGACAATCTCTGCCATGTGCAATTGCTAAATCTGCTTCTCCAAGCCACACAAATTGAACTGTAATAAACCAAGAGAGTAAAAGCAAGTCAGGGTCATAACTCCTGCCTTGACAAGGAAAGGAAAGGAATCTCTGAGGCTGAAAAGGAACAAGGCACACTTCATTTCTGTTCCTGATTCATTCACAATGCAAGGTGGAAGGATCTTGAGGGATCAGCTCCACCTAAATGCATCTTCAAGTTTGTCAGACCCTTTCTAGCAACAGCAGAACTTCTGTAGGCAATCCACTCCATAGCTTAATTGCTGTCATCAGTTTCCTTAAGATTATCTTTAAATTTCCCTGGCTGCCTCATAAGACCATTATTTCTAGAGCTGCTTGTAGTGAACAGAGGGAAAAATTCTATTTCTTCTCACAGGTTAAAGACTGTAAGATATCACATTCAATAATCTCAAAGACATTTCCACTAAAAAAAATCAAACCAAAAGAGACTCTCTGGAAATACCTGACAGAAGGAGGAATCAGCTCTCTTGGCAGGCTCTTGCTCTCTGGGCAAACAAAACACACAGTTAGAATTAGTCAAGGGTTGCAAAACTACTCCAAAGAATCCCCAAATCTCTTCACTTAGCCTGGAAGGTGTTTGGGTTTGGCCAAGGAGTTAAAAAGTGCCCTTAGGACAGGCAGGGTGTTTCAGAGCTGATTGCAGGGCCAGGTGTCCTAGGGTAACTTTATGATGCTTGTATCCCCAATGCCTGTTCTGTTTGTGCTGTATATTGAGTCCTGTGCCTTTAAGACTGGTTCTAAGAGCAAAGGAGAAGCATGGAGTTTGTTTTGAGAAAACTGCCTGACTCCTCCACATTCTTCTCCAGACGGGGTGTTCAGCGGAGGCTTGGAGAGACTGCAGGACAGAGATCTTTTTGCTTTTAGTTAGTTTCATCTAGCTAGGGCAGAGAAGTTCCCTGGACTGTTTTTTTTCCCTTTTTCTTGGAACTGTTTAAACCTGCTCTGGACTGAAAACCCAGGGGATCACTGGGGGCTTGCACCTGTGGCCCACCGGGGCCTGGACCTTGGCATTTTCCAGCAGCGCCAGAGGGACTGGGACTGATGAGAGACTGAGAGAGAGCAGAGCTACACCCACGGCAAGAACTTTCTCAATTTGCCATCTCACTCCAGAATGAGAAGTTTTATTGTTTCATATTATTCATTCTTTATACTTGTATGCACTTTGTTTGTTAAGTAAAATAGTTTTTTCCACTTTTCTCCAAAGAAGTTTTTTTCTGGACCGGTTGGAGGGAGGGGCCACTTGGATTTGCTTCCCAGAGGGATCCTATTCAGGGATTTTCTCCCAAATTTGTCCCTAAACCAGGACAATACTTTTATTGGCGCCCACTGCGGGGCTCGAGAGAGTGGAAAAACTTGTATTGATTATTAACTGCATTTTTGGTTGTCCTTTGTGTGGGGATTAAACAGTCAGTAGCCATGTTGCTTCTTGAATTCCTAATGTCTCTTAGAATGGAGTCTTTTCTGTGTTTCTGTTCCCTAGGCTTTTTTGAGGTCTTAATACCTTTCTGGTCCCTAGGTTTGTTTTCTTACCCAGAAATAGCTCCAATATAGTCCCTAAGATACAGCTTTTACACTAGGGATGCACAAATTAGAATAGCTATTTTGCTGGGCTCAGTGATTATAGTTTACAGGAGGCTTATAAAGGTACTGGTGTTTGTTCCAGGTATGTTTGGTTTATGTTTTTTTCGTCCTACCCTGCCTCCTAGTTCCAGCAGCATGTTTTGGGGATTTATCAATAATTGCACCCAGTTTGTTAGAGGAGGAGTAGGGGATGAGGCTCTTCAGCCTCTCCTTTCCTTCTTCTCTTTTGAGTCAGTTACATCACTTTTGGAGAATGTTCAGGGTCTCCTGAATGTTAAAGACACCACCTTCCTGGTATTTCAGCTGGTGACCTTCCTCTATACAGTTTGTAGCTTTTCTAGAATGAGTCGCACACTGCTAAACACTGTAGGGCAGCAGATAGAGGCAAGGGAGCAGGGAGATAAATCAGTCACTCAGGCTGCAGCCAACCCCACAGCTACTCAGGTTGTAGCTAAACCAGACAGTGAGGCTAAGACACCAGCAGTTGCTGCAGTAAAGAAGGGAAAGAAGCACATGGACAAAACCGATCGACCAGTAGACGATGATTCAGCTGAAGGATCCTCAATGCCTCCTGACACCCAATCAGGAGTCGAACCAACTGACGCACAATCAGAAGCTGAAGCAACTGATGATACACAGTCAGAAGCTGAACCAACTGATACAAAATCAGAAGCCCAACCAACTGGCACAGGATCGAGAGTCCAACCAACTAGCACACGATCAGAAGCCCAATCAACTGCTACAAGATCAGGAGCCCAACCAACTGCTACAAGATCAGGAGATACTATTGAGTCCTTTTCCCTGTAGGACCTTCATGGCCTAAGAAAGGATTACACTCGACGACCTGATGAATCTATAATTAGTTGGTTAGTCCATCTTTGGGATGCTGCAGGCGAGGCTACAATGCTGGATGGCACTGAAGCAAGGCATTGAGGATCCCTGTCACATGATCCAGTTATTGACCAAGAAATTATGAGGGAGGCTCACTCTTGCAGTCTCTGGGAATGGGTCCTGGGAAGTGTGGCACAAAGATATCTGTGTGCAGACAATCTCTATATGCAGCAAACCCAGTGGAAAACCATTGAACAAGAGATTCAGCGCTTGAGAGAAATGGCAGTGATGGAGATTGTCTTCTCAGATGACCTAAACACTAGGAACCCCAACTTGGTACCATGTACACCTGTGATGTGGTGAAAACTTGTACGACTTGGGCCACAAGAATACTCTTCTGCTTTAGCAATAATGAAGCGGGATGACACAGAGGAGACTGTGATTAATATGGCGAAGAATCTCTGAGCATATGCAGATGCTGTGCATTGTCCAACACATGCAAGAATCGCTGCTCTGGAAACACAGATGTGGGGATTAGCAGACAAGATGGAGGAGAATCACAAAAAACTCAGGGAGGAAATGAAAGAGGGCTTTCTCCAAATCTCTGCAGTACAGGTCAGAGGTTCTGGCACCACATGCAAACATTCCCCAGATAGAGAGGGAAAAGGCATCCCACGAGCTAAGCTTTGGTCCTTCCTGTGTGATTGTGGAGAAAACATGAAAAGATGGGATGGAGAATCTACTGATGCTCTGGCACAACGGCTGCATGAATTGTTGGATGGCAAGACTATGAGAGGAAGTTCTACCAAGAAGGAAGCAGCTCTGGTCACCCAGGGAAATAAGGATAATCAGGCTTAGAGGGGCCCTGCCTCAGCCAGGTAGAGGCTAGGGAAAAAACATGCTTTTTGGACTGTGTGGATTCGTTGGCCTGGCACATCAGAACCACAAGACTATGAGGCCTTGGTTGACACTGGTGCAAGGTGCACATTACTCCCATCAAGACATGTGGGGGAAGAATCTGTTTCCATTGCTGGGGTGACAGGGGGTTCACAAGATTTTACTTTGGTGGAAGCTGATGTGAGCCTGAATGGAAATGAGTGGAAGAGATACCCTATTGTGACTGGCCCAGAAGCTCCATGCATTTTGGGCATAGACTTCCTCCGAAATGGGTATTTCAAAGACCCAAAGGGATTCAGGTGGGCATTTGGGATAGCAGCTGTAGAGACAGGGGGTGTTAAGCAGTTGAATACCTTGCCTGGACTATCAGAGAAGCCATCTGCTGTAGGTCTTCTGAAGGTGGAAGAGCAACAAGTGCCAATTGCCACTTCAACAGTGCATCGCCGACAGTACAGAACAACTCGAGATGCTGTGATTCCCATCCACAAGATGATCCGTGAGCTGGAGAGCCAAGGGGTGGTCAGCAAAACCCACTCACCCTTCAACAGCCCCATTTAGCCTGTGCACAAGTCTGACGGAGAATGGAGATTGATTGTGGACTACCGTGCCTTAAACGAAGTGACTCCACCACTGAGCGCTGCTGTGCCAGACATGCTGGAACTCCAGTACAAGCTGGAGTCCAGGGCAGCAAAATAGTATGCCACTATTGACATTGCTAATGCATTTTTCTCCATTCCTCTGGCAGCAGAATGCAGGCCTCAGTTCGCCTTCACATGGAGAGGAGTGCAGTACACCTGGAACCGACTGCCCCAGGGGTGGGAACACAGCCCCACCATCTGCCATGGACTGATCCAGGCTGCAATGGAAAAGGGTGAGACTCCGGAGCACCTACAGTACATCGATGACAACATTGTGTGGGCGAACACGGCAATGGAAGTGTTTGAGAAAGGAGAGAAGATCATCCAGATTCTCCTGAAGGCCGGTTTTGCCATCAAGAAGAGCAAAGTTAAAGGACCTGCTCGAGAGATCCAGTTTCTAGGAGTAAAGTGGCACGATGGAAGGCGTCAGATTCCCACCAAAGTCATCAACAAGATCACAGCGATGTCTCCACTAACCAACAAAAAGGAAACACAAGCTTTCCTAGGTGCCATAGGTTTCTGGAGGATGCACATTCCTGAGTACAGCCAGATTGTGAGCCCTCTCTACCTGGTTACCCGCAAGAAGAATGATTTCCACTGGGGCCCTGAACAGCAACAAGCCTTTGCCCAGATCAAGCAGGAGATCGCTCATGCAGTAGCCCTTGGCCCAGTCAGGACAGGACTAGATGTGAAGAACGTGCTCTACTCTGCAGCCAGGAACCATGGCCTGTCCTGGAGCCTTTGGCAGAAAGTGCCTGGTGAGACTCTGGGCTGACCACTGGGATTCTGGAGTCGAAGCTACCAAGGGTCTGAAGCCAACTATACTCCAACAGAGAAGGAAATCTCGGCTGCCTATGAAGGAGTCTAAGCCACCTCAGAGGTAGTAGGCACTGAAACACAACTCCTGCTGGCACCTCGACTACCAGTGCTAGGATAAATGTTCAAAGCAGAAGTTCCCTCTACCCACCATGCCACCAATGCCACATGGAGCAAATGGATTGCCCTCATTACACAGCGTGCCCGTATTGGAAACCCGAATCGCCCTGGGATTTTGGAAATAATTACAAACTGGCTGGAAGTTGAAAACTTTGCTCTCATGCATGAAGAGGAGCAGGAACAAGTTACACGTGCTGAAGAAGCTCCACCATACAACCAAATGCCAGCAGAAGAAACATGCTATGCTCTTTTCACTGACGGTTCCTGCCGCATTGTAGGGATGAATCAGAAGTGGAAAGCAGCTGTATGGAGTCCCACAAGACAGGTTGCACAAGCCACTGAAGGAGAAGGTGGGTCAAGACAACTCGCTGAGCTCAAAGCTGTTCAACTGGCCCTGGACATTGCTGAAAGAGAGAAGTGGCCAAAGCTCTACCTCTACACTGATTTGTGGATGGTAGCCAATGCTCTGTGGGGATGGCTGGAGAAGTGGAAAAAGGCCAGCTAGAAGCATAGGGGAAAACGAATTTGGGCTGCTGAGGAGTGTAAAGATATTGCCAGTCAGGTAGAGAAGCTACCTGTGAAAGTCCATCATGTAGATGACCATGTCCCCAAGAGTCGGGCTAATGAGGAACACCGAAACAACCAGCAGGTAGATCAGGCTGCAAAGATAGAGGTGTCAAAGATAGACTTAGATTGGGAACACAAGGGAGAGTTGTTCCTAGCTCGATGGGCCCATGATGCCTCAGGTCACCAGGGCAGAGATGCCACCTATAAGTGGGCATGAGACCGAGGGGTGGATCTAACCATGGACAGTATTTCTCAGGTCATCCATGACTGTGAGACATGTGCTACAATGAAGCAGGCCAAATGAGTGAAGTCCCTATGGTATGGTGGGCGATGGGCCAAATAGAAGTATGGGGAGGCCTGGCAGATTGATTATATTACACTGCCCCAGACACGCCAAAGTAAACACTATGTACTTACAATGGTGGAGGCCACCACAGGATGGCTGGAGACCTACCCTGTGCCTCACGCTACAGCCCGTAACACCATTCTAGGCCTTGAAAAACAAGTTCTTTGGAGGCATGGTACTCCTGAGAGGATTGAGTCAGACAATGGAACTCATTTCAAGAACAGCCTCATCAACAACTGGGCTAAGGAACATAGGATTGAGTGGGTGTACCATATCCCCTATCATGCACCAGCTTCAGGGAAAGTGGAAAGATACAATGGACTGCTAAAAACCACCCTGAAAGCACTGGGTCGGGGATCATTCAAAAATTGGGAGCAGCATCTAGCAAAGGCCACCTGGTTAGTTAGCACCCAACATTCCACCAACAGAGCAGGCCCTGCCCAATCTGAGCCCCTACATACAGTAGATGGAGAGAAAGTCCCAGTAGTACATGTAAGAGGTTTGTTAGGGAAGACAGTTTGGATCAGTTCTGCTTCAAGCACAGACAAACCCATCCATGGGATTGTCTTTGCTCAGGGACCAGGTTGCACATGGTGGGTAATGCAGAAAGATGGAACCACACGATGTGTACCTCAGGGAGATCTGATTGTTGGGTGAGAACTGTGTGTAACTATCACTGTGTGCTGAATGGTACTGCCACTGTATGTAGCTGTATATTGCATATTGTTTTTATATAGATGTATGCATGTGTAGAGCTAGAGTATATATATTAGTTTTGGTAAATTGACAATATGGGGATAAGGGGTGGAATGTCCTAGGGTAACTTTATGATGCTTGCATCCCCAGTCGTCTGTTCTGTTTGCGCTGTATATTGAGTTCTGTGCCTTTAAGACTGGTTCTAAGAGCAGGAAGAAGCGCAGAGTTTGTTTTGAGAAAACTGCCTGACTCCTCCACATTCTTCTCTGGATGGGGTGTTCGGCAGAGGCTTGGAGAGACTGCAAGACAGATTTTTTTTTGCTTTTAGTTAGTTTCATCTAGCTAGGGCAGAGAAGTTCCCTGGACTGGTTTTTTTCCTTTTTCTTGGAACTGTTTAAACCTGCTCTGGACTGAAAACCCAGGGGATCACTGGGGGTTTGCACCTGTGGCCCACCGGGGCCTGGACCTCGGCATTTTCCAGCAGCGCCAGAGGGACTGGGACTGATGAGAGACTGAGAGAGAGCCGAGCTACACCCACGGCAAGAACTTTCTCAATTTGCCATCTCACTCCAGAACGAGAGGTTTTATTGTTTCATATTATGCATTCTTTACACTTGTATGCACTTTGTTTGTTAAGTAAAATAGTTTTTTCCACTTTTCTCCAAAGAAGTTTTTTTCTGGACCGGTTGGAGGGAGGGGCCACTTGGATTTGCTTCCCAGAGGGATCCTATTCAGGGAGTTTCTCCCAAATCTGTCCCTAAACCAGGACACCAGGTGATCTGGTTCCCTGGATGGTCCCTTCCTGGAGGACAGACCTTCCCAGGAATGTTAAACCAGGAACCAGCAGGAGCCTCATCACAGCATTAAAGCAGAGTGCTTTACTCAGCTTCAGTCTGCAAAATGGGAAAGAGTGGGACATTTCAGATTTAGGATTCAAAACCTTCACAGAATCCCAGAATGGTTTGGGTTGGAAGGAACCCTAAAGCCCATCCCATTCTACCCCTGCCATGGGCAGGGACACCTTCTACTATCCCAGGTTGTTCTAAGCCCTGTCCAACCTGGCCTTGGACACTTCTAGGGATCCAGGAGCAGCCACAGCTTCTCTGCAAACTAATGACCCTCAGGGTGTCATAATTACTTTTATAATTATTTCAGAAGGATTTTATTGCAGGACACAGAGTTGATTACCTCAAATCTGTGTGCATAATAATCTTGCACTGTAATGCAAACTCACAGCATCATTGTAATGATGGTAGATTTTACTCTGTGTAGTATTTGTAGACAAACAATAAAATATAATGCTGAGAATTTTCAACTTTTTCCTAATTTTTCCCGATTATTAATTACTATTGAGAGGAATGACAAGATTTGTCTTTACAAACAAGCCTTGGGTCTGCTGGTAGATAAAACTAGCACTGAGAGATAAAAGAAACAATGGGAAGGATTCTACTGATTGATGAATGGAAAAGAAGATATTTGCCTTTACAAACAAACCATGAAATTGAATATTGAAAGATGAAAGCAACAATGGAGAAAACCCATAAATCCCATAAAAATTAAAAATGAGGGGGGTTATACATTAAAAGGGGAATCTTAGGTCTTAGGCATTTCGGGAAGTCTGTACCTCTCAAGTACCTCAGCCAATGGGGAAAGAGAGAGGGAAATGCGGCTGGGAAATTAGGATAAAAAGGAGGCTGCATCCTCCGAAAAACTGAGAGAACCCAGGGGAAATGCCCCATGGCCTCTCCCTTTATTCGAATAAAGTAAAAGGACTCCTCTCTCTCCTTTTTGGACATAAACCTCTGGTGTTTGTGGATTAATTTTCCTAACACTATTTATGTTATGTACCTTACTTCTCTCACAGAGATAAATTCTGTATTATAATTTCTAGAAGTTTCCTGGTTCCATGATTCTTAAAATATGAACAACATTTGAGAAGAAATCTTGAATTTGGAGTAGCTTTGTCACTACTGTTGGGGATTAGATTTGTTCCTTTTTGTCTTAAAGAATTTTTCCCCATAAGTTACTAGGAAACAAAGTGCTGATACTTAGAAGGTACTTGACTAACACAAAAGACGTGGCCTGGAGGGAGACGATCACATGAAGTTTGGGGGAGGGAATAGGACAGGGCTGGGGGAAGCTACGTTTCTTTTTTTCCCTGCTCTCGGCAGGAGAGGCGCGGTTGGGCGGCTGTTTTACTACGTGAGGAGTTCCCTGTTAATGGAGGGTCCGGTCCTGGGAATTCTACCATCATCCATCATCTGCTCGTGTGCCCAGGAATTCTGAGCCCCTTCGCCTGCCCTGCTGGAGCTGGGCCTGCCCTGCACAGCCGTCGCGGCTTCTTCAGCACTGCTCACTTTGCCGGGACACCCCCCTACTTGCTGGGGACCCTCGCCGTTCCCGCCACCAGCCCCGGAGTGTCCCACCGTTCCAGCTTGGTGCTCTCAGGGTCCCAAGAGATCAGACTGCCCCGGGCTTTGTGAAACAAAGCCCCTCGAGGTTCCTGGTTCTGTTTATTATTAATGCTGTAGTTGTTTGTTTGCCTTGTTATACTTCCTAGTAAAGAACTGTTATTCCTTTCCCATAGCTCTGACTGAAAAGCCTCTTTAATCTTCTATGTAATAAATACGATTCACCAAATTCAATAAATCAAAATTTTGGAATTTTATTGAGAGACAGAATGACCGTCTCAGACAGCCACAATTAAAAGGACAGCGTCGAGCCCGGGATCGGCGCTGGGTGAACACAGCAACACACTTAGCCAGTATGTTACCCCCCAAGTTCACATTTCTGGCTTGGAGCAGTCTCTTTTTATACACTGGATCGCTGAGAGAAACTCAGGACTTCGAGGTTCCTCCTTCTGAGGCAGCCTCATTAGACATTCATGTTCCAGTTCTGGTGATTCTGAATAGGGTTGCTTGAGAAGACAATGCCTTTAATGGTCGAATCTAGGTGTGGTGTGAAGATGTTAATTTCAGGAGGAGACGGATGAGATATCGATCTGATGTAATCATCTGGTTCTCCGGGCTCTCATCTCCTTTTTCTGTTGTCTTTGTTCTCCCCTTAACGATTCCCAGCAGAGGCATCCTCGTATTTCTTTTTCTGGTAATTCCAATCATGGTTTCTTCGCGTCCCTCCTATGTCTTTTCAGGCAAAAGAAATTCCTGTACCCTTCTCCGGGCTGCTTTCGTCTGAGTTAACTCTTAGCATACTGGATTAAAAACAAAACTTATAGGGGTTGAATTACATTTTACATCTTTTAACACGAATTAACTTTAGGACATATATCACATTCTACATTATAATAACTTGGAGGGAAGGGATTGGAATTCCCCATTCCTAGAGAGGCCCTGCCTCTCCCTAGCAGATACCTGTCTTCCAAATCAAGACAACTACTCAGTGAGCCAATGACAGAACAGAATACATTGCAAAGGGAAAGCGAGTGAGCTGACAGAAATTACCAGAAAGGTATTTATAGAGGAAAGTATAGAACATTTACAAAATAAAATAATACTTCTCATAAGTGATCTAGCTACTTTTAATAAAATATTTGTATGCAATTTAGTTTAATAATTCAAATGTTTATATTCTGGTAACACTAGAACAACAGAATGGACCAAGCTTTCAGCTTTCTAGACTAGAGCAGAGATGCATTTCAGAATCATCTTAGCCCAGTGCATTGGGAAAGATAGGTGACAAGGCAACTTCACAGTGGCTCAGACTCAGAAAATTTTAGTTTGTTACCTTGGTGTTGTTTTGAGACAATGGCAACAAACCTGAGTCTTGTGCAAGCATTTTGGAGAGATAATTATGGGTATAATTCAGGAATAAGGTGCTTTGTAGGGTGGAGTTAAACTTCAAAGGCAGTGAAATAAAGGCCAGTCATCACTACACCTCACAGCTGTCCTATTGTAATTAAATAGGACATTAATTGCCAAGGTTATGACATTTAATCAGCTATATAAAAATAATAATAGGAATAAGAATGATAAGCATCATCACCAGTTATTATGAGAATGAGCTGAGATCCCATGCCCAGTATCTCTAAAAGTTCTTCCAGACAAGTCATTCCATAATGTCAGTACTGTCCAAAATATTTTCTTGGAATGTATCCTGATAAATTACATTCTTTAATGAGAATTTTTGCAAAGAATCCCACGGTTCCTACTGACCAAATGAAACAACAGCTATGCTCTGCCATTGTATTGGACCTATTTATCAGTATAAAGATGTGAAATAGTTTTTTTTTCTTTTTAGTCAGGACACATTCATGAAAAATTGTCATTTTGCATCATATTACAGGGGGCAGGCCAAGTAAAGGGATGGCAAATGATTCATCACAGGGCATGGATAATATTGCAGCTGCAGACCCCAAATAAGATTCTTGACTTTTATTCTCTGATTTTTTCATCACTTTCCTTTCCCACGTAAGAAACTGGATTGGATATATCCATTCCTTTCTTCTGTAGCACAGGAATACATAAACTGTCCTTCAATAAATGGGTGTTTTAAACCTAATCCTCCAGGCCTTTGGAGAAAACATAGAAACAATGAAAATATTACAGAAATGTAAAAAAAAAAAAAAAAAAAATCAAAAACCTGACCAGAAAAACCCCCAAAACCAAGAAAAAACCCCAAAAACCAACCAAACAAAAAACCCACCAAAAAAAAAAGGCGCATGTTTGGAAATAGTTAGGGTGAAAAATAAAGGATGAGTCAATGGACCTCAGTTCCTCCTGCAGGTTTCATACCTTTTCCTTGTGCATTCCCAGTTCTTACAGCTTAGGCAATTCTTACAGCTGGTTATTTGAAGCAATTTTCTTTTGTTGTGAGGTTTTGCCTGTTTGCTTTTGAGCGAGCCACTTCCAACAAGCACCAAAACCACCAGTGAAATCCTTGTTGCTGGTTAGGAAAACCTTCCTGGGCTATTACGAAGAGTTCTTGGAAAAGGAGCGTGCCCATTATGTTCCAGCCACATTTCATAAGGATAAAAAACAGGAGTGGAGAAGGAGAATTAGAAGGAATCATCAGTTTTGAATGCAGAGATACAATGTCAGCCAGTGCCTGGATTCCTGGAGCGACCCTGCCAGGGAGAAAATTCCCTCTCAGGATAAAGGGAAGGAATGCAGTCATGAGGAGCCACAGGTATCTCCCAGCTTGGTCCATGTAACCACTCAAAAATGCTTCTGCATGTTCTGCATACATTCCATCCCTCCCCTGACACATCCCCTCAGGAACACTGCCTGGTAGCAAGGAGGAGCCTCCACAAAAAAAAAAAAAAAAAAAAAAAAAAAAAAAAAAGATGTTTTTTCAATTATTTTTAAAAACAGCCAATTAACCTCCCTTTAAATCACATATTCATGCCAAACAGTGACACTAAGGAATTTTTTTGTGAACTTGGCCTTATCATCAAGACTACTAATTTGGCAAAACAATTACTTCCAACCACTTCCTAAGACTCCCCAATTAACTGTTTTGTTTTTTCTTGTGTTCTCATGCATATAGCAGCCAAATGGGAGTCCTACCAGCAGGAACATTTTTACTGGATGTTATGTGCCCATTCCCACACTTTGCACTGGTGATCTATTTGTTATTTAGAATAAGCCCAGATTGTTCCTGGAACTGTGCCTATAGAAACTCCTGCTGTAATGTGTTTATATGATCTATAATTACAGGCAAGCTGCAACCTGTCCACAGCCACTGCAGAACAAGCTGCATTATCAAACATGAGCCAGTCCCTGGATTAACTATTCCATCTGATAAATTTCCTTTCTTCGGCAGCTAATGCCAGAGAAGCTAAAAGAACACAGGTTGCGTTTTTGAGATGGCCAATATATAATATTCCAATATAGAACATTCCAAGCCACTTAAAGGACATTCAAAACTACCAAATTCTCTCCAAAGCAACAGGGATGTCAAGGCACCAGGCTGAAGATTAGGCCAAGGTTAGTTAATGTCAGGCCTTTGCTTTTGAAAATATTTGTCAAAAACCACAGAGAAGATGTAGGAACAACCATGGCCCTCATCTGCCAACAGAGCTTCATGTGTTACAGTGTATTAATTTGGTTTATATTGTGTTTCATTTGGTTTGTAATGTTTCCCGTTTCCCTTCGAAACTGTATCACGTGGTTTGTCCGTGCTCGGTCCCGCCCATCCCCCACACTGGAATGTAACCCAACTCTGTTCCACTCCCACTTTATCCCTGATTGGGCAGTGGCTTGTCCCTGCCTCTGGGCCCTGCCCCCTGGGGAAAAAGCCCCGAGATGAGCGGGGCCTCAGGCACTCTGGCACCGGGCAGGATGGGGAAAGAACTCCAGCCGGCAGGAGCAGGACTCCAGAATAAATCCATGATATCCCCGCAGTGAGGGAGCAAGCTCTTTCCTTTTGCCATCGGCGGTCGTCTGGTCACACTAAAGAAATGCCACATTCATGCATCTAAGCCTGTGTACACAAATATAAACTGTAAAACCTGGTTATAATCCTAGCAAACAACAGATTATTACAGGTCTTGATCTAAATACTGTGTCAAGATAAATAATTAGGACAGTCTTAGTACCCATAGGGAGAAAAATCTTTATAGAAATAACATTTTAGTTAAACAGAAGAGTGGAGCTGTAAGGTTTAATTATTTGAATTATTTTGATGTAGTTCACATACAGACCTTAATACCTTTTCATATCCAATATTTTATATTTTTCTGACACCAAGCATCTAAACAAGTATTTTCTCAATAAAAATTGTAAATACATGCCAGTAAGTTTCTGTTCATTCATTCTGACTCAAGGCAGCAAGTTATCTAGAAGAATTTTTAAATTATCTTAATACTTACAAATACTTTTAATCCCCATCTATTAAATACCTCTTTCATATGTGATGTGAGAGAGATTTATAAAACTTTGCTTCAGTACTATCTAATCTTTTGCTTACATGCCATTACATAACCTGTTGATCGCTGTACACAACCACAACTCCGATAAAAAGGGTCCTGATGGTATTTTTGGATTTTCATTCCCATTAACAGAGGGAGAAGATGACATGGAAATCACTGCATCCAAAGTGCAGAGGGACAGGCAGGGCAGGGGCTGGTGTTACAGTTTGCCATTTTATTTTTTTTCTTTCTTTACAAATTTTATTTTGAGGGAAATCCAAGCCCAAAGATGAAATTTGCAGTTATAAATTGGATGTGGCCAAAGGACCACCAGCACAGCTGGTCTCACTGAAATGAAGTGCAGATGGCAGAAATCTTGCAGCAGCAATCTTTCAAAATTTGATAGGAAAATTGCACAATCTGCCTTATCAACTCAACAAGGGCATTCCTGCACATGTGAGGAAACTCTGCTCTCTCATATCTGACAATTCCCAATTTGTAACTCCAGCAATAGTTTTTTACATGTGAATTAAACATTATTTTGTTGGTTTAGTGTTGCTTTATACTTATAATTGAGTGCAAGAAATAATTACACAGTATTTTGCTATGGAGTTCCCATTGTGTTTTGTGTTTTCTATTGCATCATGACATTATTAAAGATTATATAAAAAGTTACCACCTGCTGGAACGTCTGTCACAGTGGAAGAAGGAGGAAGTAAAGAAGTGAAGACCTTCCTGAGGTCACTGGGATTAAAAGGGCATTACAGACATGTCTGACATTTAATCTCCCACAGGGAAATTCCCAAAGAATTGCACTTTATTACTTCAATTCTGAACTCTTACAGCTCCAGCTCTTCCTTCCCAACTACCTGCAGGTGCACAAAGCTACACAATGTTTTAGTCAGGAAAGTAAGTCCATTGTTATCATGGGTTGGCACAATTTTGTTTTCTAGATATAGAGAAATGTAAAATATTTTTCCCTGCCCTAACCGTGGCGTGAGTTGGAGGGGGGAGGACAAGGACCTATCAGAAAGCAGGCTGGGATATTGGCAGCTAAGTTGACCAATGAGAACTGTCAGTGCGACTTTGGAAGGAACATTTAAAACTAATCTGCTGGGACTGCCCACTCTCTTGCTTTGGTGATCTGCCATGAGGTAACAAGGTGGGCGGGGCCGGGCCTGGACCCGGCCCGGGTCGGGCTCTGCTGCCTCTCTGGGCAGCCGGGCTGGGCCCGGCTGGGCTTTCAGCAGCTGCTGCCTGCGTGGAGAGCGAGGGGAGCCCAGGTTGGGCCCCCCATTGCCGGTTGGGCGGCCAGGCCGGGCCTGGCCGGGGGTCTGGGGGCCGCGGCCTGCACGAGGAAGGCTTAGGCCAGCTGAGCCCCTTTCCCTTGCTTGCGGGCAGGGGAGAGGGGCAGCTGCAGCTTAGCGGTGTGGGGCCATGTGCTCAGACCATGGCAGAAGGGGCCAAAACATGGCCCAGCTTAATCACCGCTGGCAGTGGAGAAAGCAAGCCTGCAGCTCCATAACAACTTTGAGCTGGACTGCCTTAGATGAGACCGAGGGGTGGAAAAAAGGACATTTGCTGGTTTCTTCTATTAGCCCGGTGTGTGCACGTGGCTTTTGCAAGCCCGGGCAAAAAAATTTAACCCTTTCTTAGCAACACAGAACTTTTAAAGCACAATTCTTCCTCAAGAGAAAGAAGAAAACAGAAGGTACATAGAACAGACACTGCATGAATTCAGTTAGATGAGAAGTGAAAGAACTAATAATATTGGAATAGGATTGAAGAAGTGGACATTTTTAACCAGACTTTTCTAAGATAAATTATGAAGAAATGAACTGTTCTTTGCAGCATCTTAGTATTATTTGGGTAGAATGCTATTCTAATCAAAATTAAGGACTGATGTAATAGAGATTTATTTAGGAACTTTGAAACCCCCACTCCTGAGTCAAAAAGGAGGTCTCAGCCTTTTGAGACAAAGATAATTTTAGATAAGAAGTATTCGTAAATAATACCCCAGATACAGTGAGAAGCTCTGTAGATAGAACATCACAGTCTGCAAAAACTCCAGGCGGCAGCAGAATGTGTAACAGAGAGCATTTGACTATTTTGTCTTATAGCAAACGTCTTCATAAAAAAATCTTAGAAGGACTCTTCTCCTAAGTAATGAGTAGTTATGTCTAAGTGGTGAAACTGACTGAAATTCCTAAGTTGTGGGGTTTTTTTATGTTGTTCAATAAGAAAGTTAATAGTTTGTAAGAAGAAAGAAGCGTGTTTTTAAAGTTTCATTCTGTTTTAGGTTTTTTTTTCCCCCCAGCTTTCTTTTTTTCTATTCTTTTAGTGTGTGTTAATAAAACTTTTTTTGTTGTTCATTTTTAAGCTTAAGCCTGCTTTGTTTATTTTTCTCCTAATCTCTCCCTCCCACAAAAATATTAACACTAAAACCCCTTCATTAATTAGTGTTTCTGCCTGGTTTTATTAAATTAAAACCATTACAATTGTAGACCTCTTTTTTTTTGGTTTTTTTTTTTTATTTAAGGTTTTCTACAGCTGCCGGGTGTTCCTTTGAAGGAAGTGTGTCTTGTATGTAATATTAATGACATTTGAATCAATATAGGAAGTATAGTGCATGTAATTTCCACTAGAGAATGTTACTTAATTACAAATACACCAAATTATCTCTTAATGGCAGGAATTCCTGTTTACAAACATGGTTAATACTGTATAATTAATACATCTGGGTTTATTCTAAACATTATTAACACCTTAATATATGAATTATTATAAGCCGTTCCTACACAAAACCCCACTATCTGAGTGCACCAGACCCATCATGGCAAGACAGTGAAGACTCTCAGCTGATAGGAAAATGTGTTTATACATGATCAGGCTTTTTTCTCTCTGGTTCTGTTATGAATTTTAGGTTATCCAAGGTAAACCATCTCTACCTCCTGCCTGCACTGTACTGCAGAATTCCAAGTCCTTGTAGTAAACAATCCCTTCTCACATCAGAGGCTCCAGGCAAAGCTGATCCAGCTCACCCCAGTGGCTTCAGCTGGGGGACTTTTGATGTCCCTTTTGCTATGATGTGTAAATATAGAGTTATAAAATAGATTAGGCAAATTATTTTCTGCAGTATTCCTTTCTCCCCTTTACAACCTCTGGAGTGTGATCCTCTCACAGGAGAGAGATGTTTTCTGAGAGTTCTCAGATCCAGGGAGGCATGTTGTGACCTCAGTCACAGGGCAGTAAATACAGAGTAACTGCCCTGGACTTAATGGAATTACTCCCCTCAGAAAAATATAAGTGAAGAATTTTTCCCTTCTCCTTTACAGTGGCAACTGAATTTCACTGATCCAGTGAAGACGGGGAACTGTTTCTGATTAGATTTTACACCAGGAACACAAATGCCGTGTCCTCCTGGTCGACCCAGAGTCATTAACACTAAACTAGAGTTGATAAAAGTTCTACAAGAACCAGAACCAAGCACAAATCCCACCTCCCACCTTCCTGCACCCCAGCAGCTCAGTAATGCCAAAGCTTTCCTGACTTCTTGGAATAATTGTGCTGATGTGCTCGGAGAGCTCCCAGGGACAGGGACAGTGGGTGCTGGGCCTTTGTGTGAAAGTACATTTAGATAGAGAGAAGGTCATTGAAGAGAATTCTGCTTATGAACACGGCTGCTCCTTCGAGTCAACCAATTTTTTAATTGTGTTACTCTTCAGGTGGAATTTTGGATGTTATTTTCTTTGATATCTTTATGACTCATGCTTCAGTTGAGCAAAGCAAGCTTCAGTTTGCTAATGCAAGTGTGTACAAATTTGAAACTGGTTAGGTTGGGTGTGTCTGCCTATAGAAACACACATTTTCTTATAATTTTCAATGAATGTTACTGGTGCAAAATTATCTGGCTACATCTTAGCTGAATTTAAGTATTTCATAGTTTGAATACCATTCTTTCAAAGTTAATTAAACTGGGTAATTGCTGAGGTTCAGAAGAGGAAAACTGCATTAATTGTGAAAAACTTGTGAGTAAGGAGTCATCTATCTTGATCAGGTCACAGGGGTTATACAACCAGTTGGCATCACCTCACATCTACTGTGCATGCAGGTCAGCTTCCCTCACACAGCCTGTGGAAAGCAGGTGGAATGGTTTTCATTGAGAAAATGAAGAAATCATTCTTTTTGTTTTCCTTCAGGCTGTAGCCCATTGTTTGCAAAGCTTGGAGCGAGCCTGCCCCCTCTTCACCCTTCTGCAAAGACACAGGGGAGGAGAGCCCACAGTTGATTCCTGCTGTGATGGGAACATTCCCAGCATCATCAGCAGGGATTCACAATCCCTTTCATGTGGATGTCATGGTCCAAGTCAGACAAACTCAACAGTGTGAGCAGTGCTGCCCATGGCTCTGCTCTCCCATCTGTGCTCTTGGGCTTTGGAGAACATGCTCCCATCCTGGCAGGAGGGACCTGTGCAGTGCAAGAGGAACTGCTGTGGTTCTGCTCCCAGCCAAGCAAGGCATCAGCAAGCCCCAAAAGAAGGGAAGAAAAAAGCTGGTTTTATCCAAGCCCTCTGTGTAATTCTCCCATCCTCCCCTTCCAGCTGGTCCAGCTGGGAGCACCATTCCCAGCTCATGCTGCTGTGGTCAGCAGGAAAAAAACCCAAAACATTACAAAAAACAAATTCAAGACTTCTTGAGGAATCTTGCCAACACAATGGGACTTCTGGGGAAAACTGCAAAAATACAGTTTTCATTTAAATTTAGGTAACTCTCCCCAGTGCATTTCCTGGTAGTGTAGAAGTCCTGATTTATCACACACCTGCAGTGTGTTGTAGGAGAAAAACAAGGCTTACAAATCAATGTTTCAATGTACTAATTCACTGCTTTGCAATATAGTTTGTTTATTATTTGCAAATGTACAAATATGTGAAAATTGATTGTACCATTTGCTTTCTCAAAATAAATGTTTTTTCATCTACCAATCCAAATGTTTCCAAAGAACTGAGTGATTAATATAATCTCTAAAACTGTGATTATGTCAGTAAACATGAAGCAAGGTATTGGACTAAGTATGACTCCAACTGCGAGTGATTTATAGTGATAAAAATACACAGATGCCATCTGTACCAACAGAAGAACACTCGTCAAAAATTTGTCTTCTGGTAAGACTTCTCTCTCATTTATACTGACATGAGCACTATTTCTTTTTCAATGGTACTGACAGTAAAATATGGCCACTTTTCAAGTGAGTAACCTACCAGCAGGAGAAATACACTGAAAACTATGAATTAAACTACTTTGACTCACTCAAGACCTCCAGGATGTATCATTGAATGCTCACCAAGTATTAAACCCAGTTTGCCAGCCTAGCTCTGCTAACTCTGTAGTTGCTTCCGCACTAAGAGGGTTTTTGGGAGTAACACCCCTTACCTTTTGCAGACAAAATCAAAACAAAACAAAAGAAAACCAAAAAACTTCAACCAAAATGGCAAAAGCTTTAGGTTCAGAAGCCAGCCTAAGTCATTAGTCTGCGTGTCTGATGCTTGCCAGCATTTTTGCCATTTCAGCATTAAGCAAGAGGGCCATGGGGTATGCACTGGGGAAACCAGGGGAGGCAGTGAGCTCTCTGTGATAAATATGTCAACTTCAAATGCTGACAGAGACATCAAAAGAAAAGGAGAATTTAAATAGAATCTGCACACAGAGAGCTTCCAGTAGCAGCAGTTGCAGAAACAGATACAATACCCAAAGCATTATTAATTTCTGACCATGCACCAGATACTGAGAGTTTGAGAGTGGTGAGGGGTTATGTCATTATAGTTTATTACCAGGTATAATAAACCCATGGCAAGTGCGGGGGTGGGGTCGGGTCTGGCTGGGTCCCTCCTGAGGATGCACAGCTCGGCTTCACGTTCCCAGTCCTGCCCTGACTGACAGTCCCTGGATGTCCAGAGGAAGGGAGATTACAAACACCCACAGCCTTTCAGAAATATTTTTCACTAGCTGTGGCCTAAAGTGTGTCTGCCGTGGGTTCTAAAATATGGCAAGTATGTAAATGAAAGTGCAAAGTAAAGCTGTATTTATTTATGATTTTTGTTCTGTCACTGTGCTTTCACCCCCACTTCTGTCAGTGCCCCAACCCCGCAAAATTTCCTTTGTAAGAGAAAGCTGACATATTTAGCTCCTGAACACTTCATGCTACTTTGCTTGATGAAATTTAGGAAAACAGAAAAGCTGTCATTCAAGCATACTTTGCAAGTAGCAAGCCTGTTCATGTTCTAATGTTTACTCCCTAAAAATCAACACTTAAATGACATGTTCTACTGACATCATAAACCCCACACTCCGATCTGACAGACGTGTGGAACAAACATGTGCCAGGGCCTGGGGTTCCAGAGTTCTCACACAGCTGATGTTGGGGATATGTGTAATCGCTTTTTCTTTACTGTTTTGAACTGTGCAGGGTTTTTTGGTGCAGTGGTCACTCTTGGTCAGGTTACAAATTTGCCTTCTTGGAGTGAAGACTCGAGGATAATTTTACCTGGAGCAATTCACTGCACAGGCACAGCCACAGGAATGGATAAGGAGCAACTTGTCACAAGCTGAATGGCTGAAGCTGCTTATTTCATGTAGATTTTATGGTTCTGATGTCCTTCAGGACCATATCAGGGTGCTTCACTCAAATCTGAGATTGTTTTCACCTTAACAAGCTGTTAGATCAAGAAGCCTCCCCTGGGCTGTTGTAGTGCGTTAATTCGGTTTATATTGTATTTCATTTTTATATTGAGTTTTGTAATGTTTCTTCTGTTCCCTTGGAAAATGTATCAAGTGATTTGTCCCTGCTCTGCCCCGCCCATCCTCCCACACTGGAATGTAACCCAACTCTGTTCCACTCCCACCTTGTCCCTGATTGGATAGTGGCTTGTCCCTGCCTCTAGCCCCTTCCCCCTGGGTAAAAGCCCTGGGAGGAGGGGGGGAGGGGAGCCCTCTTTTGCACCGGCACGAGGACCAGGGAACGGGGACCTGACAGAGCTGGAGGGGCAGGACCCCAAAATAAAGCCCTGATTCCCCCCGGATAAAGAGCAGACTCTTTCCTTTTGCCATTGACGGACGTCTGCTCTCTCTAAATGAGAAATTTTGCAGCCTCTGGGTAGCTTTAAAGCCCTGGGAAGGAAGATTCCTTCTGAAGTGGTTTCTTTCTCAAGCTAGCCGAAACGAAGCATGAGCTCCGAGGGAGAGAGAGAGCCGCTACACTGGGCAGCGAGTATTTGTTCATGAGATCACTCATTCATGATTTCACATCATGGTCCTCACTAAACCTTCTAAAATGAAGTGCATTGAAAGCCACACACAATCCCATTTATCAGGGACTAGGGAAAGTCACAGTTAAGTCTCAGTTCTTGATAGCTTTTCCTCTAAGAAACCAACCAATTTTTAGATTCCTTAGAACTATCACAGAAATGAAAAATAAATTCACTGACTACATACTAGACAACCTCCAGTAGTTTAGTTTTCATAATTTAAACTTTGCTACTCATTCTAGAGGGTGGATTTTTAATTCCAACTTTGATGATGCTCTGCTGTCCTAGGTTACAATGTAAGATGTGCCCAAAGTATGTATTCTATCACCATCTACATGAGCTTTTGAAACTAGGTTGGGCAGTGTTTCCCTTTGCCCCTTTCCTCCAGACTATCTTCTGTTAATGGGCCATCAATACTTTACCACATGACTCAGAGGTAACTCTCTCCGGGAGCTATCTCTGTTTAATGGGCGATCAAGGACCCATTGCATGACTCATAGAATAATATCAGCCCATTGTGAGATGCTCTGCTGTGGCCATCTCGATGACACCAGAGCATTTCCTGCATCCCCGAGCACATCCTGCATCCCAGAGCACTGCAGTAACCCCAGCACTTTCCCTGTCACTGCCCTTTGGAGAAAAACATGGATCTGTAAATAATTTCTCTCCTAATAACAGTATCAAGCCTAATCATGGTTACATACTACATTTCTTCAAACTCAGGGAATTTTTGCAGCAAAATACACGAAAAAAGCAGGGTACAATCCAATACTGAGCTCTTCCACAGACAGGAGAGATGACAAGCACCATGGCGAAGCGGAACAAAGCATGAACAGGAAAACTGGAAAAGCAAAATAGATAAAGATGGCTTTGAAATTTCCAGCCCACTTCACTCATAATTGTTCCCCCTCTCATGGACATGTGCTGCATTGCCACTGAGCTCATTCAGTATCAAGGTACTTTATCTAAATTATTACAGTTTGGCTTCTGTCTTTTCTGTAAATGTAAAAAGGCTTACAGAGTTTCCAAATTGACTTCAAATGCACTTTGGCCATTAAATATTGTTTTATTAGACCACACCACCTTGTGCTGTATGACTGACTTAAGGCCATGACTGGGTGTTGTAATGCAATTATTGGATTTATATTGTGTTTCATCGGATTTGTAATCTGTATCACGTGGTTTGTCCTTACTCAGCTGTAATCCAACTCTCTTCCACTTCTCCCTGATTGGGTAGTGTCTTGTCCCTGCCTCTGAGCCCTGCCCCCTGGGGAAAAAGCCCTGACATGGGAGGGGGGAGCTCTCTCTGGCACTGGCGAGCTATCGGGAAGATCTCCAGCTAAGCAGGGCAGGACTGGAAAATAAAGCAATATTTTCCCTCCAGACAAAGAGCAGGCTCTTTCTTTTTGCCATCAGCGGTCATCTAATCTCGTGGAGAAATACCACAACTGGCGCCTTACGTGTGGCTTGAAGCCACAAAAGGTTCCCAAAAAGCTGGAGGAACCACTCGGGGAGCACGTGGCCGAGGTATCCCATGCAGAGACAGACCCGTCAGGCTTGGTGTTTGTTGGAGTCCAGGGCATTCCTTTGGTTGCCCTGGAGGGTCAGGGACCTGGGCAGGGGGGTCTGGGACCCCAGCCCAGAGCCCAGGGCTCAGAGAGACACTGGATTTGATTTCAGTCCATGGGAGAGGCTTCTTGCACTGCAGGAAGCATTACAGGCCACAAGAGTGTAAAAATAGTAGTTTAGTATATCACAGGGTGAAAAAACAGTGAGTTTGGGATTCTTGGCATTGAAGTGAATGGGGCAAGATGGAGAATTTAGGGCGTTGTCTCTTTCTTCTTCCTTCTTGTTCCCTCACTCCATTTCTGCAGTGACGTTGGCACAAAGTAGTTAGTGAGGATTGGGTCAGAGTAAAGATGACCTTTTTAGTAATAGTGATAGACATTGGTAAGAAATAGTAAATAAAGAATACGTAGCAATTAGTATAAAAGATAAGGACAGCCCAGAGATGTTACCCTGGTTTTTCTGAGTTTTTTATTAGCCTTTTGATTTTCATAAATGGAGTCAGATCTCTTAGTTACTGTAGAATATTAGAGCAGTTCTTCTACCTTTCCCACAGAAGTAATATAAACAAATCCTTTGTTTTTCATTCTTTGTCCTTTGTTTGCATATTTCTAACCTGAAAACAATTGTAACTGACAATTTGTCTGGCCACTGAGGCTGAGGGGTGGAAACCCCAAAAAGCCAATCTTCTGCTAGACCCACAAATGTATAAAAGTAAAAGAATAAACAAAGGGGCTTCTTCTCTCCGCCCTTTCAGCTGGGAGCTGGATCAGAGGAACCTCTGCGAAAATCTCTTGTCTGCGTGTGATTGCTTTGTGTGTCTCGGTGACACAGAGACAGGAGGAGTCACCAGATGTCCGAGCCGCGGCAAACATCTTTTGGACACTGAGAAAATTGTAAGATAAGAACTAATAAACGAAGCATGTAACCTTGAAGACTCCGTCTTTTCCTGCGTTTGGCACAGAGCTTTGCAGAG
Organism: Hirundo rustica; assembly: GCF_015227805.2. Lineage (NCBI taxonomy): Eukaryota > Metazoa > Chordata > Aves > Passeriformes > Hirundinidae > Hirundo > Hirundo rustica. The sequence continues at coordinate 19,259,739 of NC_053487.1, read as the reverse complement.
GGCCAGGACTCTATAACCACCTGAATGCCGGGGAATTTAAGCTCCTGAAAAGGAGCCCCTGACAAGCGTTCGCTGTGGAGTCTCCGAAACACAGGATTCCACGGGCAGGGCTGTAGTTTTCTCCTTTGGACTCAAAAAACCCATTGGAGTGCTGCAAAGAAGCCCCCTGAACAGCAGGCTGCTCCCAGAGAAGGTGACCACATGTTCGTGGAAAGCTGACCCTGGGAACTGAGACTGGAAGCTCTTTTTGCACCAAAAAGGGTCAGTCTCAGGCAAAAGGAGTGATTGGGAAAGAAGGGAAAGGAACGCTGACTTTTCGGTGAGTACCACTTTTGATTCTTTAAGGGAAAATCTTTTTAAGGGGCATTAAACCTCAGAGAAAAGAGTTTCTCCTTTCATGGAAGGTTTTTGCTTTCAGAGTAGAAAACCTTCAAAGTGCTTTCTTTCGGCAGCCTGGGGGAGGGTGGAAAAGGAAACTGTTTCCCCTTTTTGGCTTTTTTTTTCTCTCCAGTGAGGTTTTTTTTCCTTTTGGTTTCTCAGTCACAGTTAAAAGGGGACATAGAAACTTAAAATCTGAGCCAAAAATGGGTGCTAGGCTATCTCTGTCTCAGAAAAGAGCCTATTATCAGATTTTAAGTGTCTCAGATGATGGGAAAACCCATTTTTCCAAGAAGCAATTAAAAAAATTCATTCAGTGGTTATTTGCTCAATTTCCAGATGCATTATCTGAGCAAATATTTTTTTTTAATGAAGTGCATCTTCTTCCCCCTCTCCAAAAAAATGCTGGAAACTTAATAGGTTGACTTGAGTTTTAGCTTAACTTCAACTAAGTGGAAAAAGAAAGACTCATGTACAGAAACTGACTGGCTCTTAATGGAAATTGCTAAACAGTTCCAAGCAGTAAAGATCCTAAGAATGTTAACAGCTTCATAACACAAGTAGCAGTGGCAAAAATAACAGACAAATACTTGAAAACAAGCACAATTTATGAATGTATTTCTGTGAGATGGCTGCCTCAATTGCAGGGAAGTGAGTTCTATGACCCAACAAGTCCCATTGCACCCTCTATACTTTGTTAACTTGTATTTTTTTGGATATAGCCTTTTTAAGGAGCTGAGCATCAACAAACTGAAAGTGGAGTAGTACAAAAGGCCCAAAGGAAGGTTAAAAAAAAGTAATGGAAATTTATGTAGTTTATGGGTATGTCATGGGTTGGCACAGTTTGGGTTTTAGTTAGGGAGGAATGTGGAGTGTTTTTCCCTGTCAGGACCTTGGAATTGTTTTAGAAAGGACAGGGACCTATCAGAAGGCTAGTTTGGTGTTTCTGTCCCATCTCAGGGACGGCAGTTGTTTCTGCCCATCCCAGGGACGGCAGTTGTTGGGGGCTCCTTTTTAGGAGCTTAAATTCCCCGGCATTCAGGTGGTTTTAGAGTTCTGGCCCTCTGCAAAGCTCTGTGCCAAACGCAGGAAAAGACGGAGTCTTCAAGGTTACATGCTTCGTTTATTAGTTCTTATCTTACAATTTTCTCAGTGTCCAAAAGATGTTTGCCGCGGCTCGGACATCTGGTGACTCCCCTTGTCTCTGGGCTGTCCTTATCTTTTATACTAATTGCTACGTATTCTTTATTTACTATTTCTTACCAATGTCTATCACTATTACTAAAAAGGTCATCTTTACTCTGACCCAATCCTCACTAACTACTTTGTGCCAACGTCACTGCAGAAATGGAGTGAGGGAACAAGAAGGAAGAAGAAAGAGACAACGCCCTAAATTCTCCATCTTGCCCCATTCACTTCAATGCCAAGAATCCCAAACTCACTGTTTTTTCACCCTGTGATATACTAAACTACTATTTTTACACTCTTGTGGCCTGCAATGCTTCCTGCAGTGCAAGAAGCCTCTCCCATGGACTGAAATCAAATCCAGTGTCTCTCTGAGCTCTGGGCTCTGGGCTGGGGTCTCAGACCCCCCTGCCCAGGTCCCTGACCCTCCAGGGCAACCAAAGGAATGCCCTGGACTCCAACAGTTTGGGATATTGGCATCTGTTTTGACCACTGAGAATGTTAAATGTGACTGGGAAGTACCCATATAAACCCTGATTTTGTGCAGGTCAGACTTTTTCCTCCTGGTCAGCTGGACAGATAACATCGAGTTGGGGCCTGCTGCTTCCCCTCCTCTTTGGGGGGGTAGCTGGCCTGAGGCCTAGCCAGGCTCCATCGGTTTCCAGCAGGGGAAGAGAAGTTGCAGCTTAACATCAACTACTTTTTGTGGTGGTGCAAAAGTTATTTTATTAGGTTTTTAAGTGTTTTATATAATTAATTTACAGTTTTTTATGAGAAGTTTTGTAAAATGGTTTGTTCCCTGTACCCCTGTTCTTCCCAATGGTTCTTACCCCTTATATTGCTGTCAATCCCCTCTCTCTCTCCTTGGGCACCCTGTCTGTCACCTCAGGACCCTTCCCCAAATTCTGGAAAGTTCCAGGAAGGGTGTCAAGTGATAGGCTGGTGCCCAGGGAATCTCCTTTCCTCCATCGCAGGGTGGTTCTCCTGTTGAATGTTTACATCCCTAGTTCCACCCTGAGTTAACCTGGTTGGTTAATCTGTTGTTACCACCTCTTGTTCCTCCCCCGTTTAAAAGTTACTGCACAACCATTGTTCGGGGTCTCTCTTGAGTAGCAGTGGTCAGGTGCGGAGCTCCCATTTGGTCTCCCCCTCAATAAAACCCTGTTAACCCTGCTCAGAGAGTCACCTTTCTATCCGTCGCCGTGGTCATGACTACCAACAAGTCCGTCACAGGGTGTGGGGAACCAAGATTCCACAGGGAGGAGAGAGCAAGTCGAACTAGCAAATCCGACCCAAAAGCGCGTGTGCCGCGGTGTGGTACTGAGCTAGCCTGTGGGCCAGCACTTCCACACGCACAGTGGACACCGCAACAAATTTTTTAACTTCCTCGGAGCCCCAGAGCCCCTGGAACAGGGAGGGATCTCTGCCAGGCCCCTGATAACAGCTATGGGCCCATTTGGGCTGAGGCCATCCTGATTGTCACTGAGGGGTAGGCAGAGCTCTCCCCCCCCCCGGTGATTCCAGATGGAGAAAGAAAATAGTAGAGGGAGGAAACCTGCCGATCTGAAGTGCAGCAGCAGCTGAGATACTGCAGCCCAGGGCTGAAATCACATGGCCACTGCAGGCCTGGGCAGATTTAACCCTTTCCTGGCAAAATGAAGCTTCCAAGGCCTAACCCTTCCCTGAGAGAGAGAAGAGACAGAGTGGACATAGAAAAGACACAGCATGAAGTCAGTGGAGCAAGAGTGAAAGAACTGATAAAGATTATTAGAAGAGGGATTGAGGATGTGGACATTTTTAACAGGACTTCTCTGGGGTAAACTATGGAGAAATGGACTGTTTCTTGTAAAATGTTAATGTTGTTTGGGGGAATGCTGGTTCTAATTAAATTAGGGATTGATATGATTGAGATTTAAGTGAGAATCTCAAAGCCCCTTGCTCCTGGGGTAAAAGGAGGTCTCAGACTTTGAGACAAAGATGATTTTAGAGAGAAAGTGATTTGAAGCCCTTGGCTCCTGGGGTAAAAGGAGGCCTCTATTTCTTTTGAGATAGAGACGATTTTAGAGATAGAAGAAAATCCTTGTTTTGTACTAGAAGAAGCATTCTTAAACAGTACCCCAAATACACTAAGAGGCCCATGAGTAGCCAGGAAAAAAGCTACTAATAAGTAAAACTACACAATCTGCAAAAATTCCAGGCAGTTGCAGATTTGTGACATTGGGAGCCACTAGACTGTTGTGGTCTTGTGGTGAATGTCTCCATAAGACTCGGGAGAGACTCCTCTCCCAAAGTGATGAAAGATTATGTCTAAATGGTATAACTGTCTAAAAATCGCAGTTTTTGTCTCTTTATGTTGTTTTGTAGGAAAGTTAACAGTTTGTAGGGGGAGGGAAGAGTTTTGAAGTTTCATTTTGTTTCATTTTGGTTTTTTTCAACTTTTCTTTTCAATTCTTTTAGTGTGTGTTAATAAAACTATTTGTTTAATTTTAAGCTTAAGCCTGCTTTGCTTTCTCCTGATCTTCTCCCACAAAAAGAAAATAAATACTAAGACCACTACACTAAATTTGGCAACCAGAATTTAGTGAACGTGAAACCACTACAGGGTGTCTAGGGAAATCACAGCCCTAGTTCTTTATAAGTTTAAAAATACAACAATTTCATTTTAAACACCTTTTCTGCAACTCCAGACAGCTTGAGGTAGTACAGAAAAATGCATGTTTTGCATTTCTCTGTGGTTTCTGTGATTATGCATCCTGATGCAATATGAATAGGATAATTACATAGAATATGTTCAAGATGTAATTCTGAGGTCTTTAATAAGCAGCTAACCTTTCCAGAGGAACTGGAAAACTAAGCCTACCCTGGATCCTTCCTGAGATGGCTGCAGATAAACCTAAAGCCGCACATGTGTAGCACATTGATGTGCAGGCTGCTTTTATGTGTTGATGAGATCTACACCATGATGAGTTCCTCACAGAGATGTGAAATATCTAAAGGACTGTCCTGGGACAGTATTTTACTGCTGAGTCTCAGCCACAGCATTATTTTTCCCATTTACATGGCAGGTTGTTAAAGCTGTTGGAATTTTGGTGGATCTATTTTAGCAATACCACTGCCATCCAAACCTGTTTGCACTTAAGCTGATTACTAGGCAAATATCCATTTAAAAATATGTATACACACACATAGAATAGACTCATCTATAGTACAGTCAGGGATTGCCAGCTGTGCCCTCACTCAAAATTTTGGCAGTGGGTCCCGAACATCAAGCTGGGCTCACAAGAATTGTGTAGGAATTAACCCAGATCCCTTTTCTGCCTCTTTCTTGTCCATTCAACATCATTTAAGTTCACCCAAAAACTCTTACTGCTTGCACTGTCTCATTCAGCTTTTATATCAAGAAATAAATTACCAGCCTAGAAGGTATGGAAAGAATGTGAATGGATTAATGATAATTAAACCAATTAACAACATACACCATCATTTTGAGCTTGAAAAGGTCCTCACAACCTCCAATAAAACCAATCCCACCATTCCCTCAGGTGCTCTGCAATGCCCTGAGGTTTTTTGAGCAATAAACAGATCCAGGGTTGGGAGAAGCAATAAGATTAACAATGAATTTTAATGCAGTTTTCAGAATTGACACTGAATAGATTCACTTACATCTCAGTTTATTTACCTTGGCATTACAGAGCTGCTCCACTACTGTATTTTCATTGTGGTTTACTTCAAAAACCTGCAACCAGTATCAGGAAGCTCTCCTCCCACTAACAGTCAGCTTATTATTCCTGAGGTCCTTTTTTGTTCAATAAATATTTTTTGAATTAACGAAAAAAAAAAAAAAAAAAAAGAGAAAGAAAAAGTCTTGTTTAATTCACAGCAGATTTCAAATTGAAATTCCATAGCTACAGAATATGCAAAATCTCACAAGTCACAGAAAACGAATCTGATTACAACTGGAAAAGGGAAAAAAATACCCTCAGCAGATAAAGCCTTTGACCTCCACCAAAGTTCTGCAGGAGTAACTCATATGCAGGAGACAAATTCACAAATTCACAATCATCCCCTCAGTAATACTACCTGGTGCAATATAGCAAATTCAGCACCCTTTTCATGGAGATGGGAATGAACAGCCCTGGCCTGAAGACCCCAGTATTTTATAATTCATCCACATTGAGGACACATTCCCTTTACCCACTCCAAAGTCCTAAAGCCACTAATACATTTTGCAATGGCATGCTTTGATATATAAATATATATAATTTGTGTTTTTTTGAGCAGTACACTGGATAGCACCAGTGAACACTGTGCAGTGTAAACAGAAAATGTAAAAACAGGAATAAGGTTTTGACCAGCTGACAGCTAAAGTGGGGAAAGAGGTGGTGACAGCTCCAGCTGTTCATGTCTTAAGAGCCACTTATTTCTTAAATGATTGCCAATTCACAATGAAAAAATGTGGAAGTGAAGTCTTTCTACAGCTATACAATTAACGAAAATTATGACTTTGTTATTTTACATTACTGGATTTATTCTAATTGAGAAAGTAAAGAATTAATTACATTGTTTCAGCTTATGGTTAATACTTTTATGTTTTCATTCTTGCTTTATTTTTCCTCCTCCTAATTTTCATTTCCTGTAGATTAAAAAATAAAGGCAGTGAATAACATAATAATAACTAAAAAACCTTTCCTGTAGAAAGAAATGTTTTAAATGAGGACAAATACAATCTCAATTTTAGAAGTTCCTTCAGTATGTGAGTAAAATTCTGAAGCCCTGGATTTTCAGGCTTCTCCCTTTGGGCTTTAAAGGAGTGCCCATAAACCAACTCAAGTGTCTCTCTTCTCCACTTCCTGCCAAGGTACAGGGATTTCTCCTATCCAAATATTTAATATGTTGAGATTGTGCTTCCAGAAAATGCAGTCCAAATCTTAAAGGCAGACAGAAGAATTCACATGTACCAACTTTGCAAACTAAGAACTTAACTGGTCTTGAATAACCCTGGTTTATACAAGTTTGACTTTTGAAATTACACTCTGGACCCCTCCCCAACTGGCAAAAAAACCTGCGCTTCTAAATTGCCCATACTGTGGATTTTTCAGTGAACTCCATATCAGAAAAGTGTTACCTTTTATTTCATGTTCACTCCTAATTTTATGCTGAGGATCTGATGAGATATAGATATGTATTCTGAATTTCTACAATATGACCTTTCATGATTTTGATTTACTAAAGCCTCAGATGTGATAGTTCCTATTTGTACGCTTTGTTTTATATGGATGACATTTTCCCGCAAACATTAACCTGCCATTTTATTGTCTCTCAATGTTTCCTAGATGGAACAGTTTTGATGTGGCACAAAATCAAAATTGGCCTGCAAAAATTAAGCTTTGGTAAGGAAAATGCTTTTTTTTTTTCCCCTTTTTTTGTGCTTGTGAGGGCAGAATTTCACATTCAACCTCCTCCATTTTATTCTTCATAGAACACCTAAATTGTTTTTCTCCTAGGCCATGTATTTTACATGAAGTCTAAAGGGCCTTTCATGTGGTGCTACATATGAACTGAGGCCATTAAGGTATTATTTACAGAACCATAGTTTAAAAATGCTCTATAAAATTATTTTATGCTATTCCATTGACTAAAAACCATGAACCAGTTACAAAATTGAGCTCTCTGAAATCACTGACATGATTTCCTTCTGTCTAACATGGTTATTGCCATATAGGCTGGATGTTTATCTACATCAGTCACATGAAGAATTAAGGATTTACTGAGACAAAACATAGGAAAATATTGCAGGGAGAGGGAATTGTTTCATATTCCTTCTTATGAATTTCTGATGTGTAGCCTTTTGCTTCTATTCATACAGATAAGATAGGTGTAAATCTCTTTTTCAGTATTTGTTTCCTTCAGTGAATCAAAAATATCTGCTGAGGACTGATCTGCTTCATAACTCCACAAAATGTAGGCATAAATATGCAATTATTTTCCTCCAAAACTAAAAATAACCAAAATGTGATTGAAACACATGTTATTAGCACTTATTAAGAAACAGGAATATTTTTTGTTTAATAATCGTCTTTCTTAAAATGAGGATGCACAATGTTACCAAGGTGTGCAAGTGACAAATTCATGAGAGAACACCTTTCTCAGTATAATTAAAATATTTTTGTAATATACAGTGTGAATTTTTAATAAGCTATTGTTAGTGCACTACCAACCTTGAAAATTAAATACTGTGCATTTTAAGACATTTTGACATCTCTGCTGTGAAAACCAGTACAAAACGTGCACTCCTCTTCACACTAAGTACTGAACTGAAAGACTCCCTGCAGTTCAGAATTCCTTCTCTTAACTAAAACTTTTGTCAAACTTTTATAAAAGTTGTCATGAAAAGCCCAGACGAAGCAAGTCCCAAACTATGGCTTATCCATATCACATATTATTTGAGATCATGGTAAAAAATTATGATTTATAGAATTCTTATTCTAATAATATTGGTGTTACAGAGAAAAGCAACAGATGAATAAAACATACCAGCCTTGTAATAAAAGAAAATTAATTCCTCAGAAAGTAGGAAAACCATATATATATATATATATTTATATACTATATTTACAGGAGCCTGTAGTGACGGGACAAGGGGGAATGGCTTCAAACTGAAAGAGAATAAGTTCAGATTAGATATTAGAAAGAAATTCTTCCCTGTGAGGGTGGGGAGGCCCTGGCACAGGGTGCCCAGAGAAGCTGTGGCTGCCCCTGAATCCCTGGAAGTGTCCAAGGCCAGGTTGGATGGGGCTTGGAACAACCTGGGATAGTGGAAGGTGTCCCTGGCAGGGGGTGGAATGGGAAGGGCTTTAAGGTCTCTTCCAACCCAAACCATCCTATTATCTATATGGATTATCTGGATATTTCAATCCAGCCCTCATTTTTCATTAAAACAATGAGGCATCAATAAGAAAAAGTAGTTTTAAAGCTTGTCACCCTGGTTTTTCTGAGTTTTTTTAAAGCCTTCTACTTGTTCATAAGATGGAGTCAGTTTCTTTAGTTTCTGCACAATATTAGGAGCCGTTTTCGCTTTTCTCACACATGGGAACATAAACAAACCTTTTTGTAGAAATCGCTTCCTCCTGCTGTTGCTGAGGACTCCAGGACGGTGTAGATAAATGTAGACGAGAGATCTCTGAAGTTAGGTTTTAGAAGATGAGGTTTATTGTAAGGGATGTGAGGCCTTGCTCTGAGCTGCCAGGCTGCAGCTCGTGGCAAGGCCTAGGAAGGTGGGGGAAGGGAGAGGTAGGGAGAGGAGATTCCAAGAGAGGAAAGTCCTTGGGAAAGGGTGCAAGCAAAAAGAGCATCCAGCCCCCTTGGGACCCCTTATCAGGGGTCTTCAAGGTGGGCTGGAACAAGACTTGGGCCAATGGGGTTACAGATACCTGATACTTCAGGGGAGGGTTACAGGTGTGGGATGAACCATACATTGAGGGGTGAGACAGGACATTCCATTTGACCTCTGGGTCTGGCTGCAGGTAACTTTCAGCTGGTCACATAACTGTTTTCCCAGACATCCAGTATCTAATACATCTCAAACATCAAAACTTACTTTCAATTCTATCTCACCTACAGGTTTCACATTCTCAGAATATAGGCAATCATATTTATAGGGTTTTTTGGCTTCATCCTCCCCAACACCTTTTGTTTTTCATTCCCTGTCCTCTGTTTACATATTTCTAGCCTGAAAATAATTGTAACTGACAGCTGGTCTGGCCACTGGGCTGAGAGGTGGTAACTCCAGAAGCCAATCCACAACCAGACCCACAAATGTATAAAAAGTAAGAAATAAACAGGCAGAGAAGCTCTTGGGCTTGTCTTGGCTTTGGGCTCTCTGAGGAGCAACTCTGCCCTGCAAATCTCTTTTCTTCGTGTGATTGCTTTGCATGGCGCAATCACAAAAGCTCTCCTCAAATAACTCCAGATTACTACTCTGGAGAAATGGGGTATAACCCAATTCCATTTGGAGGCAGGGGAAAGGATCTTCCCCATGACATTCTGGTCTCAGTCTTGTCCTGCAAGTTGTCCTGAGCTTTTCCATTTTTTTCTGAAGGGAGGGGAGTTGGGTTTTTTTCTTTGTTTTCCTAGGAGGGTGTTTTGTTGTTTGGGTTTTTTTTCAACTGTGTGTTTTATAGAACTGTGTTCCTGACAAAGACAGATCTGGTCTACAACAAGAAGTTGTAACATCACCTGGGAAAGGTTCAGGCCGGGTTGAGCTGCACTGAATGATTTACAGCATTTCACCCAGCTAATAAACCTTTCTTAGGGGGCAGCAGCAGCAAACTTCACTGAGAAATATCCACCTAACATCAACCTTGGGGCAGTTTGTGCCCTCCTGACCCCAAAGTGAGTGTGGCCTGGGGACAGGCCAGCTTGGTGTCATCCCTTCCAGACATGGTCCTGCCCCTGATGCCTTAGGATTTTAGCTTTTCTATTTTTCATATATTTGCAATCCTGCAGTTATTTAGTGCATAACTCTAAACTCCATATACAGTGTCAGCTGCTGCTTTCCCACTTTGGTCAGACACAATTCCTCTCCAGTTCTGGGAATCAAGGACACCTCACTGTCTCAGGCCCCGAGAGATGTAAACCAAAGTGATTTAGGGGGGACAAAACATTTGGGTGTAGCTCCTGGGGGGCTTTGTCTGCCTGAAATGTACCTTAAGGCCCTTCAATAAATGGAACTGCTTTTTATTCCCTTAATTCTGTCTGGCCTCTGTTTTTAGGTAGCCCCAAAAAGGCATCACTCCCAGCACTCAGCTCCTGCACCCCAGGGCACTGGAGCATCCCCCCCATGTTCCCCACTCTGTAGATTAGAGAAATCCCTCTTGTCAACACCAATCACCACAAACCCACCCTTTCATGTCTCTGGGAATGGAAAAGATGCAGGGGACTGTGAGGAGAAACATTTGCCATCAGGGCTCTTTTCAAAGGAGGAAGCATGTGATTTTTCCCATTTCCCTCTTTGCTTTTTGCACCAGTGCCGCTGACGGTGTGACCACTTCCTGCAGGTGATGCCTTAGGAAGGCTGACCTGAAACAGAGATGGGACTGAGCTAGAAAATAAAATATTTATTAAAAGGCCTCCAGGATACACCTTGGGCAGGACAGGAGCCTAAGGCTGCACCCAGGGTGGCCACCAAAGAAAGATGGCGTCGGGGACACAAGATCTTACATTTTTATAGGTTTTAGTCCATTTGCATATTGGGGTTTAATTGTCCAATTACAGCTTCAGGTTGTGAGGTCCCATCCTTCTTGTTCCTCCCTTCAGTCCACCATTGTTTGTGCTTTTGGACTGAAAGTCATCCTTGGTCTCCAGCAGGAAAAAGATTTGTTTTGTCTACCTACTCTGTGAAGAGAGCTTACTGGCACTTAATATGAGGCTCAGAGCTACATCCCTAGGCAGCACAGAATCTGAAAATATGAAAGCTAAAGCTTAAGGCATCACAGGCACACTTGCTGTTTTGTGGGCCTGCTTTATTTCCCAGGTGGCAGAGTATTGCTCATGTAGCCTTGCAAAATTGCAGGATACATTCTTTTGCTTTCCCCCAAAGCTCCAGAAGCGGGCTGGCATAAAACAAAGCTCAGGTTTTTCTGAAGATGGATTTTCACTACTTGAGCTCCTCATTCCTCACATGCCTTATCCATGAGCCCTTTGCTGTGACTGCCTCAATCCCTCATCCTTCCCTAAACCCAGCACCATGGGTGCCTTTTGTGATCATGGAATAGCTTCAGCCTGTCCAGCACTGTTTAGTGTTGAAAACCAAGAGGAATAGTGCCACTTTTCCAAAAGGTTCTTCAGGTAATATAAAGACATTTGGAAGATTTCACATCCCAGGAGAGGGAGTGGGAGGGCTGCTAGAAATGCTCCATCAGCAGCACCAATTTCCCTATAATAGCTGAGACAGCTGGATTAGGGAAATTATCTTTATTCAAAGACCATTCCAGCAACTAACACAGTGATTTAAGCACTGCTTGCTCATTTATTATTTTTGTATTCTCATTTATTTTTACTGAAATCCTAAAATAAAATTACTGCCCAAAGTATAGCTGGTTTATTTCTCATAATAATCTAGATAGATTTTTACCACCATAATATTTAAATGTTTTTTTTTCCTAAGGCATTAAACACAGTTTACACTTAGCTAGAATAGAGTGCCTGGTATCAAAAAATGTTGGGCATTTGGATGAGACAAAAGGATTTGGGCTGTTTTGAATAATTATATATTTTATATTTGTCCCCCTCTTCACTCTAATTCAGCTATATACTTAAGAAATACAATGATAACCAAAAGGATATAATTCTAGTCTGTAGATATCGCTTTGCTGCAGACTCCAGGACGGTATAGATGAAATGTGGATGAGAGATCTCTGAAGTTGGGTTTTAGAAGATGAGGTTTATTGTAAAGGATGTGAGGCCTTGCTTTGAGTTGTCAGGCGCAACTCATGGCAAGGCCTAGGGAGTGGGGGAAGGGAGAGGAAATTCCAAGAGGAAACTCCTCGGGGAAAAGTGCCAGGCAAAAGAGGAAGAGGGGAAAGAGAGGAAAGAGACCAACCCACTCTCGCAGCCCCCTTATCAGGGGGCTTCAAGGTGGGCTGGAACAAGACTTGGGCCAATGAGGTTACAGATACCTGATGCTTCAGGGGAGGGTTACAGGTGTGGGATGAACCATACATTGCGGGGTGAGGCAGAACATTCCATTTGACCTTTGGCTGGCCATATAACTGTTTTCCCAGACATCCAGTAGCTAGGACATCTCAAACATCAAAACTTGCTTTCAATTCTATCTCACTTATAGGTTTCACATTATCAGAATCTAAGCAGTCATATTTATAGGGCTTTCTGGCTTCATCCTCCCCAACACTAGCTGTCGTGGGCTTTCCCCGACATTCAGGTGGTTTTAGTCTTTTTGCCCTCTGCAAAGCTCTGTGCTAAACGGATGAAAGAGACGGAGTCTTAAAGTTCTGATCTTTCAAGGTTGCATGCTTCGTTTATTTCTCTTATCTTACAATTTTCTCAGTGCCCAACAAGATGCTCGCAGCTGCTCGGACATCTGATGACTCCTCCCGCCCAGGGCTGTCCTTATCTTTTATACTAATTGCTACGTATTCTTTATTTATAATTTCTTGCCAATGCCTATTACTAATACTAAACAGGTCATCTCTACCTTGACCCAATCCCCATTAAACTACTTTGTGCCAACGTCACTGCAGAAATGGAGTGAGGGAAGAAGAAAGAAGAAGCAGGAGACAACGCCCCAGATTCTCCATCTTGCCCCAATTCACTTCAATGCTAGAAATCTAAATTTACTGTTTTTCCACCCTGTGATAAGCTAAACTACAATCTTTCACACTCTTGTGGCCTGCAAACCCTCTCACAGGGCAGGAAGCCTTTCCCATGGACTGAGATCAAAGCCAGTGTCTCTCTGAGCTCTGGGCTGGGGTCCCAGACCCCCCTGTCCAGGTCTCTGACCCTTCAGGGCAGCCAAAGGAATGCCTTGGACTCCAACAACTAGTCTATTGAATTTTATGCATTTAAATCTAGAATTCAATAAAAAATACAATGGTGTTTGATGTCAGGGGGCTGGGGGGGGGGGGGGGGTGTCCTGCTAGCTCTCACCCTGGCCATGCTGCTCAGGAGTGGCCATCCTTAGACTGCAAGCAGTCCAAGTAATGGTAGAGAGCAGAGCTGCTTTCTGCTCTCTTGGTCCTGGATATCCTCAGTGTCTAGGTTTGAAGCAAGAGTCACAGAAGGGACTCTCAGAGATCTTTATTTCTCCAAAGGTGGTGCGAGAAAGGGTGAACAGGGTCCTGCGCCATACTTTTAAACTGGGGGGGCAGACAGGGCAGGGCAGGTAGGTGATTGGCCCCAGGTTAGCACAGGGCAGGGTCAGAAGGGACAAAGGGACAGGGGAAGGGAAAACCTGGAGTAAAACCAAAATAACCCAGACACTGGGGGGGATAACAGGAGTAAACCACAACTTATCAAAAACACACCACCACATCTGCCCCTTAACTATTTAATTTTGAACAAAAGGAGGGAGGAGACTAACTCCTTAAACTGCTGTCTCTGGCCTCTTCCACCATCTTTTGACAGTGGCCACAGTAACCTCGGAAGGGGCCGGTTTCTTTTTAGTACACTTAGTGATGACTCCTTTTAGAGTCCTAAAGGCCATGTAAATTAAAATCACAACTAGAACAGCCAGTAAGACATCCTTTACAAATTATGACGTTCCCCCTGGCACCCCCCGGTCTTTAAAGATGTTCTCCAGCCAGTCTCCTGCTCCTTGCTTGATCGCTTCCATTATGGTTTTCATTTCCTGGATGGAGTTGTGGATGCTCTGGATTCTGCTGGATAGATTGAAGCAGTGCATCACTTGAAAGTCCTCACACTCATGTCCCTGCACTACTGACAGAGTCAGAAGTAACAGAAAACACAGGAGTTATGGCCTCATCTTGGGGGTTGTGAGGATGTCCTTCAAAGAAAACTAAAAATAACATACAAAGGTAAGTAAAGAGTACTGTTTAAAACAACCTGTTCAAGGCTCTGAGTTAGGGATAACCTGGGGTTTGGTGTGGCGGTGCAAGGATTGTTTTATTAAGTTATTATAAGTTTTATGTTATGGTTCAGTTCACTGTGTCCCCAGTTTTGTAACAGTCCATCCCCTTTTGAGTTTTCTGTATAACAAGGTGTTTTATGTCAATCATCCCACCCCCCACCTATCATTGTCAATCCCCTCTCCCCCCCCCCCCCCCCCGCTCTGGGGCATCCTGCCTATCACTTTGGGACCCCTCCCCAGCCTGGGAAATTCCCAGGGAGGCGTTGAGTGATAGGTCGATGCCCAGGGGAATTCCTTTTCCCTTTTTGTCAGTGGTCAGAGGCTTAGAAGTGGACACACCCTGTTGCCCCCTGAATTCCCTGATTTGCTATCCTGTTGTGACCTCCCCTGAACCCTCCCCCGCTTATAAGATAAGAGAGGGAAATTCAAACTCTCTCTGGCCTGCAGTTTGGACAAGCTGCGGATCTCCCGCAGCTCAGCTTGAATAAACCATCTTTAAACCTACTTAGCCAAGAGCCATCCTTTTATCTACCACCGCAGTCACAACACAATTTGGACCAGCTGCTGCTGAGAAGCCGAGTCCAGCAGGTAAAGATAACCTGTTTGTATACCCGGACTGAAAACACTCTGGCCGCTGTGCAGATCTGAGCCAGCCAGGGGCCCGGGTCTGTCACAGTGTCCAGTTCGTGCTGACCTGCGCGACCACAGGCTAGCTCAGAGTCTCACTGCGGCAGTGTGGTAAGGTCGGTGCGGCAGACAAAGCGCGCCGCTTCCTCCCTGTGGGAACTTGAATCCCACTGCCAGCGACGGGCACGTAGATGACGTAAGCAACCCCAGCAGCTAATGAAAGGCGGACTCTCCCGAGCAGGATGTAACGTAGGTTTATTGAGGCAGAGGAAGTGCGGGGCTCTGCACGCTGCACCTGCTGCCCAAGAGAGACCCTGAGGCCAGGCGCGCGGCAGTTTTTAAGGGGGGGTGGAAATGGGGGTGGCAACAACCGGTCAGCCAGTCACAGGAATCGGGGGGTTAACTGGGGGTGTAAACCATAGAACTGGGGACCAACCACAAAATGATGGGAGGGGGTCTCCCGGGCCCCAGCCTATCACTCGACACCCCTCCCGGAGTTTTCTAGAAGCCAGGGAAGGGTCTCCGAGTGACAGACAGGGTGACCACGAGGGGGGGGGGGGGGGGGGGGGGGGGGGGGGGGGGGGGTGATTGACAGTGACAGGTGCAGGGAAGGAATGAATGACAGAAAACGCCTGGTTTTACAATAGACAAAACAACCAGTGCAGAAGGGAAAACCAATGCAGAACACAGGGGTATACAGTGGACTCAGCCATTATAAAAATAACTTAAAATTCTTACAAAAATAACTTAATAACTTAATAAAAACAATTCTCACACCACCACATGGGTCCACCCGGCGCGGAAAGGCACAGCCACAGTTTGGGTTTCCCATTTCCTTTGCGTTGTCACCCAGAAGAAGCAATTGCCACATCATTGGGTCAGGAAGGTATTGGTGGGGCTGCATTCTGGGCCTTCTTTTCCCTAGGTGGAACATAGGGTTTGTCCCATTTTTGTGGAACCCATTTCAAACTTAAGGGGGTGGATACACAAGTGTATCCTCATCCCCAAGTGACCAAGTCAAAAGGCCCCTGGACCTTCCAAGACTCAGCGTCCTTTACCAGGACTGGCAGTTTTTCCTCAAACTTCAACCAATGATTCTGGTTGAAGTGCCTGACAACAGGTGGATTAAGGTTTTCAAATGAACAGTTAAGAAAGTTCATGGTAAGCAGAGCCTTCCAAAGTCATTGTTGTGGACTGTTGATCCTGACATCCCCTTTCTGTTGTCCTAAGGTCTTCTTCAATGTTTGGTGAGTCCTTTCTATCACTGCCTGGCCATTGGGGGAGTACGGGATCCCCTTATTATGTTCCACCCCCCAATCCTGCAGGAAATTATCAAACTGTACTTTTTCCTGCTGCAGCTCAAATCCTGCAGTGGCCAAAGCATTCTAACAAACAACTGTATAACTTAACATTGAAACAGGTAATTAACCTTTAGAAACTTTATTCCCTACAATTCCCCCCTCTATCTTTTTGATCGGGCTTAAGCCCGCATCAATTTGCAGTTTCTGACTCTTGGAAATAGAGTTTCCTCAATTTTTGGTACTGATCATAAACCTTTTTGGCTTTTTTGTGTTCTTGTTCTTGGCTCTCTACCATCATAATTCTAGTTTGTCTCTGATTGGTCATTACTGGGATTTGTATACTCGCTTGGATTGTGGAAGTTACTACTCGGTCCTGGCCAGGGAGTAAGCAGGGTAGACACAGTAAACTTGTTAATGCACAAGCTGTAATAAAAGCCACCTTTTTCCAACACTTTCCTCTGAAGGACTAGAAGTTGTCCCACCAACTAGTATCTGCTAGGGGAGTCCACTCTTGTGTACCGACATACGCTATCTTGTGTATCTCTTTGGAGATGTTTTTGATCACTCTGCTTCTATCATTGATCTCTAAGCAGCACTCCAAGGAATTAAATTTGCCACATATTCCTCCTTCATCAGCTAATAAATAATCTACAGCAAGCCGAATTTGATAGATCACTGCTCTGGTTCGGGTTAATTGGTTACTGATGTGGTCAAGGGCGAGGACTGTTTTGTTGGAAATAATTTCTAGTACTGCTTGGAGTCAGATGATTCCATTGAGCATATAAATTGCGGTATGGTATCCCCAAGACCCATCTTGGGCCCAGGTGGCTGGCCCATAAGTTTTAATTATCTCTTCTGGGGTCCAGATTTTGCCTTTCCATTTTGGGGTACTCCCCATGTCAATTATATTTCTCCTTTTTCAGTTAGTTTTTCTTAAATCATCATATAGTGGAACTCCTAGATTTGACCCTGATTCTTTTGGGAGTAGGAAGAAGGTGGGTTTAATGATTCCTATGGTGCAACTCCCTGCCCAGTCTCCTGGGAGTTTGGTGTATGCTGTGCTTCCACAAATCCAAAACAGGTGTTCAGGGGCTTTCCAAAATGCATCTCTCATTTCTGAGGGATAGTCCCAGTATTTGGACAATTTTTTTGTTCCCCAGAAGGGGTTTATCCCTTTTTCGGTGCATTCATGCAGCCCATACCCCTCATGGTAAATGCACCCTTTTTCTTTCTTCTCAATGGACCAGTATCAATTTGGCTCTTAGGGAATCCATCTAATGCTTAAATCTTTTGTTACTAGATATCTTTTACGGGCCATCTTTCCTACTAGGGTCTTATACCTCTTCCCTGTCCTCATAATACATTCTTCACCAATGAGCTTTAAGTCCCATTGTTCTTTCCTTCTTTGCCCTGTGATTTGAGGTTCTTGTTCTACTTGTTTCCATTTCAAAATCTCTAGTGGTCTTAGACTAATCCCTTCCTAAGGCCAAATTTCTGTCATTTGGGTATTTCCGCAAACCCAACAGTTGGTTAAATTTAATTCCTTACTTATCCTCTCAACTAAATCTATGAATAAATTTTTCCCCAGGGGTATTTCTAAGCAATTTTTCTCTTTGGTTACCAATGTTAGTTGTTTTTCTTTTACTAGGTCTGTTAATCCTTTTTGGTTGGCTTCATGTTCAAAGCAGAACCAGGCATCTCCTA
This sequence comes from Hirundo rustica, assembly GCF_015227805.2. Lineage (NCBI taxonomy): Eukaryota > Metazoa > Chordata > Aves > Passeriformes > Hirundinidae > Hirundo > Hirundo rustica. The sequence continues at coordinate 19,241,940 of NC_053487.1, read as the reverse complement.
CAGGGCATTCCCCAAGCAAGCACTGCCTAAATGAGGCTGTATTTCTTTCAATCCAATAAACTTTCCCGTCTTCTTGACAGGTGGCTAACTGGGAGTGATTAAAACAGTGGGGGTTTATGTTGGTATGGACTCTTATTAAAGACCCAAGATTTTCCCCATCACAAGAGAGGGTGATAGCACTTAGTACATGCGGTTGCTTTGTTCTCTAGAGTGCTACCCATAAGTAGGGCTAACACCAGCCCTCCCAAGAGTCCGGTATGAGCCATTTCTGGTGTGGCAGACTTTACTCGCTCACCCGGTCTTGCTTAGCTCACCCGGTCTTGCCTCTTGGGACTGGGGAATTCTCTGAGGGGGGTAACAGTCTTTTCTTTATTCCCACTTCTTTATTACTTGAGTGGCCTTTAGGAAATGCTCTGTAGGAGATGAAGTCCACGTTGTAGTTGGGGTCTATAAAATAGTACGACTTCAATTAATTGAAAACTCCAGAAATATTTATGGAACGGGTATAAACCTACAACAATAATTATAAAACAAACAATAGTAGTTACTAGAAATCTTTAACTAGTAACAATTACTAGAACCCTTTAACTGGTATACAACAATAATTATAAATATTAAACAATAACAATTACTAGAACACTTTAACTGATAGATCAGTCTTTGACATATTCTGAAACCTGTTTGTTGGTCTGTGGTGATCTTTAGCTGGCTTTCGGCTTTCTTTTAAGTCACTTTAAGGTCTCCTGAGCCTTGAACTGCAACCCACTCAGGAGGATCTGTAGATGGTACTGCTGGGTCTAATCTGTCGTCAGGGGGTGACACTGGTCCTTTTACTCGTGTGATATGGGTCCAGCCTCTTTCTTGCATTTGCACTGCGGTGTGTGTTGTGAGTAACACCTGGAAGGGGCCTTCAAATTTGGGGGTTAACGGGGAGTTATTCCATGATTTGATCAGTATCCAATCCCCAGGGCTAATCTGGTGCATGTCAGTGTCAAGGGGAGAGGTTTGGGGGAGATATCCCTTCTTCCTAAGACTCTCTAGTGTTTTCCCAATGGTTTCTAAGTATTTTCTGGTTGTTGTCTCTCCTTCTAGGTAATCCCCTGTGCTCTATGGAGTTATTAGGAAAGGTAGCCAAAACATCATTTCATAGGGGGAGACCCCTATGTCTGACCGAGGTCTTGTTCTGATTTGTAGGAGGGCGAGGGGTAAACACCTGAGCCAGTTAATTTGAGTTTCAGCAATTAGTTTTGTTAGCACATTTTTGAGGGGTTTATTCATCCTTTCCACCCTTCCAGAGCTCTGAGGATGCCATGGGGTGTGCAGCCACCATTTCATCCCCAGGGCTTTAATTACTTTGTGTAAAGCTTGGGCAACAAAGTGTGGTCCTCTGTCTGAATCGATACTATTGACTAGCCCGTATTGGGGAATTATATGCTCTAAAATGATTTTTGCGACCACTTCTGCTGTTTCCTTTTTTGTTGGGAAGGCTTCTACCCAGTGGGTGAGGTGATCTACTATTACTAGCAAATGTTTGTATCCTTGCACAGGGGGCATCTTGGTGAAATCTATTTGAATGTTTTGGAATGGTCTCAGGATCCCCCTTCCTCCAGGTGCAATCTTTCTCATTACCTTTTGGTCTACTTTCTGACAGATTATGCATCCTCTAGTTACTGCTTTTGCCAAATCATATGCTCCAATACACAGATTTTCCCTTAGAAAGTGGTTGCATAGTCCTTGGATTCCCCAATGGGTTAATTTGTGTATTTCTGTTAGCATTCTTTGGGCTGGAGCTTTATTTAAAAACTTGCACCCATCAGGTGTTCACCACTCTCATTGCTTCCCTTGATGCATTCTTAATGCTCTTATTACCTTTTATTCTTTTTCACTAAATATTGGCTCTTTGTCACAGTGTCCAATTCGCGCTGACCCGCGCGTCCACAGGCTAGCTCAGAGTTTCACTGTGGCAACATGGTATGATCGGAACGGCGGACAAAGCGCGCCGCTTCCTCTCTGTGGGAACTTGGATCCCACCCTCAGCGACGGGCACGTTGATGACATAAGCGACCTCGGCAACTGAATGAAAGGCGGACTCTCCCGAGCAGGATGTAATGTAGGTTTATTGAGGCAGAGGAAGTGCGGGGCTCTGCACGCTGCACCTGCTGCCCAGGAGAGACCCTGAGGCCAGGCGTGCGGCAGTTTTTAAGGGGGGGTGGAAACGGGGGTGGCGACAACCGGTCAGCCAGTCACAGGGATCGGGGGATTTAACCGGGGGTGTGAACCATAGAACTGGGGACCAACCACAAAATGATGGGAGGGGGTCTCCCGGGCCCCAGCCTATCACTCGGCACCCTTCCCGGAGTTTTCTAGAAGCCAGGGAAGGGTCTCTGAGTGACAGGGCGACCACGAGGAGAGGGGGGGGGGGGATTGACAGCGACAGGTGCAGGGAAGGGATGAATGACAGAAAACGCCTGGTTTTACAATAGACAAAACAACCAGTGCAGAAGGGAAAACCAATGCAGAACACAGGGGTATACAGTGAGCTAAACCATTATAAAAATAACTTAAAAATCTTACAAAAATAACTTAATAACTTAATAAAAACAATTCTCACACCACCACAGCTCTTCTTTCCCTTCTTTTTCACTGTAATGGTTTTAATTTAATAAAACCAGGCAGAAACACTAATTAATGTAGGGGTTTTAGTGTTAATATTTTTGTGGGAGGGAGAGATCAGGAGAAAAATAAACAAAGCAGGCTTAAGCGTAAAAATGAACAAAAAAATAGTTTTATTAACACACAGTAAAAGAATAGAAAAAAAAAGAAAGTTGAAAAAAAAACTAAAACAGAATGAAACTTCAGAAACACGCTTCTTTCCTCTTACAAACTACTAACTTTCTTATTGAACAACATAGGAAGACACAACTTAGGATTTTCAGTCAATTTCACTACTTAGACATAACTACACATTATTTTAGGAGAAGAGTCCTTCTAAGTTTTTTTTATGAAGATGTTTGCTCACACACACATCTGCTGCCGCCCGGAGTTTTCGCAGACTGTGATGTTCTATCTGCAGAGCTTCTCACTGTATCTGGGGTATTATTTACGAATACTTCTTCTGATCTAAAATTATCTTTGTTTCAAAGGGCTGAGACCTCCTTTTTGACCCAGGAGTAGGGGTTTCAAAGTTCCCAAATAAATCTCTATTACACCAGTCCTTAATTTTGATTACAATAGCATTTTACCCAAATAATACTAAGATGCTGCAAAGAAGAGTTCATTTCTTCATAATTTACCTTAGAAAAGTCCGGTTAAAAATGTCCACTTCTTCAATCCTATTCCAATATTATTAGTTCTTTCACTTCTCATCTAACTGACTTCATGCACTGCCTGTTCCATGTACCTTCTGTTTTCTTCTTTCTTCTTTCTCTCAAAGAAGAATTGTGCTTTAAAAGTTCCATGTTGCTAAGAAAAGGTTAAATTTTTGCCCGGGCTTGCAAAGGCCATGTGCACACACCGAGCTGGTAGAAGAAACTGGCAAATGTCCGTTTTTCCACTCCTCGGTCTTATCTAGGGCAGTCCAGCTCAGAGCTATCACTAAGCTGCAAAAAAAAAACTTCACCCGAGCTGCTTTTATGCGAGCAACAGTTCTCAGAGGGCTCGGCAAGGCCCGGCCCAACTGCCCAGAGGCAGAAGGGCCTGACCTGGGCCTCCCCTGCGCTGCATGCGGGCAGCAGTTTTCAGAAGCCTGGCCAGGCCCAGCGCAGCCGCCCAGCCGGCAATGAGGGGCCCAACCTGGGCTCCCCCCCCCCGCTCTCCATGCAGGCAGCAGCTTCTGAAAGCCCGTCCGGGCCCGGCCCAGCTGCCCAGAGAGGCAGCAGAGCCCAACCCGGGCCGGGCCCAGACCCAGCCCCGACCACCATGTTACTTCATGGCAGATCACCGAAGCAAGAGTGTGGGCGGTCAGCTACAGATTAATTTTAAATGTTCCTTCTAAAGTCGCACTGACAGTTCTCATTGGTCAACTTAGCTGCCAATATCCCAGCCTGCTTTCTGATAGGTCCTTGTCCTCCCCCCATAGCCCACGCTATGGTTAGGGCAGGGAAAAACGTTTTACATTTCTCTATATCTAGAAAACAAAATTGTGCCAACCCATGATATTCACCCAATGTCTCATTTAGCTTGAGGATCTTTACTGGCTCCCCTGGATCTAAAGCTGCTTCTTTAGCCACCTGATCAGCTAGTTGATTTCCTCCCCCCTCAAAGGTATCCCCTTTCTGATGTCCTCTTATGTGTACCACTGCTATCTCTGTTGTTTTATGTAGGGATTCTAATACTGATCTTATTAGTTCTTTATGTACTAAGTTCTTTCCTTTTGAGTTTAAGTACCCACGCTCTTCCCAAATTCTTCCAAACATGTGGACAATCCCAAATGCATGCCGTGAGTCAGTATAGATAGCCCCTTGGTCTCCTTCTAGTAGATCTAATCCCCTCTTTAAGGCATAAACTTCGCAGCACTGGGCTGACCAACTGGAAGGCAATTTTCCTTTCTCCACAATTTTCATGTTTTCTCCTTCTGTAACTGCAATTATAGCATATCCTGACATCCTTTTCCCCTCTACTATTCTTGAGGACCCATCAGTGAATAATCTCTTTCCATAAGGCAATGGTACATTCTCTAGGTCTTCCCTTACTTTTGTCTGGAAGTCTACAAGTTCCAGACAGTCATGTTCTAACTCTGGTGAAGGTTCCCCAGAGAGAAACTGTGCTGGGTTTAGACTTCTGGAGGTGAATAGTTCTAAGTTTTCAGCATTCATTAAGATAATCTCATACTTCAATATCCTAGCATCTGTCAGCCACTGCTGGGCCCTTTGGCTTAGGATTGTCTTAAGATCGTGTGGTGTGTGGATTTTAATTTTCCTCTGTAGGGTTAGTTTCTGGGTTTCCTCTGTTAATATAGCTGCTGCAGCAATGGCTTGGAGACAAGTGGGCCACCCTCTAGCTACTGGGTCTAGAAGCTTTGAAAGGTATGCTACTGGCTTCCTACACCCTCCCCACTCCTGGGTAACTACTCCGTATGCAATTCCCCATTCTGTGTTTATAAACAGGTCAAATTCTTTCTTAAGGTCAGGCAATCTCAGGACAGGTGCTGAGGATAGTTTATCCTTTAGATCTTTTAGCTGCTTCTCATCTTCAGTTGTTCATCTTACTGGTTCAGGGTCTACCAACTTATCATAGAGAAATTTTACACTTTGGGTATTCTGATCTAGCCAGAGTTTTCAATATCCAAATAGGCCCAAGAGTTTTCTAATATCTCTTTTGGGTTTTGGTGGTGGTATAGATAATATACCCGAGATTCTTTCAGGACTTAGTTTCTTATATCCTTCTCCAATTATGTGGCCTAGATAAGTAACTTCTGATTCTACATATTGTAATTTGTCTCTGGATACTTTTAAGCCTTTTGCTCCTAAAAAAATTAAGAGTTGTATACTGGTTACCCTGACCTTGCTCTGTTCTTCCCCAGATATTAATAAATCATCCACATACTGCAGAATTTGTACTTTACCTTCAGGGGTAAATTGCTCTAGTAGTGCTTCTAATGCCTGCCCAAAGAGATTTAGAGATTCGGTGAATCCTTAGGGTAGGTGTGTCCACCTTAACTGTTGTTTTCTCTTTCTATCAGGGTGCTCCCATTCGAACGCAAACCAGTCTCGGCATTCCTCTGCTAAAGGGCATGCCCAGAATGCATCCTTTAGGTCTATAATTGTAAACCAGGCATGCTCCCTTGGGATTTGGCTTAGGAGTGTATAGGGGTTAGAAACCACAGGATGCCTAGTAATAGTTCTCTTGTTTACTTCCCTCAGATCTTGAACTAATCTGTATTTGCCTTCTGCCTTTTTAACTGCCAATATAGGGGTGTTATGGGGAGACATGCATGGCTCCAAGATGCCTTCTACTAATAAGTGTTCAATTACTAGTGCCAGTCCTTCCCTACCCTCTGGAGATATTGGGTGTTGTTTAACCCAAATGGGAGGGGTTCCTTTTTGCATCTCTACCTTTACTGGTGGGATGTCTAGATAGCCACTTTTCCCTTCTTCTGCCCAGACTTCTGGATTTATCTCCTCTACATCTCCTCAGAGCTTCCTTTAATAGCTCGTTTATTCCTCTTTCCTGCCAGTCCTCTATTTACTCTAGCTTCCTCCTTATGTCAGGCCAAGATTTTGTGACAAACTATACTTTTAGAAATACTTGGCCTTCTGGACTTTTGGGATCTATATTTGAATATAGTTGGAAGTTTTTCTTTTACCTGTTGAGCCAGGTTGCTGGGGTTTCATCTTTCTCCTGCATGCCATCAAATGCTAGTTTTGTGTTGTTACCTCGAGGGATAGATTCTTTTATTCCCCTAACCATTAAGGACTGGTAGTCCTCCATGCTCCTCCTTCCCTTCTCTTGGTTTGGGTCCCACCCAGGGTCTACCAGGGGCATCTTTTGATCACTAGGAGGTCCTAGCCTGTTTTCTTTCTCCCATATTCACATCCCTGTGGTCCGAATCATTCTGACCTCCTCCAGGCTAAACAGTATCTTAAGAATAGAGTACAGCTCTCCCCATATGTAGATGTTGGGGCCTAGGAACCAGTCCACTTGATTTGATATGCCCACCGGCTCCTCCACTAAATTTCCTAGTTCCTTCTTGAATCCCAAACTTCAGAGGCTGTTAACGGGGCATTTACAAATCCAACCCCTCCAGCCATCCCGCCCATAGGGACTTCCCTAAGGGGAAAGAGTCTCACCCTAGATGTCCTGGATCTCGTATTACAGTAAGGCCCTTCTGTGAGGTCCTTATCTTGGGAGAGAGCAGGAGGTGTAAAGGTTTGTTGGCTAATAAAAAGGGGGGTGGCATTAAACAAGGATGCACCTAGTGAGGCAGAGGTAAAGGGATGACTGTACGTGAGGGATAAAGAACCGAACTTGCAGTGGGGGGCACTGGGGATGGAGTTGAGGGAATTGGTGGAAGGGCTGAGGAAGAGACTGAGGGTATAGCTAAGTTAGGGGAAGATGGGAGGGAAATAGGTGGAGCAGGTAAGGGATTTGAGGTTGGGACAGGGGTGTTAGGAAGAGGTGGTAAGGGGATTGGAGGGTTGAGGGTTTTGAAAGGAAGGAAACCGAGAGCTCAACAGAAGGGGCTGAGGAGGGAGCTGAGGTTACTAAGGGCAGAGCTGGGGAAACTGGGAAAGGGGCTTGGGGCACTGCTGGATAAACAGGAGGAGGAGGAGGTAAGTAATCGAGGGGCTCCCATCTACTATTAGCTCTTTCCTCTCTCTCACTTTTTTCTCTTTGTTTTTGTAATTTACATATTTTTACGGTCTCTTCACCTGTGGCATCTTTCCCCCAACAGGCTGCATAGGATAGTTGTTCTAAGTCAGGACTTTCTCAGGCCCTTAGGTATTGATTTAGTTAGGAACGCATCCATAGATCCCGTGTCCCATACCTCGCCCACTCCCCCTGTAAGTCTAACTTAGGCCAGACTTCCATACAATAATAAATCATCTTGATTTTGTCCAGGCCTTTTGTGGCCTCCCGAGTCTCCCATTGATCTAGCATCTGCCCGAGGGGGCTGTTAGGGGGAATATTCTTCAACTTTTCCTTATCTCCTCTTTGGGAGCTTACTCCCTTGCTGACACACTTCCCCATGCTCACTTCTCAATTGGGCCTCTACTAAAATTTTAAGGTGCCCTGTGGCTGTGCCTTTCCGCACCGGGTGGACGCAGGCCCCTGGCTGGCTCAGATCTGCACAGCAGCCAAAGCGTTTTCAGTCCGGGTATGCAAACAGGTTATCTTCACCTGCTGGACTCGGCTTCTCAGCAGCAGCTGGTCCAAATAGTGTTGTGACGAAGGCGGCAGATAAAAGGATGGCTCTTGGCTAAGCAGGTTTAGAGATCATTTATTCAAGCCGAGCTGCGGGAGGTCCGCAGCTCATCCAGACTGCTGGCCAGAGAGAGTTTGAATTTCCCTCTCTGATCTTATAAGCGGGGGAGGATTCAGGGGAGGTCACAACAGGATAGCAAATCAGGGAATTCAGGGGGCAACAGGGTGTGTCCACTTCTAAGCCTCTGACCACTGACAAAAAGGGCAAAGGAATTCCCCCCGGGGCTGACCTATCACTCAACGTCCTCCCTGGGAATATCCCAATCCGGGGAGGGGACCGAAAGTGATAGGCAGGATGCCCCGGGGGGGGGGGGGGGGGGGAGGGGGGGGGGGGAGAGGGGATTGACAATGATAGATGGGGGGTGGGATGATTGACATAAAACACCTTGTTATACAGAAAACTCAAAAGGGGATGGACTGTTACAAAACTGGGGACACAGTGAAATGAATCATAACATAAAACTTCTTATAAGAACTTAATAAAACAATTCTTGCACCGCCACAGTGCCCCTACCCAAACAGAAAACTACAGACAGGCAACACAACTGCTAAACAACTTAAACTTATCCAGCCCTTTTCAACTTATGGCTTACTCTTAATTCTACACAAATTTCTCTAATTTTCTCCACTTAACCAGTCCTACATTAACACACACCCTTACTTTCACACGGGGGATAGGGTATTGAGAGAAGGATGGGATTCACACACTCCTTTCCACACACTTTCTCTGGCCAGCACTCTCTTACCAGTCACACTTGCTAGCCTCCACATGAGGAAATCCTTTGTCCTCTGTCCCACACACTCTCTGATCGGAATCCTTTCACACCCATGTCCTGGTTTGGGACAAATTTTGGGGAAAACCCCTGTATAGGATCCCTCTAAGGAAGCAAACCCAAGTGGCCCCTCCCTCCAACCAGTCCGGTAAAAAGAAATTCTTTGGAGAAAAGTGGAAAAAACTATTTTACTAAACAAATGAAGTGCATACAAGTATAAAGAATGAATAATATGAAACAATAAAACCTCTCTTTCTGAAGTGAGATGGCAAATTGAGAAAGTCCTTGCCGTGGGTGTAGCTCATCTCTCTCTCAGTCTCTCCTCAGTCCTAGTCTCTCCGGCGCTGCTGGAAAATGCTGAGGTCCAGGCCCCGGTGGGCCACAGGTGCAGCCCCCAGTGCTCCCCTGGGTTTTCAGTCTAGAGCAGATTTAAACAGTTCTAAGGAAAAGGAAAAAAAAACAGTCCAGGGAACTTCTCTGCCCTAGCTAGATGAAACTAACTAAAAGCAAAAAAAAGATCTCTGTCCTGCAGTCTCTCCAAGCTTCCGCCGAACACCCCGTCTGCAGAAGAATGTGGAGGAGTCAGGTAGTTTTCTCAAAACAAACTCCGCGCTTCTCCTTGCTCTTAGAACCAGTCTTAAAGGCACAGGACTCAATATACAGCACAAACAGAACAGACGATTGGGGATACAAGCATCATAAAGTTACCCTAGGACAACCCATTAGCCTAGCCCTTATGCCAGACTTTGGACTTGACCTCTCTGTCAGTCCTTCAGGAGTCCTTCCCTGTACCCCTCACGTACCCCCACGCCTCGCCCCCTTAGTGAGACTATGGGCACTCCTGGTACCATTGGCGGGGTCCCTAGCACTAAGATGTTCTCAGGACCTTCCCCTGTCCTAGTCTTAGTACTGTCAAAAAGATTTTCAGCAAGGTCGGCCTGCAGCCAAGCCTCCTGCCCCTCTGCTTCCTGGATATCCCTTCCCCAGAGGAAATAGTGTCAGCTCAAGGGAGGCGTGCGTGTGTGTGTTGGCAGGACTATCTCCCCCTTGCCTCTTAGCAACCCCTCCCACCGTGAGATGGCTTTGGTGAAAGGGATGTGTGTATGAATTATATGATGATTGCCTTGCTCTCCCAGACTCCCTGATCCTGTGCCCTAGGTAGTAAGTTTACAGTCTTCCTCCTTGGGACCAGACTGCAACAATCACCACCTCTCTGTATGTCTGGCCCAACCCTGGGAAGCGGGGCCCTTTGTGGGCACTTGGTACCGGTAGGGCCTGGGGACCTCCAATAGCAACCTGGTAGGGGCTGTCTCCCCCCACTCCCCAGGGAATACGCGTGACTCACACCACGCCTAGGCCCTCCACGCACCCAGAGCAACCTAGGCCACTTAGCCCTTATTGGGCGGGGGAGCTACTCCTTTTAGCATGCCACTCAAACACTAATCTCCTCCGCACGCCTGGAGGGGGGCCCACCTTATCCCCCTATGAGATGCTTTGTTCACTCAGGTTTCATTCCCTTCTCTCCGTTCCCCGCCGGCCCCCTCGCGAGGTCCGGAACTGCGGCACTAGGAGGTCCTCACTCGCTTCAGGGATCCAAGCTGCCAGCCTCCATCTCACACACACCTTTCGCTCGCCTCCTACTTCCAGCCACCAGCTTCTACTTACCGGTGCTCCTCTGCATCGTCCGCGCCCCAGGCTGCTGCTGTTGTCCAGATGGGTCCAGCTGTCCCGGAGGCCCATTAGGGCAAGCGGCCATCTCATCCCCTGCGGTCCTCTTCAGGTGTGGCCTTGTGGCGGTGCAAGAATTGTTTTATTAAGTTTTTATAAGAAGTTTTATGTTATGGTTCAGTTCACTGTATCCCCAGTTCTGTAACAGTCCATCCCCTTTTGAGTTTTCCATATAACAAGGTGTTGTATGTCAATCATCCCACCCCCCACCTGTCCTTGTCCATCCCCTCTCCCCCCCCCCCCCACTCTGGGGCATCCTGCCTATCACTTTGGGACCCCTCCCAAGATTGGGAAATCTCAGAGGGAGAGCGTTGAGTGATAGGTCGCCCCGGGGCGAATTCCTTTGCCCTCTGTTTTAGTGGTCTGAGGCTTGGAGATGGACACTCCTTGTTGCCCCCTGAATCCCCTGATTCGTTGTCTTGTTGTAACCTCCCCTGATCCCTCCCCCACTTATAAGATGGGAGAGGGAATTTCAAACTCTCTCTGGCCTGCGGTTTGGACTGAATAAACATCTTCTAACCTGCCTAGCCGAGAGCCATCCTTTTCTTACTGCCGCTGCTGTCATGACACTATTTGGTCAAGCTGCTGCTGACAAGCCGAGCCCAGAAGGTAAAGATAACCTGCTTGCATATCCGGACTGAAAACGTCCTGGTCGCTGTGCAGATCGGAGCCAGCCAGAGGCCAGCGTCCGCCCGGTGCGGAAGGAGCACAGCCACATGGCCTTATCCCGGACGAGTTCCCAGCTGTTATGAATGGACTAGGAGACTAGCTCCAAAGTGATTCCAGCCTTTATTAAAAAAAATAAACAGCTTTTATTAAAAGAACAGCCTGGGAAGGGGGGGGCCCGGTGCACACCACTGCTTCTCCCACGACGACTCAGAGGAGGGGTTGAGAGCAATGACAAGATTTGTCGTTACAAACAAGCCCTGGGTCTGCTGGTAGATAAAACTAGCACTGGAGATAAGAGAAACAATGGGAAGGATTCTACTGATTGATGAATGGAAAAGAAGATACTTGCCTTTACAAACAAACTGTAGGTTTGTTTGTAAATGAAATTGAATATTGAAAGATGAAAGCAACAATGGGGAAAACCCCATAAATCCCATAAGAATTAAAAATTAGGGGGGTTATACATTAAAAGGGGAATCTTAGGCATTTCGGGAAGTCTGTACCTCTCAAGTATCTCAGCCAATGGGGAAAGAGAGAGGGAAATGCGGCTGGGAAATTAGGATAAAAAGGAGGCTGCATCCTCCGAAAAACTGAGAGACCCCAGGGGAAATGCCCCATGGCCTCTCCCTTTATTTGAATAAAGTAAAAGGACTCCTCTGGTTCCTTTTTGGACATAAACCTCTGGTGTTTGTGGATTAATTTTCCTAACAACTGCACTGTGGTATTAATTAAAAATTTAATTGTTTAGTGTAAGCCATCACAAGACAGATGTGGGTTTAAGAAAACCAAGCAAGTTTAAGCCATTTTGTAGAGCAAATGCGCAGTGAAGTCCTTACCCCATTGTTGGAGGTAAAATGCAGTGAAATCATGGGCCAAGCATCACCCATTCTTCTTTAGCTCAAATGGATCAATGGGAAAAAAAATAAAGGTAATTTTCAATGGTTCTGGCTCAATGTAATTTTGAGGCAAACCCACCCTTTTTTCCCTTCACATTCACTATGTAGGGCTGCCATATTTGCCATTTTTCTTTTTAGAATCATGCCTTATTCTGCTATTATTTTAGCATTAACTCTGATATTTGATCATATTATAAGCCTCTTTTTCCATTTATGCTGATAAAAGATTGCAAAAGCAGAGGAATTATGTACCTTCAGTAATGAACGCTGCCTCTCCTCAGCAGAACATCACCCCATTGCAACCTTAAAGAAGAATCACTGTATTTTGGGTTTTGACTGGAACTCTAAATAGAGCTTAAATCATATCCAACAAAACAAAGAAACAATTAAAATTTAAAGAAAAAGCAAAGCCCAACAAAATATGCACAAAGGAATTTGTAAAACCTGTGCTTTTTGCCTATAGTCCAGCAAAACACAATAACCCCCTGCAGCGTTATAGGCTGGGGACGGTGTGGCTGGACAGTGCCCAGGAAGAAAGGGACCTGGGGGTACTGGTCAGCAGATGGCTGAACATAAGCCAGAAGTGTGCCCTGGTGGCCAAGAAGGCCAATGGCATCCTGGCCTGTATCAGGAATGGTGTGGCCAGCAGGATCAGGGAGGTCATTCTTCCCCTGTACTCGGCACTGATGAGGCCACACCTTGAGTATTGTGTCCAGTTCTGGCCCCCTCAGTTTAGGAAGGACGTTGAGATGCTTGAGCGTGTCCAGAGGAGGGCAACAAGGCTGGTGAAGGACTTGGAACACAAGCCATGTGAAGAACGACTGAGGGAGCTGGGGTTGTTTAGCCTGGAGAAAAGGAGAGTCAGAGGTAGCCTTATCACTCTCTACAACTTCCTGGAAGGTGGTTGTAGTCAGGTGGGGGTTGGTCTCTTTCTCCAGGCAGCAACTGACAGAATGAGAGGACACAGTCTCAGGCTGCATCAAGGGAAATATAGGTTGGACATTAGGAAAAAGTTTTTCACGGAAAGAGTGCGAACGTACTGGAATAGTCTGCCTGGGGAGGTGGTGGAGCCACTGTGGTGGTGTGAGAGTTGTTTTATTAAGTTATTAAGTTATTTTTGTAAGATTTTTGAGCTACTTTTGTAATGGTTTAGTCCACTGTATACCCCTGTGTTCTGTATTGGTTTTCCCCTTATGAGTTAGGTTGTTTAACCAGACGTTTTCTGTCAGTCATTCCTTCCCTACACCTGTCCCTGTCAATCCCCCCCTCTCTCCTCATGGTCGCCCTGTCTGTCACTCGGGGACCCTTCCCTGGCTTCTGGAAAACTCCAGGAAGGGCGTCGAGTGATAGGCTGGGGCCCTGGAGACCCCCTCCCATCATTTTGTGGTTGGTTCCTGGTTTTATGGTTCACACCCCCGGTTACCCCCTCAGTTTCTCTGACTGGCTGACCAGTTGTCGCCACCCCTGTTTCCACCCCACCTTAAAAGCTCTTGCACGCCTGCTCTCGGGGTCTCTTCTGGGCAGCAGGTTACAGAGTGCAGAGCTCCGCGCTCGCTCTGTCTCAATAAACCTACGTTACATCCTGCTCAGAGGAGTCCGCCTTTCATTCAGCCGCCGCGGTTCCTTGTTCCATCTACATGCCCGTTGCTGGTGGTAGGATCCAAGTTCCCACAGGGAGGAGGTGGCTGGCTCTGCCTGCCGCCCTGACCTTACTACGTTGCCGCAGTGAGACCCACTGAGCTAGCCTGTGGCTGCGCTGGTCAGCGCGATTCGGACACTGCGACAGCGGTCTGGCGCCCATTGCGGGGCACCCCCCAGCCACGAGGCGGACCCCGCGGCATGGATTTAGGCTGTGTCGGACAGCTGAAGATATCCTTGGACGCCACGCTACCCCTGGTTGCAGCGGCTTTTAGAGATCACGCTCCCAGGGGAGAAAAGGACAGCCCGGAACACCCAGCGGGTCCTCTTCGGGCAGCTGATCCCACGACCCCAGGTTTCGTCTCATTCCAGGAGGGGGTAAGTTACCCTTCATGAGGGGACTTACTTTTTGGAGGGTGCTCCTGGGTTGGGAGACCCTAGCTTTGGGAAGGGATTCCCCAGGAGTGGGGGGGATCCTAGGCTGCGCAGCTCGGGGGAGTGGCGGTTTGCCCCATTCCCCTGCGGAAACCCTCTTTGGAACTCTCTTTAGTTTCTCTTTCGTTTTTTAAATTTTAAGTTAAAGGCAGTAGTCGGGTCGGGCAGCGATCCCGAAAGTTTTAGGACACTGCATTTTAATTTCATTGCGGCTCCCCGGGTCTGGTTTTGGGAAGGAGTTACCCGGTTTTAGGAGGTTTATTCCGCTTTTGTCTTTTGTTAAATTTTGATTTTGCCTGGGTGTTAGTGGGTGAGTGGCAGAAAGGGAATTGTTTGAGAGATGGGTGCTAAGCTCTCAGCCACTCAGAAAGGATTGTATTATAGTTTTAATTCTGTTGCTGAACTTGCCCAGTTAAAAATTTCAAAGGGCGAGCTCAAAAGGTTCATCAGGTCGGTGTTCCTGCACTTCCCACAGACGTCCCCGGAGCAAATTTACAGCTCCAAATTTTGGCAGGCTGTGATTAATAAAATTAATAATTTGGCTCTCTCAGGGGACAAAAAAGCCTCCAAATTTCTTAATTTGGCTTCGCAGCTTTCAGCTGCTGTTACGAAAATAAATAGGAAAGTGCAGAAACAGCCAGGTCTGAGACAACCTGCCCCCTGTTCTCCTTGTCCCCCTGCCCTTTCTCCTCGTCCCCAGAAGGGAATCCTTAAGGGAGCAGCAGGAGTTCTGCCTGCCGGCTCAGGCTCCCTTAGGACCCCCCGATCCCCCCGCCCGAGTAGTCCTGGCTGGACTGCTAAGGGCATCTTGGGCAGCCCTGGCCAGGCAGCTCAAGACTTCCACCCTTCCCCATTTTCCCCAGTTAACAGACCCTGAGTTCGATTTAGTTTAGCTGAGGATTCCATACCACAAAATGGCTCCCCTATCCCCTATCCCCAAGATGGAGAAGACCGCATGGCACAGTTCTCCCCATCCCCCTATCCTCCTTCCTTCAATCCCTTTCTTCCCGCCCTTGATCAGCCCAACCCCTTCCTCTCCTCGGCCCCTCCTATCCCCCAAAAGACCCCGCCCATGCCTCCTCCCTCTCCTAAAACCCTTCCCTCAGCTCCTCCCAGCTACTCCTCCCACGGGAACGCCCACATGACATCATCGTGTTCCCAAACCACACCCCCTGCCGGAAGACCTGCCTCCTGGGCTTCCGGTTCCCACGCTCCCCCTGCTGGTTCCCACGCTCCCCCTTCCGGTTCCCACGGTCTGGGCCCGGAGGGGGCAGGGCCAGGGCCTGAGCCTACAGAGATGCATCAGCCTTCCCCTGTTCCCTCAGTGTCCCCAGTTGTCTACAAGGGCTCCCAAGGAGGGCACAATGTTCGAGCAGTCCACCACCCATTTTCTCAGGCCACCATCAGAGACCTCTGCAAGGCTCATCGGGATTATGGGCGGGACAGCCCCTATTTTAGGGGCCTGCTCCTCTCTGATCTCGAAGCCGCTGTTGTCATCCCAGCGGACCTTAGGCAGCTGTTCTCCTGCCTCATGGACTCCACTGAGTTCAAGCTATGGCAGGCAGCATGGGGACAGCTGCTTAGGGAGGCCTTGCCGAGTCTCATTGTCGATCCCGAGACGGCGATCGATGAAAATGGGAATGCCCTCACCCTGGAACACCTCATGGGTGAGGGAAGGTGGACGGATCCGACAGACCAGGCGTCGGGCATCCCAATCAAAGCCCTCATGGTAATAAGGGAGCATGCGGTAACAGCATTTTTCAGCATGGTGCCAGATGGTCCAGTCATACCCTATTATAAGATCATACAGGGGACCAAAGAAGCATTTATGAAGTTCGTAGAAAGGCTCACCCGAGCTATCGAAGTACAGGTAGCGGAAGTGGCCCTGAGAGAGGGTATCCTGAGGGAAATGGTGTTCGCAAATGCGAACAATTTATGTAGGAATACGATTCTTAGCTTCCCTTTGGACCCTCCTCCGACCATCCAAGATATGCTTCGGGTGTGCCAATTAAAGGTTCCGTTTATGCAAGGGTATGACCAGGACACAAAACAGAGAACACCAAGAGTAGCTGCAATATCTGGCACCCAGCAAGAACACATTCGCAGGCCGTATGCTCCCCAAAGAAACAAGTGTATCATCTGTCGGGAGCCGGGACACTGGGCCAATAATTGCCCACTGAGGGACGACACTGAACTTTTGAAAAAGAAAAAAGGGGGAGGCGGGGGAAGTGGGAGAGCGGGAGTGGCGGGTAACAATGCCAGCCAGTTAAACTGAGGGAGGAGCGCAGGTCCGCCCGGCGCGGTGACACAAATAGGGCGGACCAGGCAGTGGGAGGAGGGAAAGAAAGAACAAGCGCCGATGGTACGCTGCCCAAAACCGAAAATGACATTTATACTGGATGTGACTCACCTGACAGGAAATTTCAATCCGACCATGACCTTTCTAAACCTATTCTTGTAACATCCTCTAAGAAGGAACCATTTAGGCTGGAGCTCACCGAAGCCATCCACCTAACAACCGCGGATTGGACCTTCCTCTCGGTAAATACCAAGGAACAAGGTGCCTGGCCAGTCCAAGGGAAGGAACTTGTCGTCATCGGGGATTGTAAGTACACCCCGCAAGAGATCGAGATTCTCCCAGGGATTTTAGTCAACAACCCTGAGAATCTCATTCTCTGGCTGCGTTGCACTCACCCGCCGACCTTTCTCCCTAAAGGTCAAATTATCGCTCAGATCATCACTACCCAGGGACCAAGCAACACATCAATGGTCCCGGTGGCTTGCCCTGTGCAAGCCATCACTGAAGAAAGGCCCCGGGTAACATGCGAGTTCATGGTGGGTGGGGAGACACTTAACATCACGGGTCTTTTGGACACTGGGGCAAATGTGACGATCGTGCCAGCCCAAGATTGGCCGTCACATTGGGCTCTGCAAGACGTGGTTGGACACGTCCAGGGTGTTGGAGGGCTTCAATTGGCAAGACAGTCAAGGAGCGTAGTGCAAATTAAGGGGCCAAAAGGGCAATTGGCAAATATCCGCCCTTTTGTTTTAAATTATAAGGAACCCTTGCTTGGAAGGGATCTCATGGCCCAATGGGGGGGGTCAAGATTGACATACCCGACCCCTCAGTGGACATTTCCACAGCGACCATTGAAGAGCGTCCCACCAACAAACTTAATTGGCTTACCGATAATCCAGTTTGGGTGGAGCAATGGCCGCTTTCTAAACAAAAATTAAAAGCGCTCGAGGAGCTCGTGGAGGAGCAATTGCGTAAGGGTCACATAGTAGAAACTGATAGCCCTTGGAATTCTCCGGTTTTTGTGATCCAGAAACCAGGGAAAGACAAGTGGCGCCTCCTCCGGGACCTCCATCAAATTAATAACATGATTGAGGATATGGGATCTCTCCAACTGGGAATGCCTTCCCCAACTATGCTTCCCCAAAATTGGAAATTAGCTATTATCGACATCAAGGATTGCTTTTTTCAAATTCCTCTTCACCCGGATGATGCCCCACGTTTTGCATTCTCGGTTCCTACCATCAACCGGGAAGCCCCAAGGAAGCGCTATCACTGGCGGGTACTCCCTCAGGGGATGAAAAACAGCCCAGTCATCTGCCAGTGGTATGTTGCCTCCTTGTTGTCCCCTGTCCGCGCAGCCGCGGGACAGGCCATCATCCATCATTATATGGATGATGTCCTGGTGTGCGCCCCGACTGACGATGTGCTCTCACATGCGCTTGACTGTACAATCAATGCATTGATTGCTGCAGGGTTCGAGCTGCAGGAGGAGAAAGTTCAGAGGATGCCACCCTGGAAGTACCTCGGGCTGGAGATCACCAAGCGGACCATTGTTCCGCAAAAATTGGCAATAAAAACAAAGGTAAGTTCCCTCGCGGATGTCCACCAGCTGTGTGGGGCTTTGAACTGGGTAAGGCCCTGGCTAGGTTTGACCACCGAAGACCTAGCCCCCCTTTTCAATTTATTGAAAGGGGGAGAGGAGCTTAGTTCTCCTAGGGCTCTTACTCCAGAAGCAGAAAAGGCTCTAGAGAGAATTCAGGACGCTATGTCCGCAAGGCAAGCTCATCGATTCGACCCCGAGCTGCCTTTCAAATTTGTTATTATGGGAAAGCTGCCGCACCTCCACGGGATGATCTTTCAATGGAAGGACATCCCGAAAAGGGACCGAGAAGGGAACGATCCACTCTCCATCATAGAGTGGGTCTTCCTGAGCCATCAGAGGTCCAAGAGGATGACCCGGCCACAGGAGTTGGTGGCTGAGCTGATCTGGAAGGCAAGGTTCCGGATCAGAGAACTGGACGGTTGTGACTTCGCGTGCATCCACATTCCAATTGGATTGCGATCGGGCCAAATTTCAAAAGCCATGTTGGAACACTTGCTTCAAGAGAACGAAGCATTGCAATTCGCTCTGGATTCCTTTACTGGGCAAATTTCAATTCATCGGCCTGCCCACAAAATTTTCAATCAGGACGTCAAATTTGTATTATCATTAAGAGAGGTTCGAAGCAGAAGGCCACTCAAAGCCTTAACAGTTTTTACTGACGCATCCGGAAGGTCCCACAAGTCAGTTTTGACTTGGAAGGACCCTCAAACTCAGCAGTGGGAGGTGGATGTCGCTGAGGTGGAAGGATCACCTCAGGTTGCTGAGTTGGCCGCAGTCGTTAGGGCATTTGAGAGGTTTTCCGAACCTTTTAATTTGGTTACAGACTCCGCGTACGTAGCGGGGGTGGTGTCCAGAGCAGAACAGGCCATTTTGCAAGAAGTGTCCAACATCGCCTTATATGAGCTGCTCTCGAAACTAGTTAAATTGGTCTCCCACTGAGAGCAACCATTCTTTGTGATGCACACCAGGTCACATACTGATTTGCCAGGGTTCATCGCGAAGGGAAACAGGAAGGCAGATGCCCTCGCTGCCCATGCCGAGATGGCCCCCCTGCCGAACATCTTTGAGCAGGCAAAACTCAGCCATCAACTGTTCCATCAAAATGCGCCTGGCCTTGTTCACCGCTTCCACCTAACGTGGGAACAGGCCAAGGCGATTGTGGCCGCGTGTCCGTCCTGCTCCCAGCATGCAGTGCCAACATTGCATGCGGGGGTTAACCCCCGGGGGCTGAGGAGCTGTGAGGTGTGGCAAACCGATGTCACCCATTTCCCACAATTCGGCCGCCAAAAGTATATACATGTGTCCATAGACACATTTTCCGGGGCTGTATTCGCTTCTGCCCACACAGGGGAGAAGGCAGGGGATGTCATCAAACACCTTATCCACGCCTTCTCCTTCTTGGGTGTCCCGAAGGAACTCAAAACCGATAATGGCCCGGCATACAAGTCCAGGGAGCTCTGCAGCTTCCTGCAGCAATGGGGGGTGGAGCACAAGACCGGCATCCCCCACTCCCCCACAGGTCAAGCCATGGTGGAAAGGACCCACAGTACCATCAAAAGAGTTCTTCACCAGCAGCAGCGGGTCCTTAAAACGGAAACACCAGCAGTTAGACTGGCCAGGGCACTTTTTACTATCAATTTCTTAAATCGTTCCTTCGAGAGTCTAAATCCACCCATAGCACGACACTTCGGAGAGAGCTCCTCTTATTCCATCAAAGAAAAGCCTCCGGTCATGGTCAGGGATCCTGAGACTGGAAGGGCGGAAGGGCCACATGACCTGGTCACGTGGGGACGTGGATACGCTTGCGTGTCCACCCCCACGGGACCAAGGTGGATTCCATCCAAGTGGGTGAGGCCCTACGTCCCTAAGGGCTCAGGATCCAAGAAAGTCATCAGTACGCAGGTGGCAGAGGCAGCGTGGAGGCGGAAGAGGAAACAGAGGCAACATCATTGGGCGGAGCTTCCTTTCCCCTACTGTCCCTACCCTGAGTAACTTTGTGTTTAGTGTTTTTTAGTTTCAACATGGCAACCACCCAGACCGGATTCCTCTCTCCGAGGAAATTCCACCTAACCCTCGAAGCCCTGATATTGCTCAGCCTGTGTCTCCCAGTGATCGGATGGCTGGTACCGCAACCAAAAGCGAACATGTGGGCAACCCTGGCGCGGGCAATGGGGCAAGATCATATTTGCCTCGCGACCACCTCGGCAGACAGCCCCCTTTCGACCTGCCTTGTGAGGATCCCTTTCAAGCCTGAAGAGTTCCCTCAAAAGCTATTGGAACTCGTCAAAGCAGCGAACCAAGTCCGGTCAACCTATTATGATTCGAGTTTTAATTATGATGTTGTTAAAGGAGTTAAGTTTCCTATTAAAAACCCATTCATTTTATGGTCCCAGTACCTCAATACCCTTTCCCCATTAAGTTCTGACCCCGTTGAGTTAGAATTGTTAGGTTCGGCAAATGCCTCATATTGTGTTAATTTTACTTATTCCTCCCCTAAGGGACAAGAAAGAAGTTACCATCATATTCGCCCGATCAGCACCATGCCTGAAGGCTGGTGTGATCAAACAGTAGAAGTCATCAGGCCTTCTACCTTTGGTAGTAAGTCCTGGGCTCTCCCAAAGGGGGTTTTCTTTATTTGTGGTGACCGGGCGTGGGCAGGCATCCCCCCTCGTCATACAGGAGGGCCTTGCACTTTGGGAAGATTAAGCTTGCTAACCCCAAACAAAACCACACTTGCGAATTGGCGGAGGAAAATTTCTACCCATTTGGTGATTCAGAAAAGAGATCTGAGAGCGTTGGACCCAAATTGTGACTCAGAAATTGTGCATTGGGGAAAACCAAAAGGAGTTGCTGTCACAATTTTTTTGCCTTGGGTATCCATCGCGAAGGCCCTAGGTGAATTGGCCCACCTAGAGTGCTGGGTTGCTAAGCAAGCGAACTTAACAACTAATGCCCTAGCAAACCTCCTGGATGAGGAGGAAGTAACCCTTCAGAACCGGGCGGCCATCGATTATCTACTCTTACTACACGGCCACCGGTGTGAAGAATTCAAGGGGCTGTGTTGCTTTAACCTATCATCGAAAGCTGAGGACGTCCACACTGCCATCCGACAGATGTGAGAGATGGTGACTAACATCAAAAGAGAAACAGGCGACTGGCTGAGCGGACTCTTTACTAACTGGGGAATCTCCGGCTGGGTTTCCTCTATCATAAAGACTGTGTTGCTGTGTTTGTTTGTTTTGTTATTAATTATACTTGCGTTCGGTTTACTTAAAAGGATGTTATACAATTTGATTTCCGCCACCACACACTCCCCCTCAGTCAACCATATCATCGCGCCAACTGAAGAGAGCCCTGAGGAGGAAGGACTGGAGTTGGAGGAGGTGCTGGAAGGGGCCCCGGAAGATGACGGAAGAGATCCGGATGAAGAACATGGACTGGGGTACCCAACGCAGCATCACTAATTTGCAGAAAGCTACCCGGCATCGGAATACCTCCCTCCTCCGTTCCAGTCCCACTCCTCTTGAAAAAACAAAAAAGGGGGAGATGTGGTGGTGTGAGAGTTGTTTTATTAAGCTATTAAGTTATTTTTGTAAGATTTTTGAGTTACTTTTGTAATGGTTTAGTCCACTGTATACCCCTGTGTTCTGTATTGGTTTTCCCCTTATGAGTTAGGTTGTTTAACCAGACGTTTTCTGTCAGTCATTCCTTCCCTACACCTGTCCCTGTCAATCCCCCCCTCTCTCCTCATGGTCGCCCTGTCTGTCACTTGGGGACCCTTCCCTGGCTTCTGGAAAACTCCAGGAAGGGCGTCGAGTGATAGGCTGGGGCCCTGGAGACCCCCTCCCATCATTTTGTGGTTGGTTCCTGGTTTTATGGTTCACACCCCCGGTTACCCCCTCAGTTTCTCTGACTGGCTGACCAGTTGTCGCCACCCCTGTTTCCACCCCACCTTAAAAGCTCTTGCACACCTGCTCTCGGGGTCTCTTCTGGGCAGCAGGTTACAGAGTGCAGAGCTCCGCGCTCCCTCTGTCTCAATAAACCTACGTTACATCCTGATCAGAGGAGTCCGCTGTTACCCTGGTTTTTCTGAGTTTCTTTATTAGCCTTTTGATTTTCATAAATGGAGTCAGATCTTTTAGTTACTGTAGAATATTAGAGCAGTTTTTCTACCTTTCCCACAGAAGTAATATAAACAAATCCTTTGTTTTTCATTCTTTGTCCTTTGTTTGCATATTTCTAACCTGAAAACAATTGTAACTGACAATTGGTCTGGCCACTGAGGCTGAGGGGTGGAAACCCCAAAAAGCCAATCTTCTGCTAGACCCACAAATGTATAAAAGTAAAAGAATAAACAAAGGGGTCTCTTCTCTCCGCCCTTTCAGCTGGAAGCTGGATCAGAAGAACCTCTGCAGAAATCTCTTGTCTGCGTGTGATTTCTTTGTGTTTCACGGTGACATCTGGTGACCCTGAGTGTGGGTGAACGGTTTGGTGAGGTTTTTCCTTTCTCCTTTTCCCTGTTTTGTGTTTATCATGGAGGATTCTTTAGTTTTGGAACTTTGGGGAGATCTCTTGGAGTGGAAGGATGTTCAGATATCCCAGGAGGAACTACAGGATCTGTTTGCATGGGGCAGGCGGCATGGGTTCTTTCCCACGCCAGGGTCTGTGCTTAGTCGAAAGGAGTGGCGCCTCCTGGGGGACTGTATGTTAGACTCCCTTGTCGGGTGTCGGGTTACCGGAGCTGCGGGAGAAATGCCTCATGCTGTCATGGTCAGCAGATCTCACTTTATTAAGGTTGCATTACATTTTTATACTTTTCATAATTAGCTCATACATAATGCAAAAGCCAAGCTCATCATTGGACATAATCTATTAACGCAAGCATTACTTAGCACCGACTTCAATAATTGCAAAACAGTTAAAACCAGTACATCTTATCTGTAGTTTCTTCATACTTGACTGGTTTCACATCCGGCTTACATCCTGTTTTTCACATAAGCCTTCCTTCAAGGATAGCATGTCCTTAAGGCCTAAATTCTTACTAGTTTAATCATGTCATGTCCCTTTTCTGCGAGCCACTGCTCTGATAAGCTCTCAACACTTCCCCCGTTTTCTTTTATGGCAAACATCGACATTTTTACATTCTCTACCATTGACATCATCATGCGTTGTATACATTGAAAAATGCATGGTCCTAAAAGTAAACAAGCATTTAAAGCTGGAAGAAGTCCAAACTGCACATCCTCTCCAGAGTTAATCACGAACTGAGTCCCAGTCAGTCCCGGCAGGCTGTCAGCCTGTATCAGCAGTGGTTGGAGCGTCTTTATTAAGCGATGAAGCCTCCTCCCTTCGGGGCTGTTCATTTATTGCGGCTCGCGTCCATCTAGCAGGAATCCAGGCGGGACCTGTTGGGGACGAAACACAAACATATCCTCGGCCCCAGTAAAGCACTTGTGCGGGGCCCTGCCATATTCCTGTTTTTGGGTCCCTATACTGGACAAAAATAGGCGGTGTGGGAGGGGACGCTGTCTGGAAGTGGGTAATAACAGGAGGGACTGTCCTATCTCCAAAAAGACACAAATGGTTTAACACATATAAGCATCTCAATAACTTCTCTTTTGGCTCTGTAATGTCTGAGAATTTGAGCAAATAGCGTTTCAAGGTCCCGTTAGCCCTCTCCACTACGGCCTGGCCCGTGGATACATGCAGGATTCCCCGTGTGTGCTTAATATTCCAAAACTGCATGTATTGTTGTATGCGCTGGCTACAGTATGCCGACCCATTATCTGTTTTAATGTTCTGAGGTACACCCATTACTGCAATACAGCTGTTAAGGTGCTTTTCAACATGTTTGGCTTGTTCCCCTGCTTGTGCTGTAGCCCACAAATAGTGACTAAATGTATCGATGGTGACATGCACATACTTAAGCCTCCCAAAAGCAGGAACATGCGTGACATCCATTTGCCATAGTTCATTTGGGGACAATCCTTTCGGATTTACCCCTAATCCTAATCCCACCCCTCCGTTATGATGGCTGCACACTGAACATGTTCTAATAATCGCCCTTGCTTCATTAACTGAAATATTGAATTCTCGTGCTAGCCCTTTTGCATTCTGATGAAAAATATTATGGCTCTCTTTGGCTTGTAAGGTGCGGGGCAAAACAGTTTGCTGACTAATAGCCACTAATCGGTCAGCTCGAGCGTTCCCTTCTCCTAAACCTTCTGTCCATTTGTGGCTTCTGACATGCATAATAGCATACGGACATTCTCTCATTTGTAAAGTTCGTTGGAGCTGTACGAACAGTTCACCCAATCGAGGATTATTTACTTCCTTTAGGCTAGCGTCTTCAATCCTGGAAGCAACTCCAACCACATAAAGAGAATCAGAAACAACATTAACGGGTCCCCAAAAGGTTTGGAACACCCATAGGACAGCTAGGAGTTCCAATGTTTGAAGGTTATCTTGTGGTGTTGCCAGGATAATGTGATCGTGCCATTGTCCATTTTCATTCCATGTCGCCGCTGCTCGGCGGGAACGCTTCCCGGCATCAGTAAACACTGTAGTTGCTCCAGGAATGGGGTGATCTTCTCTTAACGGCTTAGTTATCAGCTGCCATTCTCCGAACCAATGCAACAATTTTGGTTTGAGGGGGCCTGTAGTAATCAAACTGGGTGATTGCAATAATGCTTCAGCAAGGTTATTAGAGTTAAGCAAGAACCAGTCCAAAGATGCTTTTTCCATTGGTAGTTGTATTGCGTCGGGCTCTTTCCCACTAAGTTCGATTGCTCGAAGACGGCCTTTGACAATTAAGCCAGCTAATTTTTCAATTTTTTGTGTTATTGTTTTTCTTTGCTGCAAAGGAGGGCTTAACCATTCTATTATTCCTAAGTCTTTCCCCTTTTCTGCGCTCTCCCCCGTTTTCTTTTCCTGCGTGATCGCCCCTAGCAAATGATTTTTGCTATTCCAGATTGTTAAAGAAATGGGGCTGGAGGGGTTATAGCGTGTAACGAAACCGTTGGCAACACACCATAAAATGTTTTGAAGCGCAGTTTTCTGTTGAGGTGTCAGTGTAATAGGAGTAGACGGGTTAGTACCTTTTAGCAGGGGACGCAGTTCCTCTAAAAGTGTATTTGGGATGCCTACTACGGGCTTGAGCCACTGTAAATCCCCTAACAATTGCTGCGCTTCATGTAGGGTAGTCGGTTCAGTCTGAATGGTAAGTTTTTGTGGGCGCACTTGTTTTTGCGTGATGGTCCATCCCAAATATTTCCATGGGGCTTGTAGTTGAATTTTTTCTCTGGCCACAGTTAAACCATAGTCAGTCAATGTAGCGACAATAAATTGTACTTGGGATACATCAAATGGGTTACTCTGAGCAAACAAAATATTGTCCATGTAATGATAAATGATTGTGTCAGGTAAGGCTCTCCTGACAGGCTGTAAGGCTGTATCAACATATAGTTGACACAATGTAGGTGAATTGCGCATGCCTTGCGGCAAAACTGTCCATTCAAAGCGTTTGTCAGGCTCACCTCTATTTAAAGAGGGGAGGGTAAATGCAAACCTCTTAGTATCCGTAGGGTGTAGGGGAATTGTGAAAAAACAGTCCTTCAAATCAATGACTAAAATAGGCCAATCTTGCGGTAACATAGCTGGATTAGGAAGTCCTGGTTGTAAAGCTCCCATGGGTTCCATTTGCTGGTTAACTGCTCTTAAGTCCTGCAAAAGACGGTAACTTCCTGATTTCTTCTTGATGATAAAAACAGGCGTGTTCCATGGGCTGGTAGATGGTTTAAGGTGTCCAAGTTGTAATTGCTCCGCTACTAAACGGTGTGCCTGTTCAAGATTTTCCCTTTTTAGCGGCCATTGCTTAACTACCACAGGATCATCAGTTGTCCAGGTCAGCGGTAGAGGGAATGTCCAAGCAATGGCCGTCATGATAAAGGGCGATCAGTAAGCACGTACCCAAGCTGTGTCAAAACATCTTGTCCCAAAATGCAATCAACCTCCGCTGGCAATGGTGTCAACGAAAACACTGCTTTGGCCAGTTTATCGTCAACTTCCACAGTGAGGAGAGGGGAGCGTTGTGCCAATCTAATGCCTCCAATGCCTGAAACCGTAGTATTAGATGAAAGGAGAGGCCACATCTTTGGGTATTTAGTCAAATCAACAATACAAGTATCCGCCCCAGTATCGAGCAGCGCCTTATGCAAGGTGGCTGTTTGTCCTTGATAATGTAAATGGCAGGTTCTCTTAGGTCTTGTAGATAAGTCTATGACGGGAAGAGTAATGGCTCCTGAGGAGCCAAGGCATCCGGTACCGCGTGGCTCCTTGGATCGTGGCAAAATGTTCGCAGTCAATTGTGGCAGAGGTACAAATTGAGCAATCCTCTGACCCTTTAGAATTTTCATTGGTGGATAAGGAGTACTGGCAATAACAAAAATTTCTCCTTCGGAGTCAGCGTCTACAACTCCTGGTTCAATAAACAGGCCTAGCACCGATCCTGATGAGCGACCTAAAATAAGTCCTCCTGTAGGCTGTCCATTAACAATAATGGGGCCAAAAACTCCGGTAGAAACGACATGCGGGCTGTTGTTAAACAAGGTAACAGTTACTGCTGCTGCTAGGTCCAATCCGAGGCTGCCGGAGGTTGCTGGCACGAGCTGGTTGTCGGCAGAGCAGCTGGAGCTACTTGTGTCTTGGCGCGGCCCAACTTTGCGCTGGTTTTGCAGTTTCCCGATCCGGACCGGGCACAGGCGGTGCTGTTATGGGTGTTAGAGCGGCATTTCTCGCACCAGATACTGGTAGCGTTGCACTCACGACAGATATGCCCCAATTTTCCGCAGCGAAAACATTTCATTCTTCCTCCTGTATTAGAGCGCTGACGTGCCGTCGCCGCTTGGAGGGGTGCGAGGGCAGCTAAAACCTGAGTATGTGCTGAGGCGG
Source organism: Hirundo rustica (assembly GCF_015227805.2). Classification (NCBI taxonomy): domain Eukaryota; kingdom Metazoa; phylum Chordata; class Aves; order Passeriformes; family Hirundinidae; genus Hirundo; species Hirundo rustica. Next base: position 19,215,027 of record NC_053487.1, on the reverse strand, counting down.
TTTGCTCCCTAAAAGCCTGCGCTTGTTGCTGCAGTCCCTCCCCTATTTTCTGTAGAGCTTCTACCATAAAAACTTGAGTGCCTGAAGGCATGGATTCAGCTTTGTCTAACAAATCCTGCACATTCCAATGACCTGGGGCTGCAGCTATAAGGGAACGGGTATTAGCATTCCCATTTTGTAAAATACATTGCTTAACTAAAGCATCCTGCATATGGTCAGCAATGCCTGCCTTGCTTAATGCTTCAATTATTTTATCAACAAAAGATCCTAGGGGTTCTTCTCGACCTTGTTTGATTCCCATATATATGGGGGTACCGCCTGGAGCTCTGATTTTGCCCATCGCTCTTCTTGCTACTGCCATAGCTTCTCTTAATTTTTCCTGTCCTAAAGCTACCTGTGCCTCGATTCGATGAAATGGTCCTTGCCCCATAAGTTCATCCATTGTAAGTCCTGTTAAGGGATCGCCCTGAGGTCGCGGCAAGGCAGCACTCATGGCTGCCTCTTCTCGCCAGCGAGCCTCAAATAGTAGCCGCTGATGTGGCGTATAAATAAGTTTAGAGATCCCTCTAATGTCCGATGGCAAAAGGAGGTTGGCATTAAACAAGAACTCTAACATTTGTTTAGCAGGCTCACTCGTGACTCCGTAGCTGGCTACAGTAGCTCTAAGCTGAGAAAGCAGCTTCCAGTCAAGATTTACAAGCTCAGCTCTTTGGCCCCCTTGCGGATTAGGTTGAAAAATAACAGGAAAAGCGCAAGTATCAATCTGTTCTTGGGCAGCCGCCGCAAGCTCAGGGTCTTCCCTTTGCCACCCCTGTTGCGCCAGAGCCGCCCACGTCTTTCTCCTGCCCTGTGCCATAGCCTCCGCGAGGTCCGAAAGGGCTCCGGGGAACGGCTCCGTGGCGGGGGGGGCAGGAGGCGTGGGAGACAGGGGGTCGGCATTAGAGGGCAATGGCGGGGCCGTCGGCGGCGGCGGCGGTGGGGGCAAGTCAACAAAGGCCACCCCCGGGGGATTAGGATCAGAAGGGTGACCATAATAAATCTTATTTTTTCCCTGTGCTTCCTTAGCAGCTACAACCGCCTGCTTCTCAGCCTCACATTTAAGCAGTTCATTCTGTACAATCTTCCAAAACTTGCTCATTTTCTTGGCAGGTTTATCGTCATCTAAAACTAATTCCCACAACTTGTCCCCATATTTACGCCATTCCGCTAATTCATGCACAGCATGAGGGTTAGCAAAGAACCCATAAGAGGTAGCATGCCCCAGGAGAGAAGGAAGATCCTTATCTAAATCAAGACCCTTCACACCCCGCCTTTTTAAAATGGAAGCGAAGAGATCATACGCTGCTTGCCTGTCCATGCTCACCGGTACCGTCGCAACCCTCCAGGCGTCGGCAGCGCGTGTCGGCAGGGCACACCTATGTGCTCACCCCGGGCGAAAAAGTCACTGTCGCAGAGGACCCGAGCCCAACGCAGCTCTGAGGAGGGAAGGGGAGAAGCCTGTTCGGGCGCCAGATGTCGGGTGTCGGGTTACCGGAGCCGCGGGAGAAATGCCTCATGCTGTCATGGTCAGCAGATCTCACTTTATTAAGGTTGCATTACATTTTTATACTTTTCATAATTAGCTCATACATAATGCAAAAGCCAAGCTCATCATTGGACATAATCTATTAACGCAAGCATTACTTAGCACCGACTTCAATAATTGCAAAACAGTTAAAACCAGTACATCTTATCTGTAGTTTCTTCATACTTGACTGGTTTCACATCCGGCTTACATCCTGTTTTTCACATAAGCCTTCCTTCAAGGATAGCATGTCCTTAAGGCCTAAATTCTTACTAGTTTAATCATGTCATGTCCCTTTTCTGCGAGCCACTGCTCTGATAAGCTCTCAACACTCCCTTGATATAGAATACGATGAAGACATTGCGGAACTCTTATTGCAGTTGAAATTATTTGAGAGAGCTGTATTTAAGTCGACTCCTTACAGTTCGAAGGCTGAGAGCCCCAGTCCGAAGCGGGACGGAGAGCTGGGAGGGGGTGGGGTCGTTATGTCAGACCCGGAATCTGAATTTCAGCTGCTTTGTGTTGTGGATTCTTCCCCTTCCTCCCCCGTTCCTGCGCGGGGGGCTTCCCCCCCGTCGGGTTCTGGCGCTGGTCTCGGGCAGAGGGGGGGCAGAGCCCTGCCGAGCCTGGGGCCAGCCCCGCGGGTCCCGCCGAGCCCCGCGTAGTGGAGCCGCCGGAGCGGGGCGGGGCCGCCTCCTCTCCAAGCCTTTCCGGCGTTGGTGGGTGAGGGCGCCCCGGAAAAGTGGGCCTCCCTGTCTTTCGGCCGCGATTCGGTCACGGTGCATTGTCTGTTTTGTTGCACGACCGTTACGTATCCGATGGGGTTGGGCGGTGTGGAGTTCCCCGCTCTGCCGCCTGGGCCGAGCCCGGAAGCGGCTGCGTTGGCTGCCTCTGCCCCTGCGCCGCCGGCAGCGCGGGGCGGGGATGCGGCCGAAGGCAGAGCCTCGGTCAGTCCCTCAGTGGGCGCCGCCTCCCTGGGCGGGCTGACAGCTTCGCCCCCCTCCGGGGTGGGGGGGGCTGCGGGCTCCCGGGCCCCCGCGGGACCCCTTCTTGGGGGGGTTCCGGATACTCCGCCTCCCGCGCCAGCCCCATGGGCTGCAGGCGGTGCTGGCGGGGCGGGGAGAGGCTCTGATGCGGCTAGTTCTAATGAGCTGCCCGCAGGGACCGACGCGGCACCCCCAGTCACGGAGGCGCGGTCGCCGCCTCCGCCTGAACGCAGCACAGGCTCCTCAGGCACGCAGGGATGCGTGTCCGCCACGGAGCCGTCAGACCGGTCTCCAGCAGCTGGTGCGGGCTCCAGTGCCGCTGAGGATGCCAGTGGCTGGTCCGATCCCGCCTCCGCTTCCTGCTGCTAGCGTTGCGCCGGCTGCAGGCGCCGAGGTGTTTAAGTTCAGCGCGAACGGGGACACGGCCGAAATGCGTCCGGTCTTTGACAAGGGCAGAAATTCTCGCGCTGTTGGCTCTTCATCAACAGTTTGGACGCTACCCCCTTGTCAGGTGACCGTAAGGCCTAGAGACCGCGGCCAGTTCTGGGACGAAGTAAAGGCTAAGGTTGAAGGACTAAGTGGAGATGCTGATGCTGGTCCTAGACTTGCCGTGTCTGATGTTCAGCTAGTTCCCGGTCGAGTGCCTGCCTCTGACCCTGTGGGGTCCACAGGGCAGGATGGGGCGGGTGCTGCTGCTTCATTTGAGGGTCTTCAGGCCTTCCCTGTCCTTCAGGGTGCTACTCATAACACCTATCAACCCTTGGCTTGGCAGGCCTTGTCAGAACTGCGTGATGTAGTCGGGAAATATGGTTTGGGCTCAGCCGAGGTGATGCAGGTTCTCCGTTCTTTTAATGCCAGTCTTTTGACGCCCTTTGACATTCGGAGCTTGGCTCGGGCCCTTTTCCCACCGGTTGAATATGACTTCTTTGAGAATAAATGGACTCAGTTGGCAGTCAGAGCGGTGGAACGGAATACGACACTGGGTCCAGGAGATCCTAGGCGTATGGTTAATATTGATATGCTAATGGGAACAGGCAATTATACCAGGGCCGAAGGGCAGGCTGGTTATGAGCCCTTGGTCCAGGAGCAGTGCCAGCAGACAGGCATGGCAGCCCTGGTTCAGACTTTACAGCTGGCTACTCCACAGCAGCCCTTTGCGACTATCATCCAGGGAATTGATGAGCCCTTCCTGTGCTTTGCAGGGAGGTTAACTGCTGCAGTTGGGAAGCAGGTGAGTGATCCGGCAGCAAGGAAGCTCATGATTCAGTCCATTGCTCAGGGCAACTGTAATGCTGCTTGCAAGAGGATAATTGAGGCGCTTCCCGGGGAACCATCCATGTCGGACATGGTTGGGGCCTGTGCAAAGATATCCCCTTCCAGCCAACAGGTGGTTGCCGTGCATACAGCTGTGCAGCCAGCTGTGGCTACGATTGTCCAACCGACGGTGGCTACAGCGGTCCAGCCGGCTGTGCCTGTGGCCGTGCAACCGGCTGTGGCTGCTGCTGTGCAGCCTGCTTGGATCGTTCCCCAAGGGGTGCAACAGCAGCAGTGGGGTGCTAGGGCCAGGAAGAAACAGAGCGGTAAGGCACAGAAGCCTACGGCTGTCTTGTTTTATTGTGCACAATGCGGAAGGCCGAATCACGCTGCGAATGCATGTAAGGCGACAGTGCATGTGAATGGTCAGCCGTTGCGCAATTCGGGAAACGCGACGCAGAGCGCGAAGGTGAGACGCGTGCAGACACAAATGTCTTTGCCTCAGCCCCAACCAATGGAGATCTGCTCAGCAGGCTTGCAGCCAGCACCCGCGGTTCAGCAGGTGTTGATGTCTGCATAGCCGAGTCTGTCGTGATGGATTCGGACAAAATACACAAGGTTCCCCTGGATGCCTTTGGTCCCTTGGGTGATGGCATGAGTGCTTTCCTGATGGGGAGGTCCAGTGCCACCATTCAGGGCATCATAGTGCACCTGGGACTGATTGATGCAGATTTTTCAGGGCAGATTCATGCAATGGTCTCCACACCCACCCCCCCTCTGACTATCCCAAAAGGCACACGAATTGCTCAACTTGTTCCTTTTAAGTCTTCTGTTTCCAGGACCGAGGACCGGTCACGGGGAGACGGTGGCTTCGGCTCTACAGGGCCACCTCAAGTGCACTGGACTGCTGTCCTGACCAAAGACCGTCCTGAGACGCTGTGTACCGTGTCCATGGTTGGTGTCACGCCATCGGAGATTCACCTTCATGGCCTCCTAGATACGGGGACTGAGGTGAGCATTCTCTCCCTGGCCGCTTGGCCCCCGCAGTGGCCTTTGACCCTGGCAAAGACATCGATCTAGGGCTTAGGAGGAACAAAGCAATGCTATGTGAGCCAGAATCCCATGGCCATCACGAACCCGGAGGGACAGACGGCCATAATTTGGCCTCATGTTACTGAGATTGCTCGGAACCTCTGGGGGAGGGATGTTTTGGCCGCGTGGGGAGTGCGACTGGGAACGGATTTTTGATTGGGGCCACTGTGATGAAGGGCACAGAGTGTCCCATGCCTCCTTTACGGTGGCTGGTGGACAGACCCATCTGGGAGAACCAGTGGCCCCTCCCTCATGACAAGCTAGTTGCCCTTCGTGAACTTGTACAGGAGCAGTTGGATCAGGGGCATCTGGAACCATCTACCAGTCCCTGGAATACTCCTGTCTTTTGTATCAAAAAGAAGTCTGGGAAATGGAGGTTGCTACAAGACCTCCGAAAGATCAATGCCGTGATGGAAGGCATGGGGACATTGCAGGCTGGTATGCCATAGCCTACCATGCTTCCTGCGGACTGGCCGGTCCTCATTGTGGATCTGAAGGATTGTTTTATTACAATCCCTCTGCATCCCGATGACAGACCAAAATTTGCCTTCACGGTGCCAACAATAAATAATGCCGAGCCCGCACAGCGGTATCAATGGAGAGTTTTGCCTCAAGGAATGCGGAATTTGCCAATGTTATGCCAATGGTATGTAGCCCGTGCCTTGTCTGGAGTTCGCAAGCGGTTTCCTGATGCTCACGTCTATCATTATATGGACGACATTTTGGTGGCTATGCACACCCAGGAAGAGCTGCTGAGGCTACAGCCTCAGTTGTTGAATGTTCTGCATTCACATGGACTGCAGGTGGCTCCAGAAAAGGTACAACAACAACCTCCCTGGAAATATTTGGGAGTCAAAATTCTGGAACGGACAATCCGTCACCAGGAGGTGCAATTTGTGCAATCGGTGAAGACACTGAATGATGCTCAGAAACTGGTAGGTGTTATCACTTGGTTACGTCCTTACTTGGGACTGACCACCACACAACTGTCTCCCTTGTTTGAATTGTTTAAAGGGGACACTGATTTAAAGTCACCTCGTGAATTGACCCCTGAGGCACGAAAAGTGCTGGAGGAGGTTCAGCAAGCTGTTTCGGCTTGCCAGGTGTACCGCATTGAACCTTCCATTGATGTCACTGTGTTCATCACCACTCCTGATTTACATCCTACGGGTATCATCGGCCAATGGAATGATGATTGGACTGATCCTCTGCACGTCTTGGAATGGGTCTTCCTGCCTCATCAGCCACATAAGACGGCGACAGCGCTGTTTGAATTGATTGCGCGCTTGATAATCAAGTGCCGGCAACGCTGTTTGCAATTGATGGGTGCAGATCCCTCAAAGATCATACTCCCGGTTCAGAGGGAGGAATTTGATTGGAGCTATGCGAACAATGTTTCGCTGCAAAGTGCTCTCGAGGGTTTTTCAGGGCAGATCACTTATCATCTGCCTAGCCACAAGCTATTGCAAGTGGCCAAAAATACTCAATTTTCTCTGCGACCCAAAAATAGCCAAGAGCCAGTGCAAGGTCCCACCGTCTTCTCTGACGGTTCGGGCAAAACAGGAAAAGCCATTGTTACCTGGCAGGATGGATCTGAGTGGCAGGTTTTGGAAGGCCATGAGGATGGGTCAGCCCAACTGGTTGAACTAAAGGCTGCTGTCATGGCATTTGAGAAATTTTCCCAGGAACCATTCAATTTGATCACGGACTCTGCCTATGTTGCCGACATCGCACAGCGATTGAGTTGTTCAGTTTTGAAGGAGGTCAGTAACCCTGCCTTGTTTGATTTACTGAAAGCCCTGTGGTGTGCAATTCAGGCCAGAGTTCATCCATACTACGTTCTGCATGTACGGAGTCACACTAATTTGCCAGGATTTGTAGCGGAAGGTAACACAAGGGCTGACAAGTTGGCTAACCCAGCGTGGGTGGCACCTCAGCCTGACGTGCTCGCGCAGGCCAAGGCATCGCATGGGTTTTTCCACCAAAATGCACATACGCTGCAGAAGCAGTTCCAGCTGACGACCACTGAGGCTCATGAAATTGTCGAGTCATGTGATGACTGTCACGCCCTTGGTGCGCCATTGCCGGCAGGGGTTAACCCCAGAGGCCTTAAAGCCTTGGAGCTTTGGCAGACCGATGTTACCCAGGTCGCCGAGTTTGGCCGGCTCAAGTATGTGCATGTCACGGTGGACACGTTCTCATCTGCGATGTGGGCTTCTGCCCACACAGGAGAGAAAGCCCGTGATGTCATTGCCCACTGGAGGCAGGCCTTTGCTGTTCTTGGCATACCTTCTGCTGTGAAAACCGACAATGGTCCTGCTTATGCCTCGCAGCAGGTACGGCAGTTCCTACAGTCATGGGGTGTGTCACATAACTTTGGCATCCCTCATTCTCCGACGGGACAGGCGATTGTAGAACGCAATCACGGTACACTCAAGCGTGTTCTTCAGAAGCAGAAACGGGGAATGCAGGGTGAAACCTCGCACAGTCGGTTGGCAAAGGCTTTGTACACCATCAATTACCTTACGGTGCCGCAGAACTCAAATAATCCTGTCATTTTGAACCATCATCTCTCGTTGCAGGCTTCGGATGGTGAGCAACAGCCTCGAGCAAAGGTACGGGTCCGAAATTTAGTCACCAAGCAATGGGAAGGACCTTATGACCTAATCGCTATGGGGCGAGGGTATGCGTGTGTGTCCACAGACACTGGGACACGCTGGCTACCTTCAAAGTGTGTCCGTCCTGACCTGCGACCACAGAGGCAGAATTCAGCTGACAGGCAAGGTGGAAGCCGTGATCAACTTGAAAGCCACCAAGTGGATGAATCCTCGAGTGATCACTCTGATGATTCCTCCACAGACAGTGATTGAACTTGTATATATTCCCTTTGTAAATTTGTTCATTTTTCTTTTTCTGTTTTTTCTTTATTTAAAGTTAAAAGGGTGAGATGTTACCCTGGTTTTTCTGAGTTTCTTTATTAGCCTTTTGATTTTCATAAATGGAGTCAGATCTTTTAGTTACTGTAGAATATTAGAGCAGTTTTTCTACCTTTCCCACAGAAGTAATATAAACAAATCCTTTGTTTTTCATTCTTTGTCCTTTGTTTGCATATTTCTAACCTGAAAACAATTGTAACTGACAATTGGTCTGGCCACTGAGGCTGAGGGGTGGAAACCCCAAAAAGCCAATCTTCTGCTAGACCCACAAATGTATAAAAGTAAAAGAATAAACAAAGGGGTCTCTTCTCTCCGCCCTTTCAGCTGGAAGCTGGATCAGAAGAACCTCTGCAGAAATCTCTTGTCTGCGTGTGATTTCTTTGTGTTTCACGGTGACAGTCCGCCTTTCATTCAGCTGCCGCGGTTGCTTGTTCCATCTACGTGCCCGTCGCTGGTGGTGGGATCCAAGTTCCCACAGGGAGGAGGCGGCTCGCTCTGCCTGCCGCCCCGACCTTACTACGTTGCCGCAGTGAGACCCACTGAGCTAGCCTGTGGCTGAGCTGGTCAGCGCGATTCGGACACTGCGACAAGCCACCATCCCTGGACGTGTTTAAAAAAAGACTGGATGTAGCACTTGATGCCATGATCTAGTTGAGGTGTTAGGGCATGAGTTGGACTCGATCATCTTGAAGGTCTCTTCCAACCTAGTCATTCTGTGATTCTGTGAAAACTGGAAAAGTAGTGGCAAGTGAGACTTGTTCTTACTATCTGAGATATAATCCTCCAAATTATTTGAGGTTTAAGCTGTTTGACAGCTGAAGAGCCAAGAAAAAGATTCCTGGGCAGGTACCAGTGCACTACAATGTTTGGAGGGGAGTGGGGATTGTGTTTCTAAAGTAACCACAGGACTCACAGAATGTGCTATTCCTGTATATATATATATATATATATATATATATTAAAATGCTTATTTCATGAAGGTATTTAAAGCTTTCTGCACCTATTGAGATGAATTTAAAAGAAACACAATGACAGTAGAATTGGTAAAAGAGTTCTGCTACTGATGAGGTGTAGCAGTGAGCAACACTTTGTGAAGGTTTAGTCTGATTTTTATTCTGTGCAGAAGAGACAAGAGGTCAAAATGGATTGCCTTGAGGCATATCAGTAGCACAAATTGTGTGCCTTCTGTTGCCTAAACATCACAGGGGTTTCCAAGTTAGTCTGGTTAAGAACTGAGCACCTTCTCTGACTTTAAAAACCCCACACAATGGAATTATTGGCCCAACAGTCAGAGGACAAGGCTAAATTGCAACTTTTCCCTCCACATTATACGGGTTTCTAATGATGGTCATGAGCACCTGCAAACTCTCCAAAAATGTGATCCAGTTCAATGCTAAGCACTCAAAGATTTTTTTTCTCTGTTGTTCTATGCAATATCTATGTTAGAACACTGATTTTAGAATTGCTGTGTCTAACACTACTTTGATAGCACAGAGACAGACTAAAGCACTACTGCATTCTTTCTTTGAAATTAAATTTATTTACTGAGGACCAATTAAATTTATTTAGTGAGGACAGAGACCAGAGGAAATTGAAAATGTTGGTTATAGAGCCACTCCACAATACTTTTTAACATCTCATGCTCATCAAAGAAAAGATGTAGTCATGTGGAATTAATGCACGGCATTCATAATGCAGTTTTGTAAAAGGACATGCAGGAGAAAGGATCTCCATTCATTTCCATTTATAATGTCTTCAGTTTGGAAGTGTGTTTGTTTTTTATTTCAGTGATAAATCTAGAAACACTTAAGCTATTATAAAGAATTACATCCTATTGATGAAATGCTGCAGAGCTGTTCTATTGCAATTTAATGGGAAAAAGACACAGTGAATAATAAGAAATTATATTAAGACAAACATCTTAATTAGCTAGATTCTATTATAATTCTATTGCAAATTTTGTAGCACTATTACAAACTGTTTCATTTAACAAAGGAATTCAAAATACAGGCATCCAGTATCTGCTACAATATTTCAAAATGTAGAACCATTATCCTATTCCCCTTAAAGTCTCACTGACTGTAGAAAGAACCCAGCAGGAAAATCAGCTTTGATTATTCTTTGTACCTTTACCTCTGGGTGATGAGGAATATCTAAGAATTTGCCACACACAACAAAAGTTACCTCCCATTCACCTCATTTGCCTACTTCACTTTGCCTCATCCCTTCTTAAGAATTAGCAATAAAAACCTGTGGAAGATAGGAATATCTTGAGCACTAAATTTTTGAGATTTTCTGGAGCTGTTTGTTTGAGCAATCAGTATCTCTGCCTGTCTCTTGGCCCAAGATTCTATAGACTTTTTTCCATGCCTGAATTGTATTAAAATTTCCACTATTTAGAAATGTCCATAATACTGAGCAGCTGGAAGAGGAGGACTAAACAGCCCAATATATATAAAAAAAATAAAAATTAAAGAACAGAGGGATTTTTCTGGTCCCCAACATTAAAGGACAATGACTGCTGCACTTTATCCAATTTCTAAACCTTTTTAATAAGTGGTGAACAAGTCAGCTTTTTTATAAAAATGGTGAAAACTTTTTTTTTTTTAAAGGATTTTTAGGATTTATTCATATTTCTTTACAGTGCTTTTTTTTCCAAGCCTTATTTTGCATTCTGTCCTTCTATTACTTCTATACCAAAAACTTCAACTAGGCAAAATACCTGAAGCAAACCAGCTGGCAGAAACACTACATTTGCCTTTTTTCTTTTAACCCTGTTTCTGATATCATACAAGCAACAGAAAGGATCACCTCCATAAGAATGTATTTTACAGCTAACCCAGTTCAGCAGTTTGTTGATAAGTATTTAATGTAATCTGACTGATTTGCTAAGGAAAAGACTGAACAGTGAAAGTATTGCTAAGTCTGGCTCCTCTTTTCTCTCTTGCAGATTTTTGAGAATCTGATTTAAATTCACTGATTATTTTTTAATTCTTGGAAAAAGAAAGATCTCTCTCTTGGACCTAGTGCTACCACCTGTGATCCCCAAAGGGACCAGAGACTGCTCCTGAACCTAAGACAAAATGTGATTTCACTTTTTGTGTGTGCATGTGCCCCACAAATATTTCTTTAATTTTTTTTTCCTTTCCTTAAAAATTGTAGCGATTCTTTAGAGAGAACAGGTGTCCGTCGATGGCAAAAGGCAGAGTCTGCTCTTTGCCCGGGGGGGATCAGGGCTTTATTTTGGGGTCCAGCCCCTGCAGAGTCCAGAGCCCAGTCTGGTCCCAGTCCCCGTTCCTGTCCCCGTGCAAAAGAGGGCTCCCCCTCCTCCCAGGGCTTTTACCCAGGGGGAAGGGGCTAGAGGCAGGGACAAGCCACTACCCAATCAGGGACAAGGTGGGAGTGGAACAGAGTTGGGTTACATTCCAGGGTGGGAGGATGGGTGGGGCGGAGCAGGGACAAACCTCGTGATACATTTTCCAAGGGAACAGAAGAAACATTACAAAATCCAATATAAAAATGAAATACAATATAAACCAAATTAATGCACTACAACAAAAAATATTCCTTTTTAATCTCAGAAATGAATGCCCTGTCAGAGTAAAGTTAAACAACACAGAAGCCCCTTCAGAGTGTTCCAATGCCTAAGGAATCCCACAGACCTTCACCTGGCAGCCAGACCTTTCCATGTGCATGGGCTGAACAAAGCTCAGCTCCAGCAGAGCCCCCAGATCATGCAGGGCTCTGGGTGTCAGGGCTAATCCCTTTCCTGACTGCCACAGCTGTTTCTAACGCAAGAAAAAAGAGGTTTATCTCAAGCCTTTCTAGTTATTCTTTGGAATAAAGATACTGACACATTAAAAGTGACAATCATCCTCTTGTCTGTCTCTTTTCTACTTAATTTGTGAAGTGTTGAATCATAGAGTTGCCTGGGTCAGAAGGGACCTCAAAGATCATCCAGTGCCACCCCCTGCCATGGGCAGGGGCACCTTCCACCATCCCAAACTGCTCCAAGCCCCATCCAGCCTGGCCTTGGACATTTCCAGGGATCCAGGGGCAGCCACAGCTTCTCTGGGCACCCTGTGCCAGGGCCTCCCCACCCTCACAGTGAAGGATTTTTCCCTAATATCCAATCTAAACCTGCTCTCTGTCAGGTTGAAGCCATTCCCCCTTTCCTGTCCCTCCAGGCCCTTGCAAACAGTCTCTCTCCATCTTTTTTGTAACTCCCTCCAGGTCCTGGAAAGCTGGACTTGGCTCACCCCAAAGCCTAAATTCAATTTCAGTAATTAAAACTGCTATCTTTAGCTCATAACCCAGTTTCAAGCAGAAAGAGTGTGTGCATGTGAGAGACAAAAACAAATGCTCTTTTCAGGTCTGTTTCCTCCTTACATTGACACCAATGCAGGGGGAGGTCTGCTTCTCTGAAACATCCTCATTTACTCAGCATGAGGTTAGAGTGCTAATTTTAAATACTCAACTCCATTAACCAAGTGAAAAAAAAAAAAAAAAATTAAGAACAGTCTGTGGTCTAGGCAAACAAGAAAAGTTGCATTCTTTTGTTGTTCTTGACAGATTAGACCAGTCCCATAATATGCAAATATCCTCTAGTACAAGTCACATCTTTACTTGTTTGCTTTCTTCTAAGACTTAAACTACAAAAAAAATCCCCTTCTGATTATCACCAAGATATTTTAGTATATCACAGTCCTTGGATCAGCAGTAAATTTGGCTACAGCTGAATTTATAGCAGAGCAAGACTAAACAAAGGATGAGTCTTCCCAAAAGGTGATGGTTTTCTTTGAGCAAACCAGACCTTGCAGCCACAGCAGGTGTTCTGGCAAGAGAAGCAGCAAATTCTGGTTCAAGAAAGAAGCCTGGAGAGCAAAATCCTTAAGACCTTGTGTCCCCTTTCATTAAGTCATTGAAAGGACATAATACAATACCAGAATATATGATGCTGTTAAAATGCTTTTTTGTTTTAAAATACAGGTTTAAAACTGTTATATTTAATAATTATTTGCTTCAGTAACATATTAATTCTTACTAAGTGTATCTTATGCATATATAGAAGTCTGAAGTTGCATTTTGGAGCCTTGTCCCTGTAGCAGGGAAGGTTTTCATGCAAACAACCTGTGACAGACCTCAAGTATTGGGAAAAATTAAAAAAAAAATGGGTATTGGGAAAAATTAAAAAAAAAAAAAAAAATCAGACCTCAAGTATTGGGAAAAATTGCAGTCCAAGACAGGGCCAGGACCGGTAACAAAGCCACTACCCAGAGTGCCACCTCCAGATTCCTACTGCATAATTTGTATTAATATTTAATGGCTTCAGCACCTTAGGATTTGGTAAATAATTCTGTTACTTGTAGGTAGAGAAATGATAATGATGACCCTTATTGCTGTTTGGTTAAAAAGAGTTTATCTTAGCTACACACAATATGGCCATGCCTCAAAGGTGAATTTTTCCCTTTATACTACTGATCAACAGAGAAAACATTCACAGCTGGGAGAGGAGAGTTCCCAGTAAAACCCATGATCTTTGAGTGACCTCCAGCAAGAAAGGAAAAAAAAAAAAAAAAAAAAAAAAAAGAAGAAATTAAAGTTGATCTTTATCACCTCATCACCAAACTCACAGTGATAAAGTCAGCTTTGATCTGCCTGAATGGCAAGGAATTCTAGGAGAAAATCCAGAGAAGCAAAGCACATGTTAGGAAAGGGACACAGAAGACAAAATAGTCCTTCTTTATGATTAAAAAACCCAAACTCTTAATACGGGAAACCCAAGAAACAGCATATGGATAAATGTAACCTAAGCAGAGAATTCAACACTGGAATAGAGACTGCATGAGGAAGATCAAGGAGTGAGTGCCCCCTTCACACCATATCTTCCTTTATTCTCTGAAAATATTAAAAGACGGTCTTATTGAAAGCACATATTTTCCCCCTGTGATTAACACAAAAGTAAGGAAGGCATGCATTCCAGCAATTTCATTTTCAGCTACTGTCCTGGGGTGACTGTGTATCCCCCAATCGTCTGTTGGGTGCAGGGGGGAGGGAAGCACCATTTGTTTTTCCCCAGGAAAACTCTGCTCATTGGAGTGACCTTGAAGCGGGGAAGTTGGAACATGGCAAGATGAAAGAAGCTCTGTTGTTTTTTTTTTTCTTTTTCCCCCGGCAGTTAGTTAGTTTAGTGCTAGCGTAGTTAGACGCTGTAGAATAGCTGAAGCTTTTTGCCTTTTTTTTCTTTTTTTTTTCCCTTTTTTTCTTTTTCTTTTTCTTTTTTTTCCTTCCTTTTTTTCTTTTTTGCCCTCTCCTCGGAACTGTTCCAACCTCTCCAGACTAAGGACCTGGGGAAGCACCGGGGGCCTCCACGGGGGATCCACCCCACCAAGACCAGCCCTGCACATCTCCTTTACTCCCAACGCCAGCGGAGAAGGAGCGGCGGAGCACAGTGACTATCTTCAAGAGGAGACTTTCTTTAAGTTTGTTATCCCTCCGTAAGCAGCACAAAGCTCTTGTCATCGGATATTGTGCTGGGAGTGCTTTGCCTGTTTAATAAACAGGTTTTTTCCACTTCTCTCTGAGGAAGTCTTTTCCTGAACCAGTTGGGGGAGGGGAGGGGGGCCCCGTGGGAGGGTTTCTCCCAAAATCTGCCTGAAACCACCACAACCCCATGGAAATGCTGAAAGATCCAAAAGACAGCAGCAACATTGACTTCCTGTGCTTTGTTTTAATTGTGGTGCCTCTTTATGTAAGCAGGACTACATGCTGTAAAAGTAGGAGTTGGGGTTGGGAGTTTAGAGAGACTTTTTGGCTCAGCAATTTTGGTGAAATGTAAAACTTTATAAAAATAATCTTTTTTCCTGAGTTCTACTAATTTTCAATATGAAAAACAGAATGTGCTGGAAAGCCCAGAGCACACATCAAACTAGATTTTAACCTGTCTTATCAACTATATGATTTTTTTTTTTTTTTTTGAGAGGTGTTATCATTTAAACATTCATAGAAACATCAAATACTGGTTTGATACTTTTGTTAGGATTGTTTTATTCAACAACATTATTATCCAGGCAGTGATGTCCAGAAATCAATACCACAAAGTGGAAGTGTTAAACAGGAAATTGTCAAATCAAACAGAATATTTCATTACCTTTCCCAGATGCATGCTTTTATTTTGTTTTTTAATCTACTCCACTAATGACCAAAAATATCAGAATCAGTCTGTCTTGAATTTTAAAATACAATTATCAAAGAGTGCTTTCTTGAACATCATTATTTTCCTGTACTTTGTAGGAATTTGCAGCCTGTCATGCCTGTGGATTATGTATTTCCCAATATGCAAGATGAATCAGAGAAATACTGCTAAGGTAAATAAAATAAACCCAGAATTTTCTTTTCCTTTAAGAAGATTTTGACATCCTCCATCCATTTCTGCAGCAATCTTTCTGCCTTCAGAACTGAAGAGAAAATAGGCTCAAAAACACTGGAAAAATTACCTCTAAACAGTCTCATGAGGAAATAAATATCTGAGTTCTCTGCCCAAAAATTAAAGTCCAAAGCAAAGTAAAACTGGTGGTCTCTGGAAATGTGAGGTGGTGAGAGGCAGTGGAAGGCAAACCTCCAGTGAAATTAAAGTCCCAGCCCTGTTCAACCACAGCTATAATTTTGTGAACTGATATTTTTACACCCAGAAACAGAATATAATAAGGGTAAAATAAAGGGAAGATGCATTCAGAGACTTAATCTGTATTAGTTTTTACTGTCTTAAATGTAACTACTGAAGAATGAGCACTCTTAAGCAAAATTTCCTTGGAGGGAAAAGAAAAAAAAGAGATAAAAGAAGACATGGAACCTTATAAGTTATTTTTACTCACTAGCTAACTAAAAGCCAGTCTCAATGAAAGTTTCTCCCATAGAACACACCAATTACAAGACAGAAACTACAGTTACTTTCAAACCACAGCAGTGTAGAACTCTTGGCTCCTGCATATTAACATTTCTTAGAAATTCTATTGCCTTTTGTAACTTTTCAGGGAGTTTAAATGTCTACATTAGATTATATGAATAATGTATGATTGTTAAATTGTCCTTCTCTCTATAGTGACTGGAGAGGAAATCTAAATGAATTACACATCAGTGACTGATCTAGAGACCATGGTCTGAATATCCAACCATTTAAGTACTACTTTGGTTCATAAAGATGTGAGAATGTCTGGTTTTAGTCTGTTACACCATGGAGAACTAGATCCTGAGGAAATTCTGCCTTTATTTTCACCACAGAAACTGACTGAAAGCTCAGTGAAAGCATGTGTATGTTTAAATATGGCCTCCTTTGGCTGCTCCACTTAAATATTTACTTAGAGAGCATAACACCCACATGTCCTCAAGCTGGGAGGGCACACTAAGGAAATAGCCAGTCATAAATTCCACATACACACTGTTTTTACGAGGGGAAGTAGAACAGCAATGCAGAATTAGCCAGAATAACTGGTTCCAGGGGTGATGGAAGGCAAGGTCCAGCTGGCAGGGGCTGTGCTGCTCCCAGGAGGGAGGATGGCCAGCAGGGGTAATTGCAAGGAAGCATCAGAGAGGTTTTTACTGAAAGAGTGATAAAGTACTGGAATCATCTGCCTGGGGCGGTGGTGGAGTCACCATCCCCGGATGTGTTTAAAAAAAGACTGGATGTGGGACTCGGTGCCATGGTTTAGTTGAGGTGTTGGCGCATGGGGTGGACTTGATCTTGAAGGTCTCTTCCAACCTGGTGATTCTGTTCTGTTCTTTTCTTAAGTGCCAAAGAGCCTCAGAGCAGGGGCTGACAGATGTCTGCCACACAGCCCTGCAGCCCAAGATACCAAGCAGCTGCACTTTTGATGTGTCATCAGATTCTCTTTTGCATTTACTCATTGGGGATCAAAGCATTGACACTGGGGATGAAAAATTGCTGGATCTGTTCTATCAGGGGGGTTCTTTGATCAGAGACTACACTACAAAAAAAAATAATCAATTTCTTTATTATGCCTCAGTGCACTCACTGGATCCAAAAATCTCTAGATGGATGCTTTGCCAGCTCCCACAAGTAGTGTTGGATTCTTGTTTGTTGTAATGCATTATGTTTTTTCTCTGTATCACGCGGTCTGTTCTTGCCCAGCAGTGCCCATCCCCCACACTGCAATGTAACCTAACTCTGTTCCCCTCCCACTTTATCCCTGATTGGGTAGTGGTTTGTCCCTGCCTCTGGGCCCTGCCCCCTGGGGAAAAAGCCCCGACACGGGAGGGGCCTAGGTCTCTCTGGCACTGGGGAGCCATTGGGAAGGGCTCCAGCCAAGCAGGGCAGGACTCAAGAATAAAGCTGTTATATCCCACCCGGTGAAAGAGAGTAGACTCTTTTCCTTTTGCCATCGGCGGTCGTCTAGTCTCATAAAGAAATACAACATCTGGCGCCTTACGTGTGGCTTGAAGCCACAAAAGGTTCCCAAAAAGCTGGAAGAACCACTCGGGGAGCACGTGGCCGAGGAATCTCACGCAGGAATGTGAGTCACGAAATGTAGCCCACCTACGCAGAGACAGACCCGTCAGGCTTGGCGTTTGCTGTGGAGTCTCCGAAACACAGGATTCCACAGGCAAGGCTGTAGTTTTCTCCTTTGGACTTAAAGAACCCATCAGAGTGCTGCGAAGAAGCCCCCCAAATGGCAGGCTGCTCCCAGAGAAGGTGACCACATGCTCGTGGAAAGATGACCCTGGGATCTGGGACTGGAAGCTCTTTTTGCACCAAAAAGGGTCAGTCTCAGGCAAAAGGCATGATTGGGAAGGAAAGGAATGCTGGATTTTTGGTGAGTACCACTTTCGGTTTTTTAAGGGAAAATCTTTTTAAGAGGCATTGAACGTCAGGGAAAAGGGTTTTTTCTCTTTTGGGGAAGGTTTTTGCTTTCAGAGTAAACCTTCAAAGTGCTTTAATAGCACACTTCTTTCGACAGGCTGGGGGGGATGGAAAAGGAAACTGTTTCCCCTTTTTGACTTTTTTTTTTTTTCTCTCCAGCGAGGTTTCTTTTTTTCTTTCGGTATCCCAGTCACAGTTAAGGGGGACACAGAAGCTTAAAATCTGAGCCAAAAATGGGTGCTAGGCTGTCTGTGTCTCAAAAAATTGTCTATTACAAAATTTTAAGTGCCTTGGATGATGGGGGGACCCATTGTTCAAAGAAACAGCTGAAAAAATTAACTCTGTGGTTGTTTTCTCAGTTTCCACATGTATCATTAGAGCAAATAAGCTCCCCAGAATTCTGGGAGGCTATAACAAAAAAAATAGTTGAATCTGGCTCCTCTAATAATAAAGAAGATGCAAATTTTGCTTTTTATAGCTTAAAAATTAAGTTTGCATTGCAAAAGCAAAATAAAAAGGAAAAAAAGCCAGTTCTTTGTGAATTTTCCCCAGCTTGTACCTTTGCAGGCAGTCCGAGTGCTCAAACCTCCCATCTTAGTGGTCCCAGGTGGGGGGGTCACAAGATGGAGGGGATTCCTTTGTCCAAAATGGCCGAAGCCATGTGCTCTCGAGCCATGAGGAGTCTCTCCCTTTGTCTGCCCCTCATTCCCGCAATCCCTTCACCCCAGACCCCTCCTTCCCTTGGGTGCCGCCCTTGGCACTGCCCTCTCCTCTGACTCTGCCCCCTACCCTCAAACCTCTGCCCTCCAACTCCTCCCCATGTGACTCAAGCCTCCAGCCCCTCCCTGCCCCTGGTTCCCATGGTTTCTCTGCCCACAGTCCTGGTTCCCACACCCTGGGGGGGGGGGGGGGGGGGGGGGGGGGGAGCTGGGAACCCAGAAGCAGGAAGCGATCCCGACTTTTCTGCCACCCCTTTCACATATCAACAGTCAAAAAGATGGGGTGCTGTTCACAGTAATTGGGACCCCTTCCCCCAACAAGCGATTCAGGGTTTATGCAAAGCTCAGGCCAAATTTGGATATGAAAGAGAATACTTTTTCAAACGTTTAAAAGCAAACTTAGCAAGGAATACTACAGAGTTCCCTTTGACCTCCAAAAATATTTACTTCTGGAGCTTTGGCAAAATCCTGAAACGGCTGTTGATAATAAGAATTTGCCAATTCGATTAGCAATCCAGCCTGATGGGTCTTTCCAACCTTACAGTAAAATAAAGCAGCTTCCATCAGAACCTTTGGTAACATTTATGGAGCGATTAACGTGAGCTATCGAGTTACAGCTTAAGAAAGAAGGAGCCCAGGAACAGGTCCTGGAGGAGATGGCTCTGGCCGATGCAAACGAACGGTGCAAGGCAGCTATCCTCAGCCTGTCCATAGAACCGGCTTCATCTTGGTGCTGTGTCTGTCCCCGCACCGGGTGGACGCTAGCCTCCGGCTAGCTCAGATTTGCACAGCTACAAGATGTTCCCAGTTGGGATAGGCACGCAGGTTATCTTTACCTGCTGGCTCGGCTTCTCAGCAGCAGTTGGACTAAGTAGTATCATGACAGCAGCGGCAGCAGAAAAGGATGGCTCTCAGCTTAGCAGGTTAAAAGATGTTTATTCAGGCCCAGCTGCGGGAAGTCCGCAGCTGGTCCAAACCGCAGGGCAGAGAGGCCAGAGCAGAGAGAGCAGAAGCAGAGAGAGCTTGAATCTCCCTCCTCCACCTTATATCTGGGGGAGGGGTTCAGGGGGGGGTTACAACAAGGCAACGAATCAGGGGATCCAGGGGGTAACAAGGTGTGCCCACCCCCAAACCTTTGACCACTCACACCCAAAAGAAAGGAATTCCCCCCAGGGGACTTATCACCTGAAGCCCTCTCCGAATGGTTTTGCAACCTTGGGGAGGGGTCCCAAAGTGACAGGCAGGCTGCCCCAGAGCAGGGGGGGCAGAGGGGATGGTTGACATACAACACCTTATTATACAGAAAACACAAAAGGGGTTACAGAACTGTTACAAAACTGGGGATACAGTGAACTGAACCATAACATAAAACTTCTCATAAAAACCTAATAAAACAATTATCGCACCGGCACAGCTTCAACTTTACATGACATGCTCCAGGTGTGTGCCAGGAAGATTCCCTTCATAAAAGCTCATCAAAACCACAGTTCCAGAGTCAAGGCGCCACAAAAAGCTGCTGCACCTGTGCCACGGCCACCGCCCAAGAGAGGAACAACGTGTCTCCTGTGCGATCAGGCTGGACATTGGGTATCTCAATGCCCTTTAAAGATGCCATTTCTGGACTTTCGGGACAGTGGGGCAGGGGGTCTCAAAGGTCCAAAGGGAATTTCTCAAAAAAAAATAGAAAATGTAAATGTTAAACTAAATAATCCTGCTTTAACCAGTTCTGCCTTTCAGCAAAAGTCACCGGATATGATAGTAAAGGATCCAGTGACCAGAGAAACAAAAATTCCTCATGATCAGGTCACCTGGGGTCGTGGGTATGCCTGCGTGTCCACTCCCCCAGGTCTCAAGTGAGTGTCAGCCAAGTGGGTGAAACCTTTCATCCCTAAAACTGCAAAGCCACCTGCAGAGGCCCCACAAGTGGCCAGTGCTGCCTGGAGGAGGAGAAAGCACCGAACCTTCTTCTTCTAATTATCATTATTCCTTAACAGTGTTTTTCTAAACAGTTTGTTTGCACTAAAGGTCATTTTTCTTTTGCAACTTTAAAGGTACTCAAGGTCCGAACTCTGAGTATCTCCCACGAACCGAGCCTTCCTCCTTCTTAATTTAATAAGAAAAGGGGAAATGTTGTAATGCATTATGTTTTTTCTCTGTATCACGCGGTCTGTTCTTGCCCAGCAGTGCCCATCCCCCACACTGCAATGTAACCTAACTCTGTTCCCCTCCCACTTTATCCCTGATTGGGTAGTGGTTTGTCCCTGCCTCTGGGCCCTGCCCCCTGGGGAAAAAGTCCCATCACTGGAGGGGCCTATGCCTCTCTGGCACCGGTGAGCTATCGGGAAGAGCTCCAGCCAAGGAAGGGCAGGACCCAAGAATAAAAGCTGTTCTATCCCACCTGGTGAAACAGAGCAGACTCTTCTTTTTGCCATCAGTGGTCATCTAGTCTCATAAAGAAATACAACACTTGTTTGCAACTTGATTAGGTTTTCTCAGGACATTGTCATGAAATCACTATGAAAATAGCTACTGCTGTAACCTAAATTTGCAAAGGTGCTAAATCTGGTGTCTGTAAAACAGCACAGAGTCACAAGAATTCCTCAGCCTGCTTTGGTAGCTCTGTGCAAATTCAGGAGTTAATGTACTTACCGCCTCCTGGCCTGTAACGGTCAAAGATTGGATTTTTAGCATTGTGAGGCAAGTTTTCCAGTGCTCAACAAAGATAATACCTAAAAATGAGCAATACTTCTAGAAATCCCAAATTATTAGAATTTTCTATTAACAGATATGGCTTAAAGCAGACAAGATCAACAGGTGGAAACGCTGCCTGCCCTTCAAGAGACATTAATTCCTGCCTTGTCCTTCAGCCAAGGTGGTTCAATACTAATGACAAAATACTCCTAATAGCATTTGCATATTTGACATCAGAGGGCCAGGGGGCTCCAGCTAGCCTTCATCCCAGCCACACTGGTCAGGAGAGGCCGTTCTTGGACTGCAAGCAGTTCAAGTAACGGTAGAGAGCAGAGCTGTTTCCTGCTCTCCTGGTCCTGGTTTCCTCAGCATCTAGGTATGAAGCAAGAGTCAAAGAAGGCTCCCTCTAAAGTGTTTATTCTTCCTGATGGTACAGAAGAGAGCGCAGGGTCTCACATGCTTAACATTTAAACTGGAGGGTGGAGGAGGTGGGGCAGGGCAGGTGATTTGCCCCAGGTTAACACAGGGCAGGGTCATGAGAGGGGACAAAGGGACAGGGGAGGGGAGAACCTGGGGTAAAAACCAAAATAACCCAGACACTGGGGGGGATAACAGGAGTAAACCACAACTTATCAAAAACACACCACCACATCTGCCCCTTAACTATTTAATTTTGAACAAAAGGAGGGAGGAGACTAACTCCTTAAACTGCTGTCTCTGGCCTCCTCCACCATCTCTCAACAGCGGCCACAGTAACGTTGGAAGAAGCCAGTTTCTTTTTAGTACACTTAGTGATGACTCCTTTTAGAGTCCTAAAGGCCATGTAAATTAAAATCACAACTAGAACAGCCAGTAAGACATCCTTTACAAATTATGACATTCCCCCTGGCACCCCCCGGTCTTTAAAGATGTTCTCCAGCCAGTCTCCTGCTCCTTGCTTGATCGCTTCCATTATGGTTTTCATTTCCTGGATGGAGTCATGGACATTCTGGATTCTGCTGGATAGATTGGAGCAGTGCATCACTTGAAAGTCCTCACATTCATGTCCCTGCACTACTAACAGAGTCAAAAGCAACAGAAAACACAGGAGTTCTGGCCTCATCTTGGGAGTTGTGAGGATGTCCTTAAAAGAAAACTAAAAATAACTGTCATGGGTTAGTACAGTTTAGTCTTTTAGTTATAAAGGAATGTAAAATAATTCTCCAGGTCAAGACCTGGGAATTGCTTTGGAAGAGACAGAGACCTATCAGAGAGTTAGTTAGAATATTGACATCTCTTCTGACCACTGAAATTGTTGGCTGCGACTTTGGGAAGTACCATATAAAACCCCTTGATTTCCTGTAGGTGAGTCCTTTTTTTCTTCTTCCTTTGGCCAGAGAGAGACAGGTAACATCGAGCTGGGCCTGCTGCTCCCCCCCTTTTGAGGGGGGAGCTGGCCTGAGGCCTGGCCGGATTCCATCGGCTCCTGGGTGAAGGGGGATGGGAAGGAGAAGTTGCTGTTTTGTAACAGCTACTTTCTTCAGACTTCTTTAGAACAGGGAGAGATCTCTGCTGGGCCCTGATAAGAGCTATGAGCACCATTCGAGTTGAAGCCACCCCGATTTACACTGAGGGGTGAGCTGAGAAGGCATTTATGATCCTGCCTGTTTTTTTGTGATTCTGGACTGTCTGGGTGCTCCGATCTCTGATGTTTCTGTGAGTTCTTCCTCCCTCATCAGCTCGGCCTTGAACATCTAACACCACGAGCCACAGAGGGAGAAACAAAGACTCCGAGCAGATTTAACTCTTTCTTAGCAGCATGAAGCTTCCAGAGCTCAGCCCTTCTCTGAGAGAGTAAGAAAGGACAGAGTGAACATAAAGAACAGCAGGATGAAGTCAGTAAAGCAAGAGTGAAAAGACTATTGAGACAGAGGGTTGAAGAGTTGGTTGTTATATTCTTACATGAGCCATGGAAATGAACTCTATATTTAGGTCATTCCTTTAAATCATGGGAAAGATATGCATTTGGGGAGATGATTGTTTTAATTTGTGTGTAGATTTAAGCAAAGGTGTTTGTGATGAACTAAGTAATACCCTATAAGATGCTTGAACAGAGATAAAGATGAGAAGCCCCCTGCGCCAGTGAAGAAGTGAGAAGATATCTCTGTACCTTGAGGTGAAGAATCCTTTGCTTTAGAGTTATTCATCTTTAAAAAGTGACACCCCAATATGCAAAAGTCTAAGACCCATGACCCATAAGCAGCTTGGGAAACTGCTCCTGGGAGGGTCATAAAAGCAGGTTTCTCCGGGCAGTTGTTTTTGTGACAGTTTAAAACCCACAAGAGAACTGTTCTAAGTTGTCAGTGGGATCCATGACTCTAGGAAACTCTTCCCCTAAAGAATTGATGAAAGACTATTGCCAGATAGTGAAACTGACTGAAAATTACAAGTTTTGTCTCTTTATGTTGTTTTGTAAGAAACTGAACAGTTTGTAAGGGGAGGGAAAAGCATTTTTTGAAGTTTCATTCCATTTTAGTTTTTTTCCAACTTTCTGTTTTTCTATTCTTTTAATGTATGTTAATAAACTATTTGTTAATTTTAAGATTGTGCCTGCTTTGTTTTTCTCCTAGTCTCTCTCTCACAAAAAAAGTAAGTACCAAGACCAAAATTTAGTGAACATAAAACCACTACAATAACATACACGGGTAAGAAACGAATACAGTTTAAAACAATCTGTTTTAAGGCACTGGGTTAAGGATAACCTGGGGTTTGTGTGGTATTTCTTCACGAGACTAGACGACCGCCAATGGCAAAAAGAAAGAGCCTGCTCTTTGTCTGGGAGGAAAAATATTGCTTTATTCCCCAGTCCTGCCCTGCTTGGATGGAGATCTTCCCAATAGCTCGCTAGTGCCAGAGAGTCCTCGGCCCCGCCCATACCAGGGCTTTTTCCCCAGGGGGCAGGGCCCAGAGGCAGGGACAAACCACTACCCAATCAGTGATAAAGTGGGCGGGGAACAGAGTTGGGTTACAGCTGAGCAAGGACAAACCACGTGATTACAAATTCGATAAAACACAGTATTAATGCATTACAACAGGTTTGGGTTTCCCACTTCCTTTGCATTGTAGCCTAGAAGAAGCAATTGCCACATCATTGGGTTGGGAAGGTGAAACTGGGGCCGCATTCTGGGCTTTCTTTTCCCTGGGTTGTAGTGGTGTGGGATTTGTTTTTGGTTTTATTGTTATGTGCTGTTAATTTATGGTTCGTTCTATGGACCCCAGTTTATTCCCCCTAATGGTCTTTCCCTGCTTTTCTCCCCTCCAACTGTTATATGTCAATCCCCCATTCCCCTCCTCCTCTGGGGTCTGCCTGTCATCTTGGGGCCTTCCCCTGGAGCTAGAAAGTTCTTCCAAGGGCATCGAGTGATAGGTCATATCCAGTGGGGGACCCTCCCCATCAGTTATGTATGGTTTATGAAAATATCATTCATCCGTGTGACCCCTCCCTGGTGATCCCTGATTTGCTCACCCACTGCCTCTTCTCCTTGTTCCACCCCCAAATAAAAGCTGCTGGCAAGCAGTCTGGGGGTTTCTGCCTGGGCAGTTACCTGGAGGTCAGGAGGTCCCGTGCCAGGGTCCCAATAAACTCTTGTGACTCACTCAGCATAGTCTGCCTTTCTATCTCCGCCGTCATTGCCCTGCACCACCTGTGCTTGCTGCTGAGGTCTCGTGAGAGCCAAGGCCCCACAGGATTGGATTAGCTGGCGCGGTCAGCTGTCCGTACTTTTCCACGCCGCGGTGCCTGAGCTAGCCCGGGCGTGCGTGGAGACCATGCATAAGGCACCGCAACACTGTGTGGAATATAGGGTTTGACCCATTTCTATGGAACCCGTTTCAAACCTGTCGGGGTGGATACACAAGCGTATCCTCGCCCCCAAGGGACTAAATCAAAAGGCCCCTGGACCTTCCAAGTCTCAGGGTCCTTCACCAGGACCGGCAGTTTCTCCTCAAATTTCAACCGATGATTCTGGTTGAAGTGCCTAACAACAGGTGGATTGAGGTACTCAAATGAACAGTTAAGGAAGTTCATGGTAAGCAGAGCCTTCCAAAGTCATTGTTGTGGACTGTTGATCCTGACATCCCCTTTCTGTTGTCCTAAGGTCTTCTTCAATGTTTGGTGAGTCCTTTCTATCACTGCCTGGCCAGTGGGGGAGTACAGGATTCCCTTATTATGTTCTACCCCCCCACTCTTGCAGGAAATGATCAAATTCCTTGGAAGCATTAGCTGGACCATTATCAGTTTTTAACTCTTTGGGGATCCCCAGCGTGGAGAAGGCCTGCACAGGGTGTTTCTGTGCATCAGTGGTCTTCTCCCCTGTGTGGGCTGAGGCGTAAACAGCACCAGAGAAGGTATCTACAGACACATGAACATATTTGAACCTCCCAAACTCAGGGATGTGTGTGATGTCTGTTTGCCACCTCTCACAACTGCCAAGCCCTCTAGGGTTGACCCCCGATCCCAGCGAGGGTAAGGAAAACTTTTGACAGTTTGGCATGTGTCTATTATTGCCTTGGCCTGGTCCCGCCTTAGGTGGAATTGGCAGATTAGGCCTGGGACATTCTGATGGAATTGCTCATGGCTCAGTTTGGCCTGCTGGAAGATGTTAGGTAGGCCACCCAGCTGCACAGGAGTGGCTAGGGAATCTGCTTTGCAGTTACCTTCCATGATGAAATCAGGAAGGTCAGTGTGTGACCTCACATGCACAACATAGTACGGATGTTCTCTGTGGGAGACTAGGTATATCAGCTTTGAGAGCAAGTTGAAAATGGCCAGATTTGAGACTTCTTTGAGAACTACATTCTCTGCTCTGGACACTACCCCTGCTACATATGCTGAATCAGTGATCAAATTTATAGGTTCTGAAAACTTCTCAAAAGCCTTGATGACTGCAGCCAACTCAGCCACTTGAGGTGAACCTTCAACTACCTTGATGTCAGCCTCCCACTGCTGAGTCTGAGGGTCCTTCCAAGTCACTACTGACTTGTGTGACCCTCTGGACCCATCAGTAAAAACTGTCAATGCTTTGAGAGGTCTGCGGCTCTGTTTCTCTTTTGGAATCAAATTGAATTCAGAATTAAACAATTTGTGGCTAGGGCAATAGATTAAGATTTTCCCTGGGTATCTATCCAGAGCAAACTGCAACATCTCGTTCTCATGGAGCAACTGCTCCAAAGCCTCCTTTGCGTTAACCTTCCAGTTGACAATTTGATTGGTACATGAATGCATGCAAACTCACACCCTGCCAGCAATCGCATCCTGACCCTAGCTTTGCTGATCAGCTGGGCCATCAACTCCTGTGGCTTGGTGATACTTTTGGACAACTGATGACCTAGGAACACCCACTCTATGATCAAGAGGGGGTCCTTCTGGTCCTTGTCCCACTGAAAAATTGGCCCATGCAAGTGTGGCAATTTTCCCAAAATGATGAAACTAAAAGGAAGTTCTGGCTGGCAGCGATGGGCCTGCCAGCTGGACATTGCCAATTGAACCCTCTCCAAAGCTTGCTCAGCCTCCTGAGTCAGAGCCCTTGGAGAATCCAGCTCCTCTCCCCCCTTTAACAAATTGAAGAGAGGGGCTAGGTCCTCCGTGGTAAGCCCGAGCCGGGGACTGACCCAATTCAAAGATCCACACAGCTGCTGGAGATCCTTCAAAGTCTCAGGTCTATCACTGATTACCAACTTCTGAGGTGTTATGGTCCGGTTAGCAATCTCAAGCCCCAGGTATTTCCAAGTGGAAGTCTCTGTACTTTTTCCTGCTGCAACTCAAATCCCGCAGCAGTCAAAGCAGTGATAGTCTCATCCAGAATTTATGTAAGTACATTGTCATCGGGGCATACACAAGCACGTCATACATATAATGAAGGATGACAGCCTCCCCCGCCTTGGCATGCACCGGGGACAGTATTTTTGCCACATACCACTGGCAAATACTTGGGCTGCATTTTAACCCTGGAGGCAATACCATGGGATATCGGCTGGGTCTAGGGGAATCTGGAAAGAACAATCTTTGATATCAATGACAGCCAAATTCCAATTTTTGGGGAGCATGGAAAGGGATGGCATACCCGGTTGAAGAGACCCCATGCCCTTGATCACCTCATTAATCTTGCGAAGGTCGTAGAGGAGACACCACTTGTCCTTCCCTGGCTTTTTGATGACAAACACCAGAGAATTCCAGGGACTATTAGTTTCCACAATGTGACCTTTAGCTAATTGTTCCTCCACAAGTCCATTGAGCTCCTTCAGTTTCTGTTTGTTCAGCGGCCACTGGTCCATCCAAATTGGGATATCAGTCAGCCAATTTAGTTTTTGGAAGGGGCGCTCCTCAGTGGCCACAATAAAAAATTCCCTAGGGTTTTTTGAGATCTCCAGTTTAACTCCCCATTGGAACATGGCGTCTCTTCCCCATAGGGTAAATTTGGAATATAAAACAAATGGGTGCAAAGAAGCCAATTGCTCATCTGGTCTCTCAATTTGCACAATGCTCTTGGATTGTTTTGCTAATTTTGTGCCCCCTATACCTGTAACCTTACCAGCCACAGGTTGCAACTCCCAATGTGACAGCCACTTGTGTGGTGGTATGACCATCATATATGATCCTGTGTCCATCATCCCCTGGAGCTGGATGAAATCCCGCTCCCTCTTGAGCCCACACCAAATTATTGATTTGTTCTCTTCCACCATTTCTGCCCAATAGACTGAAAGATACAGATCATCATAGGGCAGTTTGGGCAGTGGTATGGCCCGGGCGATGACTTGGCCTTTTGGTAGGAAGAGGGGAGGATGGATACAATGTGCCAGGAGAGCAAGTTGCTCTGGACCTGATGGCAAAGGTCCTGGAGCAATCTCGATCTCAGAGGGAGTGTGCTTAGAATCCCCGATAACAAGGTACTTACTGTCAGGCTGCTGTAGGTTGGTCACCTGTCCAGGATCCACAGTGACCACTTGCCAGTCTGGTGTGTTGAAAAGCGAACCTATTGTTAATTCAAGTCTAAATGGCTCACATGTACTCATAGTTGTCACCAACTCTGAGGGTCCTTTGGGGTCCCATACTTTCCCAGAATTGGGTTGACCCACAACTCTTCACAACCTGGCAACCTGTCCCATTTTTCTCTTCACGTGGGACAGGTTCGTGTGATCAGGATACGCAAAGCAATCACACGGAGATGAGAGATTTCGCAGGGCAGAGAGTTCCTCCGAGAGCTCAAGGCTGAGCCAAGGCCCAGAGCCCCTCTGCCTGTTTATTTTTTACTTTTTATACATTTGTGGGTCTGGCTGTGGATTGGCTTCCGGAGTTTTCACCTCCCAGCCAAATGGCCAGACCAACTGTCAGTTACAATTGTTTTCAGGTTAGAAACATGCAAACAAAGGACAGAGAATGAAAAACAAAGGATTTGTTTATGTTACATGTGTGAGAAAGGCAGAAACTGCTCCTAATATTGTGCAGTAGCTAAAAAGTCTGACTCCATTTTATGAACAATCAAAAGGCTTTAAAAAACTCAGAAAAAACAGGGTAAAAGGTTCGTGCTCCCCCCTCAGTTTTTTAGAACTGGAACATTCCGTTTCTCCTCCTTTCCCACTGTTCCCATGGGTGTTTGTGAAGTTTTATCCTTAAAGGGTCAAAAGCGCATCACATGCCCCACTTGCCCACACTGGAAATCTCTGACCCTCCCAGCTACCGGTTGTTGTAATGCATTAATTGGGTACTCTGTTACACTCCCACCTTGTCCCTGATTGGGCAGTGGCTTGTCCCTGTGCTGCCTCCTCTGAGGCATAGCGACCTGGTTCCAGGAACGACACGGCAGCCACACCCAGGCTGCTTGGACCACCAGCTCACAGACACCAGTGTGGTGGACGGCTAATGGCGTTTATTAACTGGTTACATGGAGTTATAAAACCTCTGCTACATCACAACCGTCTGCTTACGTTACAAGTTAGGCGTTGCTTACCTTATCAAGGACACTAACCAACTAAGTATTGAGGGAGGGGTTCTGTCTGCCCGTACAACGCGATATCTTCCGACCGCCTGTCCCTAATCTCCCACATTTCCCCCCCTCTTCCCATGACTAAGTAAAAAATTTTAAAAGTATAAATGTTATAAAAGTATAAATTTCATAAAAATGCAAAAAGCTGTTAAAGTTAGTATAATAGGATACAAAAGTGGTATAAAATGTTAGTAACAAGCGCACTTCACGGTAATTGCAGGCGTTCGACAAATAGGATGTTGACTTTCTCTAAACGGCTTCTAACAAACGACACTAACTTGTTCAAAATGCAAGGCCCAAAAATTAATGTCAGGAGTATCATGGTGAGAGGGCCTATTAAGGTGGGAACAAGGGTGGCTAGCCATGGGGACTGATTGAACCATGACTCGAACCATCCTTGTTGGGCCTCTCTCTCTCTCTTTCTCTGGGCTAGTCTTTCTCTCAGTTCGGCCATGGAGTCTCGCACAACTCCGGTATGGTCTACATAAAAACAGCATTCTTCTCTCAAGGCTGCACACAGGCCTCCTTGCTGCATGAGCAAGAGGTCCAGTCCTCGCCCGTTCTGCAGGACGACTTCCGAAAGCGAAGAGATAGATCTTTCCAGAGAGGAGATGGATTTTTCAATTCTCAGTAAGTCTTCGTCAATTGTCATTTGCAGCTGAGAAAGTCTTTGATGTTGGGTTATGAGAGCTGAAACACCTGTGGCTGTGCCAGTGGCTCCTAGGCCAAGGAGCATTGCAATGGTTATACCTGTTATTACTTCTCTTTTGCAGAGCAGGATGGTTTCTTCTAAAAAGCGATACATTTCTTCTTCTTGGTGATACAGGACTCTAGGAACAATCAGAACTTGGACACAAAAGTCAGCAAGGTTATTGAATTTGCTAAGGTACACACAGGGAGTTATTCCGATTTGTTGACAGACCCACATTCCTGATAGGATCGGAACTGCCCACTTATCAGTCTTTTGACTAGGTTGGATGAACTCAGTACAGATATTTCCCATCTGGTTTGCTACGGTTACACTGCCAAAGCATTTGCCTCGGCCTGTGACTTGACTCAGGGTAATTTCCCTCTGGGGGGTGTCCCACTTACAGTTGTGTGGATTGTTTGCTGCAGAATATTCGAAAGGAGCATCAAGGGCAACACCCTCATAAAAAGGAGGTTCTGCGTTATAACATAACCAGCATGATTTTGTAAAGTTTGGATTGGATTGGTTCAACGAAAAAAAGGTAGTATTTAACACACTAAGAAACAGATTGTAAGGAGCTGACTTAGGTTTTTGGTAAATGGCTAAAGGACGGGATGAGGAGGAGGTGCCAGATGTGGCCTCCCTCTTGTGTCTGCATGCTGTGAGAATCTGACAGGGTCTGCGATGCTGGACCCGAGTGGTAAAGACCGTAAAATGTCCTTGGTGGCTGAATTGCATTGCTGGTGCAGGCACTCTGTTAACACAGGACCTTTTGCCTCTGAGGGCAAAGCTGAGGAGTCAAGTGCTGCCTGGAGCTGGTCCATGAATTGTGTAAGCAGAGCGGATGGCTTCCCTGGCAGCACGGGTAGTTGTCATCACCTCATGGGCCCGTAGGCTTGTGCCCTGGGGGTGATCGTGGTTGGGTCTGTGCCCATGAGCCGCTGTAGGCTGGAGCCGTGCAGAGGATGATCTGCACCAGTGACCAAAGCTAGTTGCTTTGCGCAATTTTCCTCCCACTCTTGTTTAAAAACTATCATCCCTGCCCCATCAAAAATCAGTCTACAAGTTTGCTTTATGTCAAATGGGAGCATGTCATCCCCTCCAAAAACACTATCAATGAGAGTAGAAACCATTGCTGAATTGATCCCTCTGTCACTAATTGCTTTAACAATTGCTTGTACATCCTTAGGATTTACCGGTGAGTACGTTCTCTGGTTTCCGCCTGCCCCCCCTAGTCGGACTGGAAAAGCTAGTTTGGCCGATGGATTCCAATTGGCACATGCCATCTGTATCTTCCTCCAGTCTGTGAGGGGAGTTCATTCTTTTTCTGACTTCCCCTCAACCCGGGTAGAAACATTGTTATTACTGATTTTATATACTGTTACTTCTTCTTTGTCAGAGCCGGAGTCAGAGCCGGCAGCAGAGGACAGGCTGTTCCAGTCCTCTGAGCTAGAGTCCGGTTCAGAGCCGGAAGTCGACTGACTGGCTGCTTCCGGGCTCCGGAGCCTTTTGGTTGGGCTCCGACCCCGCCCCTTTCCCTCAGGGCTGGGCCGCCCTTTCCCTCTTGGCCCCCGCCCCTTTCCCTCAGGGCTGGACCACTCCTTCCCCCTTGGCCCCCGCCCCTTTCTCTCGGGGCTGAGCCGCCCCTTGCCCCTGCGCTCCCCCTGCCTCCTGCTGTGGGAGCTTCTCGCCTTAGAAAAATGTGCTTTTTGGCAAAGATTAGCTTCAGTTCTCTCTTTGCGCTCTCCTCCCTTTTTCTGCTCGGGTGCCCCCGCGTTAGCAAACAAGCTCTCTTTGTTTTTGTTGGCAACGAGCCCACTATCTAAATGACCTTCTTTGTTTTCTGTAGTATAGCTCCTGCTTTCCCTCTCAGATTCAGCGCTATCTTGAGGCGCATAAGGTGGACGTCCCTCCCCCGCTTTTCCAGCATTCCTAGCTTCTTCAGCTAGACTGTTGTAAAATGACTGCATCTGTTTTATCCCCTCAGCGAGTGACCTTGAGCTTGGAGGCTTTGAAGCGAGCTCTTGCTCTTCCGAGCCTCTGCACTCGGCAGAACCGACCCCATCAACACTCTGAACATTATCACTAACCTTCAGACTACATTCTTTTACACTCTGAAAATTCTCAACAACAGTTCCCTCTGAGAAAGTTTGCGTCGCTGCCGCGATACCCAATTGGGGGGAAACCTTTAAACAATTTCGGGCAGCTCTTCAGGTCTCCTGTTCCTGCAAAGCCTTCTGCAACGCTTCCACGACCCTTCCCCATGTCTTAAGATTTTTCCCTGAGCCGGAAGACATTGTGTCTTCGGCAAGAGCCTTAGTACATTGATCCCAAACATCTGGGTGGAGGATATCCACTGGTCTATCAATAATACTAAGTTGCAAAAGCCTCGTCACTGCTAGGGTAAAATCTTTTGCTTTACAATCAATTCCCCATTGCTTATGAATCTGAGAAACGACCTTCACGAGGGCTTCCATCTTCTGCGTGGGTCCGGAGGCGTCCCTCCGGCTGAGCTGGCCCCGCCGCTCGGCCGTTGTTCACCTGTCCAGGCGACTCCCGTTCTCCTGGGTAACTCCTGGGGCTTCGGCACCACTTGCTGCCTCCGCTGAGGCGTAGCGACCTGGTTCCAGGAACGACACGGCAGCCACACCCAGGCTGCTCGGACCACCAGCTCACAGACACCAGTGTGGTGGATGGCTAATGGCGTTTATTAACTGGTTACATGGAGTTATAAAACCTCTGCTACATCACATCCGTCTGCTTACGTTACAAGTTAGGTGTTGCTTACCTTATCAAGGACACTAACCAACTAAGTATTGAGGGAGGGGTTCTGTCTGCCCGTACAACGCGATATCTTCCGACCGCCTGTCCCTAATCTCCCACATCCCTACCTCTAGGCCTGTCCACCCCGGGGAAAAAGCCCCGGGACAGACGGAGCCTAGCTCTCTCTGGCACCGGTGAGCCACCGGGAAAGAGCTCCAGCCAGGAAGGGCAGGACTCCAGAATAAAGCCAATATTCCCCCGGTGAGAGAGAGCAGGCTCTTTCCTTTTGCCATCGGCAGTCGTCTGGTCTCACAAAGAAACCCCACATCCCACAACCGGTGGTCAAGGTGGAATGGTGGCTCATGCTGCAATCTGGCCTCTAGGCCCAGACCATTTCCACTGTTCATCTGGGTCCATTATGACTTGCTTTGTGCAGGTCTCAATGAGGAGATCCAGGGTTGGAGGTGAAGAAACAGGAAGCCCCAAGATGATCCTCTTGCAGACGTCACTGGCATTGCTTTGTGCCACTTCTAGGATCAACCTTTGTTGCAATTCCTGGTCCTCTGTCTGATTCTCCACCACTCCACGGAGCCTGTCAATAAACTCTAGGAAAGGCTCAGAAGGGGATTGTTTAATAGTAATATAACTTTGCCTAGGATCTTTAGTAGGCATAATTGAAAAGCCTTTTCAGCAGCATCCTTCACCCAATAAGCACAGGCCGAGGGATCCCCCCTGCCTGCTTGCGTGCCTCAGACCATTCACCTTCGCCACTCATATGTTCTATTGTAATAGGATTATTCAGTGCATCAACCGTGCAGTTGGGGTTATGCAGAAACTCAGGAAGTAAATTGTTAAGTAACCTTTTCCATGTTCTTTCCCACAAAATATATATTCTGTGGGGGTAAGTAAACATGAAAACAAGTCCTTTAGGTCACTAGGGACCAGCAAATTTGAAGAGAAAGTGGCCTTTAATAAGCTTTTAAAAAATTCACTTTTCCTTGCAAAATCTTTCTGAGCTCTGCAAAGTTCCTTTTTATTTTGATATGAAAAAGATTCCCATTTAGGATGGTATGACCTGTGATTGTATGTAACAGGAGCAGCAAAAGTAATGGCATCCACTTCCGAGTTCAGGTCCCAAGCCAGTCACTTCTGGGTTCTGGACTGTGGGAACCGGATGGGGGACTGTGGCAACTGGAAATCGGAAGGGGGGGCAGAGCTACACAGCCAAGGGGCGGAAACCTGGGCGGAGTTACCAAAGGGGATAGCACTTCCTGATGACATCATTGCGGTGGAACAATGGGAGGAGCCATGGGTGGATCCAGGAGCAGGGTCAGTTTGACTGACACCAGGGGAGGAGCCGAAGGGGCTGACACAGAGGAAGGGGCGGTACCCAGGGGATGGGAGGGGTTAGGTGACAGGAAGGGGTTGGTAGGATGGGAGGAGACAGGGAGAAAGGGATTGTGGGAAGAAGGAACACATGGTTGAGACCAAGCCACGCGACCTCAGCCATGATGTCCCACTTGGGGGCCATTTTGTAGGGTTGAGAACAAAGGTCCATGAGGGAGAAACTGAGGATTTTCCACTGGGGAAAAGGGATTGGAACCAGGGTTTAGGGAGAGGTCTCTGACAGCTGGCACCATGCTGGCAGGGGTCGGGTCCCGAGAGGATTGCAGAGGGCCAGGAAGACGGTAGCTGTCCTGCGCTATTATATTTCCACAGGTTGTCCCCTGCAATCTGCCCAGGGTAGGGGAAGAGGGACCAGGGTAAGAGGTTTGGGGAACAGAGGCTTGGGGCATAGCTGTGGATGGCCACAATGGCTGTTTTTCCAGTTTCCCTTTCTCTTTTTCTCTTTCCTGTTTTCTGACCACCGATTGAATTTTTACAAACAAAGAATAGAATTTATCTACAGAAGAATCTCCCTTGGTTGTGGTCAGCTCAGTCAAAACAGTCCCTACTGCATTCCAAAATTCCCCAGTTCTAATATCTTTCAAATCCATCTGTGGGAAATGGAGAAGCAACCATCAGACAAATCTCTTTAACATATGTTATCGTGATACGCAAAGCAATCACACAAGAGACGAGAAGTTTCGCAAGGCAGAGGTCCTTCCGATTCCAGCTCACAGCTGAGAGCGCGGAGAGAAGAGACCCCTTTGTTTATTTCTTACTTTTTATACATTTGTGGGTCTAGCAGAAGATTGGCTTTTTGGGGTTTCCACCCCTCAGCCTCAGTGGCCAGACCAACTGTCAGTTACAATTGTTTTCAGGTTAGAAATATGCAAACAAAGGACAGAGAATGAAAAACAAAGGATTTGTTTATGTTACATTGTGCTGGCTTGAAGGCAAAACCAGCGAGAGACTCCAAGTCAGAAAAAACAATTTAATAGGAGAGGAAAAAAAAAGTAAAATAAAATAAAACACATGCAATGGTACAAAAGATCACTGACAGAGTCAGAATACAACTTGAAACCGTGGTGGTAGCAGTCTAGATGAAGTGGTCTTGTTGAAGCAGTGTTCTTGCAGAAAGGTCTGGTAGCTCTTGTCCTCTGGGAATCCAGTGGGTAAGGCTGCCTGTGCTGTCTCAAGGCCCAGATTATATCCAGGTGGGAATGCTTGGCTCCTCCCCCTGGGCGGAGCATCTCACAATGGACTGATATCATTTTATCAGTTTTGTAATGGGTCCTTGATTGCCTATTAAACAGAGATAGCTCCTGGGGAGAGTTATCTATGAGTCATGCAGGACGGCATTGATGGGCCATTAACAGAAGATAGTCTGGAGGGAGGGGGCACAGGAAACAGTGGTGCACAACTTAGTTTCAACATTTCATGTAGATGGTGATAGAATACATACTTTGGGCACATTTTACATTGTAACCTAGGACATAATCCACCCCTTATTCTATGACCATCTACATCATACCTAAATTAATACATTCTTACAGCTAGATAGATAAATATACACATCCTTAGACATACACATATACAGAATGAAACCTTACACCCAGCTCTCACTTAAAATTAGGTCTCTCTGTGGTACACAACGGGTTTCCCCATCTTTTTGCATTACTCACCAAGTGGAACCAGGTCCTTGAGCAAAAACAATCCCACGGATGGGTCTGCCTTTGCTTGATGTGGGATTAATCCAAACAGTTTTTCTTAAGATGCCTTTCATGTGTACCACAGGGACTTTATCTCCATCCACTGTGTGCAAGGGTTCAGACTGGGCAGGACCAGCTCGATTGATTGACCCTCGAGTGTTGACCATCTAGGTGGCCTTTGCTAAGTTCAGTTCCCAATTTTTGAAAGTCCCCCCACTAAGCGCCTTCAGGGTAGTCTTAAGTAACTTATTGCACCGTTCAACTTTCCCGGCAGCTGGTGCTTGATAAGGGATGTGATATATCCATTCAATGCCATGTTCTCTAGCTTAGGTGTTTATAAGGCCGTTCTTGAAATGGGTCCCATTGTCTGACTCGATTCTCTCAGGAGTGCCATGTCTCCACAGGACCTGCTTTTCAAGGCCTAAGATAGTATTCCGAGCAGTAGCATGAGGCACAGGGTAGGTCTCTAACCATCCAGTGGTGGCTTCCACTATAGTTAGCACATAGCGCTTGCCTTGGCGGGTTTGGGGAAGGGTGATGTAGTCAATCTGCCAGGCCTCCTCATACCTGTACTTCAACCATCGTCCACCGTACCACAGAGGCTTTACCCGCTTGGCCTGTTTGATTGCAGCGCAGGTCTCACAGTTGTGGATGACCTGTGAGATGTTGTCCATAGTAAGGTCCACCCCTCGGTCACGGGCCCATCGGTATGTTGCATCTCTCTCCTGATGACTAGACGCATCATGGGCCCAACGGGCTAAGAATACTTCTCCCTTGTGTTGCCAGTCTAGATCCACCTGTGATACTTTCACCTTGGCGGCTTTGTCCACCTGCTCGTTGTTGTGATGCTCTTCATTAGCCTGACTCTTGGACACATGTGCGTCCACGTGTCGAACCTTCACGGTCAGCTTCTCTACTCGGGCGGCGATGTCTTGCCAAATCTCAGCAGCCCAGATGGGTTTCCCTCTGCGCTGCCAATTGGCCTTTTTCCAGCGATTCAGCCATCCCCACAGAGCATTAGCGACCATCTACGAGTCGGTGTAGAGATAGAGTCTTGGCCACTTCTCTCGTTCGGCAATATCTAAAGCTAGCTGGATGGCTTTAAGTTCTGCAACCTGACTTGATCCACCTTGTCCTTCAGTAGCTTGTGCAACTCGTCGTGTGGGGCTCCATACTGCAGCCTTCCATTTCCGGTTAGCGCCTACAATTCGGCAGGAACCGTCAGTGAAAAGGGCATATTGTCTTTCAGTCTCTGGTAGCTCGTTATACGGTGGGGCTTCCTCGGCACGTGTCACTTGTTCTTTTTCTTCTTCAGAAGATAATCCAAAAGTCTCGCCTTCAGGCCAGTTAGTTATAATTTCCAGAATCCCAGGGCGATTCGGGTTTCCAATACGGGCGCGCTGTGTGATGAGGGCAATCCATTTGCTCCATGTGGTGTCAGTGGCATGATGCGTGGAAGGAACCTTTCCCTTGAACATCTATCCCAGCACTGGTAGTCGGGGTGCTAAAAGCAGCTGCGTTTCAGTGCCAATTACTTCTGAGGCAGCTTGAAGTCCTTCATAGGCGGCTAAGATTTCCTTCTCTGTGGGAGTGTAGTTGGCTTCAGATCCTCTGTAGCTTCGGCTCCAGAATCCTAGTGGTTGGCCCTGAGTCTCCCCAGGCACCTTCTGCTAAAGACTCTAAGACAGGCCATTGTTCCCGGCTGCTGAGTAGAGCACGTTCTTCACATTTGGTCCCGTCCTCACTGGGCCAAGGGCTACTGCATGAGCGATCTCCTGCTTGATCTGGGCAAAGGCTTGTTGCTGTTCAGGGCCCCAGTGGAAATCGTTCTTCTTGCGGGTGACCAGGTAGAGAGGGCTCACAGTCTGGCTGTACTCAGGAATGTGCATCCTCTAAAAACCTATGGCGCCTAGGAAAGCTTGTGTCTCCTTCTTGCTGGTTGGTGGGGACATGGCGGTGATCTTATTGATGACGTCAGTGGGAATCTGCCGCCGTCCATCTTGCCACTTTACTCCCAGGAACTGGATTTCTTGGGCCGGTCCCTTCACTTTACTTCGCTTAATGGCAAAACCAGCTTTCAGCAGAATCTGGATGATCTTTTCTCCTTTCTCAAAGACTTCCCCTGCTGTGTTCTCCCATACAATGATGTCATCAATGTACTGTAAATGTTCAGGAGCCTCACCTTTTTCCAGTGTAGTCTGGATCAGTCCATGGCAGATGGTGGGGCTGTGTTTCCACCCCTGGGGCAGTCGGTTCCAGGTGTACTGTAGGCCCTTCCAGGTGAAGGCAAACTGGGCCCTGCACTCTGCTGCCAAAGGAATGGAGAAGAAGGCATTGGCAATATCAATGGTCGCATACCACTTTGCTGCCTTGGACTCTAGCTCGTACTGAAGCTCCAACATGTCTGGCACAGCAGCACTTAGTGGTGGGGTGACTTCATTCAGAGCACGGTAATCCACAGTCAGTCTCCATTCTCCACTGGACTTATGCTCTGGCCATATAGGACTGTTGAAAGGTGAACGAGCCTTGCTGACTACCCCTTGGCTCTCCAGTTTCCGAATCATCTCATGGATAGGAATCACAGAGTCTCTGTCGGTGCGGTATTGCCGTCGGTGTACTGTTGTTGTGGCGATTGGTACCTGTTGTTCTTCAACTCTCAGTAGTCCCACAGCACAGGAGTCATCTGAGAGACCAGGCAAGGTACTCAGTTGTCTGATGTCTTCTGTCTCTACAGCAGCTATCCCAAAAGCCCAGCGATATCCTTTTGGATCTTTGAAGTATCCATTTCTGAGGTAGTCTATGCCAAGGATGCATGGGGCCTCTGGGCCAGTCACGATGGGGTGTTTTTGCCACCCATTCCCGGTTAAACTCACTTCGGCCTCCAATACAGTCAGCTGCTGGGACCCTCCTGTCACTCCAGAAATAGAAATGGATTCTGTTCCTACATACCTTGATGGCATCAGGGTACATTGGGCACCAGTGTCAACCAAAGCCATATATTTTTGTGGGTCAGATGTGCCAGGCCATCGGATCCACACAGTCCAATAGATCCGATTGTCCCTTTCCTCTACCTGGCTAGAGGCAGGGCCCCCCTATTCCTGGTCATGGTACACGTTGCTTTCTTCCTGTAAATATGTTCCTGAGGTCCCTTCAAGTGGATCAGTCATATCATTCTTCTTATACTGTCTGGAGTTCTGTGCCTTTGAGACTGGAGCAGTGTTGGCTCTAGATGAGCTCTTCGTGGTAGGTGTCTCTCTCTTCAGTTCACGTACCCGGGCTGCTAAGGAGGAGGTGGGTTTTCCATCCCAATTCCTCATGTCTTCTCCATGCTCCCGAAGAAAAGACCAGAGGTTACCCCGTGGAGTGTATCCTCTCTCCCTGGCTGGTGGGTACCTGCTCCTAATGGCAGAGACTCTTGTTGGTTCTGGCGAGATGTGGTAAATTTCTTCCTTAAGTTCCTTTCTCAGTTTCTGATGGCCCTCTTCAATCAAGCTCCGGACTTGCTCAGCCAGCCTTGTTTTCACGGGTGAGACATGGGTACGAAATGGGGCAGTGACAGTATCCTCGTAAATTCTTAGTTTATTGACCAAGACGCCCACCTTGTCCTCACCTTCCCTCCATTGCAGCGTTGCCAGGTAACGGGAGTACATCTCTGGTCCAAGCCGTGCAAATCTCAACCACATCTGCGATGTGCACTGGACATCATCTGGGCTTTTAGGAAATCTCTCGTCTTCTGAGAAAATGATCTCCAGCACAGCCAATTCCCTCAGGCATCGGATACCTTGTTCCATTGTGCTCCATTTTCTTTGGTGCACCTGGAGGTCTTCTTTACAAAGGTATCTGTCCCTTACACTTGTTAGTCGCCGCCAGAGGCTGAGAGTTTGTTGGGTTCTCCCGATCCCCTGGTCAATGACCACATCCCGAGACAGCGATCCTAGTTGCCTGGCCTCACTTCCATCCAGAATGGTGTCATTGGCTGCAGCATCCCAGATGCGGAGCAGCCAGGTTAGGATGGACTCGTTTGTCTGGCGGGTGAATTCCCTCCGCAGGTCACGCAGTTCACCCAGGGATAGAGAGCAGGTGATGATCTCTGGCTCTGTCTCTTCTGCTGAGTGTGAAGGTCCTGCCACATCCTCATCAGTCACTATGCGGACTGATTTGCTCTTTGATTTCTTCTTCTGAACAGGGGCAACTGCCACTGGTTTAGGTTGTTCTGCTTCGGTGACAGTTTGTGTGGAGATGCTGATGGCACCTTTGGTTTCTTTCTCCTCTGTGACAGCTTGTGTAGACACTGACACTGTTGCTTTGTTTTTGGTTCCTTTCTCCTCTGTGATGGTCTGAGTAGATGCAGAAACTGTTGTTTTGTTTTTGGTTCTTTTCTCTTCTGTGACAGTCTGCATAGATGCGGTTCCTGTTTCCTCTACGACAGTTTGTGTAGACACGGATGCCGTTGTTTTGCATTTGTTTCTTTTTCCCTCCTCCTCAAGGAGACGCTGCACCACCCCATGTAGTGTTTGATTTCTAAACATGGTGCAGGCCGTGCAGAGAAGGCAAAGCAGAACTAACAACAATATTATGCTGTCCTTGGCACCTAGAGAGAACTCAATATTTTCGAAAACTGCTGTGCCATACCTAAAAGACTGGAAAAAATCATTCTTTACCCCTCCCCACAGGGGCTGGGTGCGATTGTTGAGAGCCCAGATGTAGCATTCTGGACCAGGACAAGAACACAAAATAGAGTATATATTCCGAATGATGCTCATTGCCTCAGAGGTTATCATACAATAAGCATAATAGACCAATACAGCAATTCTGGTACCATACCCTGGTCTACACATGAGCATTAAGACCGGCAAATACTGCCCCATGTGTGGGAAAATGTAGAGAGTTAGGTATAAGATATATGAAAGCATGTTGAGCATCATAGTGGACAGCTGTTTCTTTTTTCCTCACTACAAAATTGTAATTCTGACTTTTCTCAGTACCTCCTGCCCCACGTTCGGCACCAAAATATATGTGCTGGCTTGAAGGCAAAACCAGCGAGAGACTCCAAGTCAGAAAAAACAATTTAATAGGAGAGGAAAAAAAAAGTAAAATAAAATAAAACACATGCAATGGTACAAAAGATCACTGACAGAGTCAGAATACAACTTGAAACCGTGGTGGTAGCAGTCTAGATGAAGTGGTCTTGTTGAAGCAGTGTTCTTGCAGAAAGGTCTGGTAGCTCTTGTCCTCTGGGAATCCAGTGGGTAAGGCTGCCTGTGCTGTCCCAAGGCCCAGATTATATCCAGGTGGGAATGCTTGGCTCCTCCCCCTGGGCGGAGCATCTCACAATGGACTGATATCATTTTATCAGTTTTGTAATGGGTCCTTGATTGCCTATTAAACAGAGATAGCTCCTGGGGAGAGTTATCTATGAGTCATGCAGGACGGCATTGATGGGCCATTAACAGAAGATAGTCTGGAGGGAGGGGGCACGGGAAACAGTGGTGCACAACTTAGTTTCAACATTTCATGTAGATGGTGATAGAATACATACTTTGGGCACATTTTACATTGTAACCTAGGACATACATCTATGAGAAAAAGGTAGAAACTGCTTCTAATATTGTACAGTAGCTAAAAGGTCTGACTCCATTTTATGAAAATTCAAAAGGCTTTAAAAAACTCAGAAAAACCAGGGTAACAAGCATACCTTTTGAAAACCCCATTTTTCCTCCCACTAGGATTTCTCCCAGTTGGAGATATGCTTCTTTGTGTTTTGAACTCAGGCAGACACCCATATTTTCCTGCACAACAACTAACCCGCCCTTCCTTGCAGTAAAAAGGAGGAAAAAAATCAAAAGAAACCCAGCAATCCATCTGAGGGTACAAAGCTGTCTCAACAGCTCCCCTGGCACTGCATGGCTCAACCGCCATGTGGCACCACGTGCTCCCTCTCTCTTTGGGGCTAGCACTGCACCCGCCCACCTACCACATGGTCAGGCACTTACCAAACTGACGGTTCTGGAAATAAAAGCTGCAAAGAAGGTCTTCGATACCTGAGAAAGACCTTTCTGGGCATGGAAAGGCTGTCTATCCCTCCCCTGCCAGACAGAGCAGAGGTACTGACTGCACCACAGACTGTAAAATCCTTAACACCCTGGCGGCAAGCAGCACGTGGTGCTCCGGTGCCACGTGTGCACATGGCAGGCTCCTCCAGGGCGGCAGCACTCTGCAGCTGGGTTATGTGGGGTTTGCACAGGCAGCCGGCAGCTCCTGAACCGTAGCAGTGCGGCAGCAGTTTTGATGGCTGCTGCTTCGGCGGCAGCGGTGCGGGCTGTGGCAGCAGTGTGGCACACGCTCGGCATGTGCTTGGCACGCAGTGGAGCAGCCCCGGGCTGCACTTGGTCTCTTCCGGCGGGGCAGCTCTCCTCACAACAGCAAAGGCAAAATCCTTCTGTTTGGGGCCTCCGAGTCCCAAAAGTTGGGCGCCAGGGGGCTCCGGCTAGCCTTCATCCCAGCCACGCTGGTCAGGAGGGGCTGTTCCTGGACTGCAAGCAGTTCAAGTAACGGTAGAGAGCAGAGCTGTTTTCTGCTCTCCTGGTCCTGGTTTCCTCGACGTCTAGGTATGAAGCAAGAGTCAAAGAAGGCTCCCTCTAAAGTGTTTATTCTTCCAGATGGTACAAGAGAGAGTGCGGGGTCCTGTGCGCTTAACATTTAAACTGGAGGGCAGAGGAGGTGGGGCAGGGCAGGGTCACGAGAAGGGACAAAGGGACAGGGGAGGGGAAAACCTGGGGTAAAAACCAAAATAACCCAGACACTGGGGGGGATAACAGGAGTAAACCACAACTTATCAAAAACCCACCACCACACAAATTCACAACTTAAAACTTAAATTTCAATTCTGCTCCAAAGCCTACTTATTTTTATAACATCAGGAAAAATCAGGATACAACATTTAAATTAAAAACAGAAATTAAAGTCACTAACTGAAGCTTCCCCCCTCCACTGCCCTAGTCATGGCACTGGGATGTAGTGGGAGATGCAAAATTATTGGCAAAGTTTGATTTTTATTCCTAAACTTATGTGAGCAAAACACAAGCTACCAGTCTTGATACTCTCCTTGCACTGGTTGGTTATATTTTCAGTAATAATGGCACTTGCTGTGCTAAATATAAGAGATGTAAGTCTCTTATATTTAAGACTCCAGTGCAGTCTCCTCAATATTGGCCAGTGAGTAAAATTTTTATCTGTGATGTGCAAAAATCTCAGTGAGGCAATGTTACCCTGGTTTTTCTGAGTTTTTTATTAGCCTTTGGATTTTCATAAATGGAGTCAGATCTTTTAGTTACTGTAGAATATTAGAGCAGTTTTTCTACCTTTCCCACAGAAGTAATATAAACAAACCCTTTGTTTTTCATTCTTTGTCCTTTGTTTGCATATTTCTAACCTGAAAACAATTGTAACTGACAATTCGTCTGGCCACTGAGGCTGAGGGGTGGAAACCCCAAAAAGCCAATCTTCTGCTAGACCCACAAATGTATAAAAGTAAAAGAATAAACAAAGGGGTCCTCTCTCCGCTCTTTCACCTGGGAGCTGGATCAGAGGAACCTCTGCAAAAATCTCTTGTCTGCGTGTGATTGCTTTGTGTTTCACGGTGACAAGGCAACACCTCCTGGTTTATCTTTTTGTGTTCAAACTCAGGACATTTTTCTGTTTTAACTACAATTGCTCAGGAGTGCTGTACAAGTTCCAAAACATCAGAGTTGTGCTGAGGCACCAGCAGCAGCCATGGCCTGTGGGCAAGCTGGGACCTGGAGCCCACAATAAACAGCACTCAGGACTCAAACAGCTCAATTCTGACATTCATCTCCTCCAAGAGGAAAAAAAAAATCATTTATTCTGCAAGTAAAGAGAGCCACAACAAATAGCTGCAGCTGTACAGGTTAGAAAAAGAACTTCTGCCTTGCTTTCCACTCCTTGGGAGCCTCTCACACCCTGAAGGGCTGCTGGGCACAGACTGAGAAGTTTGGCTTCACCTCTGACTGTAAAGCAATTTTTATCACTTCCCCACCATAGATATTCTCTCAGATGATTTAATTCCTGCACAAGTACCAAGGTCACAGAGATTATTTTAATGTCAGAGATGTACATGGGGTCAAGGAAGGCGTTCAGAGAGACACCTGCATTACAATCCGTGCATCCCAGTTTTACATCATTGTGCTAACATGGCGTCCAAAGTACAGCACATGGTCAGCCAAACCTTTTTCCCCTAAACCATGGTCCCCCCTTGATTTTTCCCTCACTTCAGACACTGAATCTCAGGATTTCAGTATCCAAGTACTCCTAGTTGTATAAGGTACAACCAGTTTTATCTGTATCCTTGGTCCCTCACTCTTTTAATCTTTTATTTTTTTCCTCCAGATCTGTGCTCAGGAGAGTCCTTTCATTAAGCAGTGCTAAGATGTAGGTGGCTTAGTGCTTAACAAGTAAATTCATGGTGGTGGTGTGATCTGTACCACTGATTGTGGGGGAGGATGAA
The DNA here is from genome assembly GCF_015227805.2 of Hirundo rustica. NCBI lineage: Eukaryota > Metazoa > Chordata > Aves > Passeriformes > Hirundinidae > Hirundo > Hirundo rustica. The sequence continues at coordinate 19,170,817 of NC_053487.1, read as the reverse complement.
GCTAGAAAGCCCTATAAATATGACTGCTTAGATTCTGAGAATGTGAAACTTATAAGTGAGATAGAATTGAAAGCAAGTTTTGATGTTTGAGATGTCCTAGCTACTGGATGTCTGGGAAAACAATATGGCCAGCTGAAGGTTACCTGCAGATAAGTCCAAAGGTCAAATGGAATGTTCTGTCTCACCCCCCATGTTGCAGTGTCCAAATCGCGCTGACCAGCGCAGCCACAGGCTAGCTCAGTGGGTCTCACTGCGGCAGCGTGGTAAGGTCGGGGTGGCAGGCAGAGCGAGCCGCCTCCTCCCTGTGGGAACTTGGATCCCACCACCAGCGACGGGCATGTAGATGTAGCAAGCAACCGCGGCAGCTGAATGAAAGGCAGACTCCTCTGAGCAGGGTATTAACGAGGGTTTATTGAAGGGGGGGGGAGCACGGAGCTCTGCACCCCATTACCTGCTGCCCAGAAGAGCCCAGATCAAAGCTTGACAGCCACTTATAAACGGGGGAGGGCTGACAACGGGTCAGCCAACCAGGGAACACGGGGGTGGTAACAGGGGTGTGTTACCTCCGCTGAGGCGTAGCGACCTGGTTCAGGAACGACACGGCAGCCACACCCAGGCTGCTCGGACCACCAGCTCACAGACACCAGTGTGGTGGACGGCTAATGGCGTTTATTAACTGGTTACATGGAGTTATAAAACCTCTTTTTGCTACATCACTTCCGTCTGCTTACGTTACAAGTTAGGTATTGCTTACCTTATCAAGGACACTAACCAACTAAGTATTGAGGGAGGGGTTCTGTCTGCCCGTACAACGCGATATCTTCCGACCGCCTGTCCCTAATAACCCACATTTTTCCCCCTCCCATGACTAAGTAAAAAAGTATAAAAGTATAAATGTTATAAAAGTATAAATGTCATAAAAATGCAAAAGCTGTTAAAGTTAGTATAATAGGATACAAAAGTGGTATAAAATGTTAGTAACAAGCGCACTTCACGGTAATTGCATGCGTTCGACAAATAGGATGTTGACTTTCTCTAAACGTCTTCTAACAAACGACACTAACTTGTTCAAAATGCAAGGCCCAAAAATCAATGCCAGGAGTATCATGGTGAGAGGGCCTATTAAGGTGGGAACAAGGGTGGCCAGCCATGGGGACTGATTGAACCATGACTCGAACCATCCTCGTTGGGCCTCTCTCTCTCTCTTTCTCTGGGCCAGTCTTTCTCTCAGCTCGGCCATGGAGTCTCGCACGACTCCGGTATGGTCTGCATAAAAACAGCATTCTTCTCTCAAGGCGGCACACAGGCCTCCTTGCTGCATGAGCAAGAGGTCCAGTCCTCGCCCGTTCTGCAGGACGACTTCCGAAAGCGAAGAGATAGATCTTTCCAGAGAGGAGATGGATTTTTCAATTCTCAGTAAGTCTTTGTCAATTGTCATTTGCAGCTGAGAAAGTCTTTGATGCTGGGTCACGAGAGCTGAAACACCTGTGGCTGTGCCAGTGGCTCCTAGGCCAAGGAACATTGCAATGGTTATACCTGTTATTACTTCTCTTTTGCGGAGCAGGATGGTTTCTTCTAAAAAGCGATACATTTCTTCTTCTTGGTGATACAGGACTCTAGGAACAATCAGAACTTGGACACAAAAGTCAGCAAGGTTATTGAGTTTGCTAAGGTACACACAGGGAGTTATTCCGATTTGTTGACAGACCCACATTCCTGATAGGATCGGAACTGCCCACTTATCAGTCTTTTGACTAGGTTGGATGAACTCAGTACAGATATTTCCCATCTGGTTTGCTACGGTTACACTGCCAAAGCATTTGCCTCGGCCTGTGACTTGACTCAGGGTAATTTCCCTCTGGGGGGTGTCCCACTTACAGTTGTGTAGATTGTTTGCTGCAGAATATTCGAAAGGAGCATCAAGGGCAACACCCTCATAAAAAGGAGGTTCTGCATTATAACATAACCAGCATGATTTTGTAAAGTTTGGATTGGATTGGTTCAATGACAAAAAGGTAGCATTTAACACACTAAGAAACAGATTGTAAGGAGCTGACTTAGGTTTTTGGTAAATAGCTAAAGGACGGGATGAGGAGGAGGTGCCAGATGTGGCTTCCCTCTTGTGTCTGTGTGCTGCGAGATTCTGATAGGGTTTGAATGATTGGGGCACTGAAGGTGGGAGTCTGATAATTTGCATGTTTGCCCAATTTAAATGCCTGGCTGCATTTAATGCATGCCATTTTTATCTTCTTCCAGTCTGTGAGGGGAGTTCGTTCTGACTTCCCCTCAGCCCAAGTAGAAACATTGTTGTTACTGATTTTATATACTGTTACTTCTTCTTTGTCAGAGCCGGAGTCAGAGCCGGCAGCAGAGGACTGGCTGTCCCAGTCCCAGCTGAAGTCCGAATCAGAGCCAGAAGTCGACTGACTGGCTGCTTCTGGGCTCCGGAGCCTTTTGGTTGGGCTCCGACCCCGCCCCTTTCCCTCAGGGCTGGGACGTCCCTTCCCTCTTGGCCCCCGCCCCTTTCTCTCGGGGCTGAGCCGCCCTCTGCACCTGCGCTCCCCCCGCCTCCTGCTGTGGGAGCTTCTTGCCTTAGAAAAACGTGCTTCTTGGCAAAGATTAGCTTCAGCTCTCTCTTTGCGCTCTCCTCCCTTTTTCTGCTCACGCGCCCCCGCGTTAGCAAACGAGCTCTCTTTGTTTTCAGCGCTATCAGTGAGCGACCTTGAGCTTGGAGGCTTTGAAGCGAGCTCTTGATTTTCTGAGCCTGAGCCTATGCATTCGGCCGAACTGACTTCATCAACACTCTGAGCATTATCACTAACATTCAGACTACATTCTTTTAGACTCTGAAAATTCTCAACAACAGTTCCCTCTGAGAAAGTTTGCGTCGCTGCTGCGATACCCAGTTGGGGGGAAACCTTTAAACAATTTCGGGCAGCTATCCAAGTTTCTTGCTCGTGCAGAGCCTTCTGTAAAGATTTTACGACCCTTCCCTATGCTTTAAGATTTTTCCCTGAGCCGGAAGACATTGTGTCTTCGGCAAGAGCCTTAGTACATTGATCCCAAATATCTGGGTGGAGGATATCCAACGGTCTATCAATAATACTAAGTTGCAAAAGCCTTGTCACTGCGAGGGTAAAATCTTTTGCTTTACAATCAATTCCCCATTGCTTATGAATCTGAGGAACGACCTTCACGAGGGCTTCCATCCTCTGCGTGGGTCCAGAGGCGTCCCTCCCGCCGAGCTGGCCCAGCCGCTCGGCCGTCGTTCACCCGTCCAGGCGACTCCCGTTCTCCCGGGCAACTCCCGGGGTTTCGGCACCACTTGTTACCTCCGCTGAGGCGTAGCGACCTGGTTCCAGGAACGACACGGCAGCCACACCCAGGCTGCTCGGACCACCAGCTCACAGACACCAGTGTGGTGGACGGCTAATGGCGTTTATTAACTGGTTACATGGAGTTATAAAACCTCTGTTTGCTACATCACATCCGTCTGCTTACGTTACAAGTTAGGTATTGCTTACCTTATCAAGGACGCTAACCAACTAAGAATTGAGGGAGGGGTTCTGTCTGCCCGTACAACGCGATATCTTCCGACCGCCTGTCCCTAATCTCCCACAGGGGTGTCAACCTTTGAACCATTAACAAATCACAGGAGGGTAGGACGGGATTCCCCGGGCACCAGCCTATCACTCGACACCTCTCCTGGATCTTTCCAGAATCCAGGGAAGGGTCTTGAAGTGACAGACAGGGCGACCACGAGGCGAGAGGGGGGATTGACAGCGACAGGTGCAGGGAAGTAATGAATGACAGAAAACGTCTGGTTATACAGTGGACTAAACAACCTAATTCATAAGGGGAAAACCAATACAGAACACAGGGGCATACAGTGGACTAAACCATTATAAAAATAACTTAAAAATCTTACAAAAATAACTTAATAACTTAATAAAACAACTCTCACACCACCACACCCCCAATGTATGGTTCATCCCACACCTGTAACCCTCCCCTGAAGTATCAGGTATCTGTAACCCCATTGGCCCAAGTATTGTTCCAGCCCACCTTGAAGCCCCCTGATAAGGGGGCTGAGAGAGTGGGTTGGCCTCTTACCTCTCTCTCTTTTTGCCTGGCACCCTGCCCCTAGGATCTTCCTCTTGGAATTTCCTCTCCCTACATCTCCCTTCCCTCACTCCATACCTCTCCCTTCCCCCACTCCCTAGGCCTTGCCATGAGTTGCGCCTGGCAACTCTAAGCAAGGCCTCACATCCTTTATAATAAACCTCATCTTCTAAAACCTAACTTCAGAGATCTCTCATCCACATTTCATCCAAACTGGTCCAGTGGAGCAATATCTACAACTGATCAATAAAAGAACAAGTGAATCTTTATTAATAAACCCTGGTGCATCTCTGAAAGCACTTCAAACCCGGATCAAACTGTAGGGTATTGACAATACCAGCATATCCCACTCTGTCAGACACTGAACTGAGTTAAAAATTGACCGGACTTCAATATCACAGGTTCCAGCAAGATTACGGCATTAACATCCTAATTTCTACTTACTTCAAACTCACGTTGCATTGCTGTTGCATGTAAAAGATCAATATACATGACTGGTAGAACAGTTTTACGGAAATTACACTTTTTATTTTAATAACTACCTGATAATTGTTAAAGGGCAGTTTCCCAGAATCACATAATGGTTTGGATTAGAAGGGACATTAAGATCATCTTGTTTCAACCCCCTGCTATGGGCAGGGACACCTTCCACTTCCCTTGACCAGGTTGCTCCAAACCCCACCCAAGGGTGCTGTTTCTTCCCTTTTTTTCAGTCTTTCCCCCTCCTAAGAACAATTTCATCACTGTTCCCATGTTTCTGGGTCACACCAACCAAACCTGAAGCCTTTTTAGCTGCAAGCATAGACAACACTGCTGTGCAAATAATACATTCACAGCTTTCTTCCCTTTGGCTTCTATACTTCTACTGCTCTTCAGCTCTGCTTTATGGTGATGATGTTAAGAGAGAGAGACAAGCTAAGAGACAAGAAAGGCAGGAATCCTGCTGCATTTAACTCTAAACCCCACAGAAATTACTGTTTTCCTGACAAACTTACTAGATATAAACAGTGTCAGTCAGGCAGAGGTGACAAGCCACTGTAGCCAGCACATTATCATTTACAAAATATTTTACTTTTCTGGGACTCTGTGTCTGTTTGAGTGGCAAGAAAAGATATAAATTCAGAAACTTGTCCCCCTTTTTTCAATCCTGACTGGAGTCTAAGTTCAAAATTGACACATTTATAAAGTCAGCAGCCAAAAAGCCAAACACTGACTGCACTTGCAACAGGCAAATAAAGCCACTGAGATTGTCTGAATCTAAGTGTAATTGTATTCAGTGGTGGCATTAATACATCTTGTAATATGGTGGTTATAAAATGTAAAAGGATTTGAGACTACATCCAAATAATTAAAATCAATTTTAATCCAGATGGCAAACAACACAGAAAATAAGAATAAACCTTAACTGATGGTCAGGGTACAGGCACACTCAGATGAGTTCCAGCTGTTCAGCTATTGCAGTTTTATGCTCCTTTGGAAGCTAAGTTTGCAGCTATGCTCCTTTGGAACACTTGTGCCTATGGAGAGCATGGACCATGTGGCTTTTTATTGTGTGAGGGTATAATTTAATAAAACCGGGCAGAAACACCAATTAATGTAGGGGTTTTAGTATTTATTCTCTCTTTGTGGGAGGGAGAGAGATCAGGAGAAAAAAACAAAGCAGCCTTAAGCTTAAAAATGAACAAAAAATAGTTTTATTAACACACACTAAATGAATGAAAAAAAAATTGAGAAAAAAAAGAAAACAAACTAAAACAGAATGACACTTTAAAACATACTTCTCTAGTCTTACAAACTATTATCTTTCTTATTAAACAACATAGAAAGACACAACTTGAGATTTTCAGTCAGTTTCACTATTTAGACATAACCACTCATTACTTTAGGAGAAGAGTCTTTCTAAGATCTTTTTATGAAGACGTTTGCTACAAGACTAAATAGTCCAGTGCTCCCAATGTCACACATCCGCTGCCGCCCGGAGTTTTACACAGACTGTGATGGTCTATCAGCAAAGCTTCTCAGTGTATCTGAGGTACTATTTACGAATACTTCTTCTAGTCTAAAATCATCTTTGTCTCAAAGGCTGAGACCTCCTTTTAACCCAGGAGCGGGGGCTTTAAAGTTCCCAAATAAATCTCAATTACATCAGTTCTCAATTTTGATTAGAATAACATTCTACCCAATGACACTAAGATGCTACAAAGAACAGTCCATTTCTCCATAGTTTACCTTAGAAAAGTCTGGTTAAAAATGTCCACTTCTTCAATCCTATTCCAATATTATTAGTTCTTTCACTTCTAATCTAACTGACTTCATTTGGTGTCTGTTCTATGTACCCTTATGTTTTCTCTCTTCTTTCTCTCAAGGAAGAGTTGTGCTTTAAAAGTTCCATGTTGCTAGGAAAGGGTTAAATCTGGCTACGCCTGCAAGGGCCACGTGCAAGTGCTGAGGCTGCATGAGGCTGAAGAAACTGCCAAGCTGTGCTGATAGAAGAAGCTGGTAGATGTCCTTTTTTCCACCTGTCGGTCTCATCCAGGGTGGCTCAGCTTAAAGTTGTTATGGAGCTGCAGGCTTTCTTTCTCTGCTGCCAGCGGCGATTAAGCTGGGCCATGTCCTGGCTCCTTCTGCTGCAGTCCAAGCACATGGCCAGCACTGCCGAACTGTAGCCGCTTCTCTTCCCTGCCAGCAAGCAGAGGAAAGTGGCTCAACCAGCCCAGGCTCCCTCTGTGCGGGCAGAAGCCCTTGGAGGCCCAGCCGGGCCCGGCCCAACCGCCCAGAGGGGCAGCAGGGCCCTAGCTGAGCCAGCCCGCTGCCCACGATGTTACCTCATGGCTGATTCCAAAGCAAGAGAGAGCCCGATCAGCAGCAGATTAGTTTTAAATGTCCCTTCCAAAGTTGCTTCGACATTTCCCATTGGTCATCCTAGCTGCCAATATCCCGGACAGCTTTTTGATAGGTCCCTGTCCTCCCCCCGCAAACCACTCTACGGTCAGGGCAGGGAAAAACATTTCACATTTCTCTAAAACCAGAAAACAAAATTGTGCCAACCCATGATAATTGTCAGGTAGGTGCTGCAAATTTCTATGAGGATGCTTATTGTGTCATAATTTAAAAGGAAATACAGTCACAAATGCATAGAACACATGCACTAAAAGTCCAACAGCAGTGAAATGACAAATATCATTGCTGACTTGATTCATTACATTTTTCTATTGCAAATTCCAGGTGTGCCATGAATCAGACACATGCACATTGGCAATGCACAAAGTTCAACATCCTGAACAGTTTAAGAAGTCTTCTGTTCCTAAGTCAGGGCTAATAAAAAGTGTTTAATCATTTATGAGGGGCAGAGCAGCTCTAACAGGGGAAGCTATTAGCAAGAATCCCTGTTTATCCTGAAATAAGCAAAAATAAAGTGTTTGTGAAACCCTCCTGGGAAATGCTCAAGTTCGAGATGGAGAAGTTAGATGGACTGACATGTGAGCTACTCAACTGGAATGCAAGAACATTCACCACAAATAGCAGTAAATTAAAGATACCCATCTTCCAAGCTTTCAACTACTGTTCAAAAAATATTTATCTTTGCCACTATTAGTTGCTTTCAAAAGCAAAACATCATATAATTAGATCTAGCAAAAAAAGATGCAGTTCAGTGTGTGTTAAATAAATTAGATAACAGTAATGAAAGGACTTTCTCTTATCCCATGATTATTTACACTTAATAATTGTCAAGGCTCATACAAACTACCAGATCATCTCCTTTACTTACATAGTGTCCAATCCTCCACAGTATTTTAAGTATTCATAAGGTTATACACCTGACAGAACCTTGTAAAAATACTCTTTTCTTTTGAGGGAACTGAAGGTCATCTTTCCACATTTTGAAACATTGTTATATCTTCAGTGATTGTGAAATTATAATATATAAATATTTATATATATATATACTATATATATTTATATATAAATATTTAAATAAGAAATGCATTAGGAAGGCATGGTGCTTTCAAAGGAACAGTTTTTATTTTATAGACTCTCGTGTAGGTTTGTGTCCTAGGTTACAATGTAAGATGTGCCCAAAGTATGTATTCTATCACCATCTACATGAGCTGTTGAAACTAGGTTGGGCAGTGTTTCCCTTGCCTCCTTCCTCCAGACTATCTTCTGTTAATGACCCATCAATGCCCTGCTGCATGACTTATAGGTAACTCTCCCCAGGAGCTATCTCTGTTTAATGGGCAATCAAGGACCCATTGCAAGACTCATAGAATGATATCAGCCCAAAGTGAGATGCTCCACCCAGGGGGAGGAGCCAAGCATTCCCACCTGGATATAATCTGGGATTCGGGACAGCACAGGCAGCCTTACCTACTGGATTCCCAGAGGACAAGAGCTACCAGACCTTTCTGCAGGAACACTGCTTCAACAAGACCACTTCATCTGGACTGCTACCACCATGGGTTCAGGTTGTATTCTGACTCTGTAAGTGATCTTTTGCACTATTGCATATGTTTTATTTTATTTTATTTTACTTTTTTTTTCCTCTCCTATTAAATTGTTTTATCTGACTTGGAGTCTTTCGCTGGTTTTGCCTTCAAGCCAGCACAGTTTGACACTGAAGATTTCATATCAACCTGGTGTAAAGTACATATAAATAACATCATACCTGCAATCAGTATTATTTTATTGTTTAACTCTTCACCTTGCCTTTTATTCTGTTGAGAACATATATGTCCCCAGGGAAAAGGCTTTGACAGATAAAAGTAATTTTTTAATTTCACCAGGCAAAGCAATCTTTGGAAAAAGGGAAAATGACACAGGAAATATTATATTTTAGTAAACACTATAATCTTATTCACAATGAAAATATCCTTTCAAGAATAATTCAGATCAATGCTAATATGAAGAATACTTCACAAGCTCCAGGTAGCCTGAGCCACAAAAAGAAGAAATATGTCACTAAGCTAGAAATGACAAATTTGTAAATGGTCCAGAAACTAGCAAGCAATAGGTGCATTGTTTGTGTATTATAGACACAGAACACATGTACAGAATAAATAGAATTTTTCTAAAAGCTGTAATTCTTAAAATCTGGGGTTGACCCAACCTGGCTTATATATGAAGGTGTGATATATTAAGCTTTAATTAATAAACCATCAACAGAAATAATTGCAGCCAGTCCATTCCCCCAAGAACTTGTGTATGCAGGGGAATGTGAAGACCTAGGACCCTTCCCACTCCCCTGGGAATGCACGTGAGCTGAGCTGCCTGGGACACTCTGGCCAAGCTCTCATCTGTGGGAATACACAAGACAGAGAGTAAAACAGACTTAATTAGCATGGTTAGTTTGATAACCAAGATGCCATGGCAGGAACAAACAGAGCCTTGAAGATTACAGGAGATGGGATTAAACCTGCTTACGGGAAGAGAAGAAATTCAGTCAACCCTCAGCAAGCAAAATCTTGTTGTAAATGCATGAGTTGTCTGTATGATCTTTTACCCTGATTATTGTAGTGGAAAATTATTAACCTTCCTGAAATAGTATATAAGCTTTTGGGAAACCTGAGTAAAATCGAATTCTGATCACCGAATCAGTCTTCCCATCTCTCTATCAATTGTCAATAATTGGTGCTCCGTGTGATTGGAGAACGACCGTCTGGCTGGCAGCAGTTGACTACGCCTCTGGAACTGATCATGATGGTGAGAGAACCGCGTTTGGGCCCAAAATCGCCTGTATGCTGTGACGTGACAGGTGAGCCAGGGGAACTAAAAGTGTGGGACAGGACAAGTCTGACAAAAGACATTAATGAAACCATGCTACACCTCCTGAGCAAGCATGGATCCCCCATCCTTAAGCGGGACCTTAAGTCGCTCCTACAATGGGTGTCACGCATGTTCCCCGATACCGCCCCTTCCTCTATTTTTACTCTCCACTACTGGGACAAAGTCGGCGTAAAACTCTACGACCTGGCTACGCTGCCTGGCCACGAGCCAGAGCTACGTTTGCTCCCTGCTTGGAGGGCGGTCATGGACACGATTAAAAAAGAGCAGGGAGGAGTGAGGCAACCTGTCAGGATAACACAGAGACGGCCCCCGCAGCCATGCTAAACCAAGATCTGCCCAGGTCCCGCTCCCCATCCCCCATCCGCACTCCCTCCCCAACGAACGCCAGGGATAGAGCCCAGTTTCCACCTATGGCCCTACCGCTATCCCACCAGTGGCCCCAGAGCTGCTGAAGGTTAATCGCTTATGTGGACACTGACTGTATTAGTGACGGAGTGCCTTTCAACCCCGGCCCCCAAAAAGATCTGGACTTATTCCTTCACATAACAATTGGTTACAGATAAAAAAGAAAGCCCTTAAGGACAGAGACTTTGCCTTTATTTCGCTAATCAATGCCACTTCAAGTTTCACCAGAATGTCCAGCTTTACGTGGAAACTCATCTCGCAGCACATGGCAGCAACGCACAAATCCCACAGCCAACACAGCAACTGATGCAGCAACCAGGATCAGCTCTCAGCTTCAAACTGGCCCAGCCCCCACCCACCGGACCATCTCCAACCTACGTGTAGCCACTCCAGGAAGCGCCAGATTGGATGTATCAACCAGTAACACAGTAACCTTGACCAATAGCTCAGTATTTTGTCTCCCCACAGGGATTTGTGGACCTTTGCCACCGGATTACCATGCTTTGCTTCTAGGTAGATCTTCTACCTCAATAACAGGATTGTTTGTTTTACCAGGAGTTATTGACTCTGACATGGCTGGGGAAATAAAAAGCATGGCTTGGACTCCACAGCCTCCCTGCGTGGTCCTGGCAGGGAGCAAAATTGCTCAGCTTGTACTTTTCCTGGCAGCCCTGAATCATGATTTTAAAGAGATAAGATTTTAGCTAAGGGCTACAAGCAATTTATTAGTAAATGGTAGGTTAATGATTATTAGATGCCTAAGCTAGAGCTAATTGTTATATTTTGAGTATGTTTATAGAAGAAAGTGAAGTGAACTGTCATAAGAACAGATTGAAACCAGTAAGAACAATGGCCAGCACCTGGACTTCATATCAATCAATCACGAAGCAGGGGACCTTGGATCATGTCAGAGGGTCACAGAGACCTGATGAAGACTCTCCTGACTTCATCCTTTGAGACCACTGACCCAATTCGAGACCACCGACCCAATTCAAGAGAAGAATTGCGCACGCGTGAAGGACTAATAACCTCATTTTAATACCAAATGGGGATGGGAGGTGCTGAGGTTATTCATATGCGTTGTATGTAAGATCTTGGAAAATAAATAGAGAGCAAAGAGCCTTGTTCGGGGCGGCCACGCCTTTCGGAGATGACTCCCGTGCTGCCACCTGCTGGTGAATTAACATACCATTTTCTAACTTTAAGTAGTTAGAGGGTCTTTGTCCATGATTATATCAGTTTTCAAGGACTCAGCCCCCTTATTTGCACCCCTGATAGCTACACAGAGAGGAGGCGAGTTTGGTTCAACAGGGATTCCACAAATCTTCTGGACGCAACCTATTACATTTCAGCGTCCCACATGCCAGTGCAAAGTGTCTCTGAAAGGCAAGGAGTTAATTTTAACTGGACTCATTGATACCTACACAGATATTAGTCTTATCTCCCGAAGTCAATGGCCTAATAATTGGCCATTAATGCCTGTCCCCCAGGTCCTTTCAGCGGTGGGCGGGAGCAGTCAAAATTATCAGAGCCAACACCTGGTGCAAATTACAGGGCCTGAGGAAAGGGTAGCTACTGTCAGGCCTTTTGTGCTGTCTGTGCAGCTGATTTTGTGGGAGAGAGATGTTCTATCTCAGTGGGGAATTTTCATGCAGTCAAATTTTTTATAAGGGTCATTGGGGTGTGTGACACCCCCAAACTGACTTGGAAAACCTCTGATCCAGTTTGGGGGGGCAAATGGCCCATGTCATTAGAAAAACTGTGCGTATTACAAGAACTTGTGCAAGAACAGCTGAAAAAAGGACATATAATCCCATCTAATACCCTTTGGAATTCACCCGTGTTTGTAATTAAAAAGTGGTCTGGGGGGTGGAGGCTGTTGCATGACTTGAGGAAAATAAACGAGGCAATTGAGGGAATGGGACTACTTCAACCGGGGCTCCCTTCCCCTTCCATGATCCCTAGAAATTGGCATCTAACAGTAATTGATTCAAAGAATTGTTTTTTTGATATTCCACTGCATCCAGATGATGCACCCAAATTTAGCTTTTCTGTGCCGAGCATTAATATGCAGGCACCACTAAACCGATACCATTGGTTAGTATTGCCTCAAGGAATGCGGGACAGCACCACCATATGCCAGTGGTACATGGCAAAAACTCTGAGTCCAAGAAAGAATGCCTGATGTTCCACTGTATCATTATATGGATGATATTCTTATCTCTGCAGAAACTGTGGTTCGAATGGAAGAAGCAGTGCAGGCTGTCTGCCAGGCTGTTACATCAGTGGGCCTGACCATTGCTTCTGAAAAGGTTCAAAAGACATCTCCCTGGAAATATTTGGGCTCGTGAATAGGCATGCATTCTATTTCAGCACAACCCTTGCAAATTTCAACTGAAATCAAAACTGTATACGATGCACAGAAATTGCTGGGAACAATAAATTGTGTTCATTCCTTGCTTGGGATTTCAAATGCAGATCTGAAGCCATTGTTTGCCCTCCTGGAAGGAGAGCCCGACCTTTTATCACCTAGAAACTTAAACAAGGAAGCACAGATTGTGCTTCAGAAAGTGGTTGATGCTATCTCTCAGAGGCAATCAGCTTGGTGGTGTCACCATCTGCTCATACAAGTGCACAAGCAGGGGTCATGATGGTTTGTTTACCGATCTCAGAGTGCAAAACACAACACAGAGGGGATTTCAGCATTAAAACAAATGCACCTTTTATTGATTGACCACAGCAAATGTGATAGAGGGATTAAGAGTGAGAGAAAGCTAGAGAAAGAGGAAAGGGGGGATATAGCTACCAAATGTGGAGACAGAGTCCTCGTGGTCCGGTCAATGGATCCACCTGTCACGTCGGGGAGAGTCTCTCAAAATCTCTGGTTAACTCAGGGGTTTTTATTATAGTCCTCCATCGCAGGGGGAACAGGTAATAAGAATAAGTCTGTTGAAGCCACCAAGGGGGAACAGGTAGTCCATGTTCTCAGCAGTAAGCGAGAGCCATTGTCCTCTTGGTCCAACAATCACACCTGCAGGCAAACATCTTGCTTCGGTTAAGTCAGCCCACACACCCCTGTATTAGGGTTATAGGGGTCTGATGTCTCAGTCCTTGAGAGGGGCTTCATATAGGGGTCTCAATCTCAGTCCTTGGAAGGGGACTTTGATCTCTGTCTGTCACGGTGGCTGTGAAGCAGATGAGGGATTTTCCATGGGGGACCACCAAAGTTACCCCAGAAAGTCCACTTGGCCAAGAGGTGGGGAAATTCATAGGCTATTGTCATGAAGCAGGGACTGTGAAGCAGGTGCAAACTTCAGGTACAGAATTGCCATTACACTGCTCAAAGCCAGTGTACCCGTGGCGTGGTGACACAGGAAAATGCATCTGCAGACGATTGGCAAGCATCCACCTCGAGCAGGCCAGAACTGCAGTGGGGTCCTCGGGGTCCTCGCGATGATCGTGAGGCAAATGAGGGGAACTTCAGACTGACTCTTACAGGTGGGGTCCAGAACTGCCACTTTGGTTAATCATTTTAAACCCCAGTAGGCAACCTCATGCCTTAATATTTTAGTGGGACTCAGAAAAAACAGACCCTCTGCTAATTATCAAATGTCTTTTTGTCTAATAATATGCCCAAGACTATTTCCATGCAAGATGAACTTATGGCCATGTTGATTGTCAAGTCTCGTCAAAGACTGACCTCCTTGACTGGGAAAGATTTTGATTGTATCTATCTACCTCTCACAATGTTTTATTTGAATTTGTGATATATGTTTTGAGATAAATTCGTGTTTTAATTGTGTTATATGTTATAACCTATAAAGTGTATTACAAGCTGAGGTTTCCAAAAACTGTGGGTACATTTCTGGCTGCGGAAACCAATTTGCAATTGTAGAGATTCCAGACAATGCCAGGAGAAGTCCAAATTAACAACTTAAAGGGAATGGCCAAACAGGAGATGTCCCATCCATCAAGGGAGGGTCCACTGCCTTCTCTGGTGATTAACACATGATACAAATCTAGAAGTGGAAAACCCTGAGATTTTGCTATCAGCATTCCAATGCCAATTTCTCAGAACCCCATTCAAGCGCTCGATTCTGCTGGGAAGAAGCATTTGAAGCCAAGCGGCAAGAGAAAGAAAATACATGAATATGCGCAGCAGACACAAACTAACAATAAAACTGCTTCAGGGAAGAAAAACTGTATGAAACCTACTCACTGAATTTAAGGGATCGTGAACAGGGAGGACTGGTTCAGTTGTGGCCATCTCTGCATTCACCCAACTTCGATAACCTGGGATCGAGGTTGTCTCTTTTATTGTGGCTGTTTCAGATTGTTTTTAAAAATGGCAGAATAAAATTACTTTATATCGAATTGGCTATTTATCATCCATAACAATTGGTTGCTACAGCTGTTCAAAAAATTGCAAATTGCTTTAGCAGATTACCCAGGGCAGATATCTATCCATCCACCTAAACACAAATTGTTAAGCTCTTCTTTTAATTTACTCCCCAAGCCAAAGAGAAGTGAGACTCCTTTGCAAGCTATGACAATATTCACAGATGGCTCTGGAAAAAACCATAAATCAGTGATTGTATGGAAGGATTCTGAAACTGGAACCTGGCAATCTGATACTGCTGTTGTAAAAGGGTCTCCACAAATAGTAGAATTAACTGCTGTGGTCAGAATGTTTCAGAAATTCAACACACCTTTTAATCTGGTTACTGGCTCTGCATGTTTCAGGTGTTGTGCAAAGAGCAGAGAATTCTGTCTTGAAAAATGTTAAAAATTACATTCTTTTTTCCTGTTTGAAACTGCTGGTTTGTTAGACAAAAGGATGGCTCCTTACTTTGTGATGCATATTAGGTCACATTCCAATCTACAGGCTTTCTCACTGAAGGTAATGCCCAGGCAGACTTAACCTTATCAGTGCAGCATGTCTTGCCTAACAAAATAGAACAAGTTAGGCTGCGCCACTCCTTTTTTCATCAGAACACTGGGGCTTTAGTGAGACTTTTTGAATTAACTCCAGCACAAGCCTCTAATATCATTACTACATGTCTGGATTGTCAGTGTTGCTCCCTTCCTAATGTGAACACAGGAGTCAACCCGAGAGGTTTACAGAGCCTACAAATTTGGCAAACAGATGTAACACACTTTCCTGAATTTGGCCTCTTGAAATTTGTGCATGCTTCTATTGATGCATATTCAGGTGTTCTGTTTGCCTCAGCTCACACAGGAGAGACAGCGAAGGACGAAGGACGGACGCCTGCCGGCATTTTTCTGCTGCCTTTGCCACATTAGGAATTCCACTACAGATTAAGACAGACAATGGACATGCATATATTTCCCATAGAGTTGCAGATTTTTTTCTCCTTATGGGGTATCACCCACAAAAAAGGCATACCACACTCACCCACAGGACAATCCATTATAAAGCGTGCTCATGGCTCCCTCAAACATCTTCTGGCTCAACAGAACAGGGGGACCTGGAGACACACCTGCTGAAAGGTTATGCAAGGCCCTGTATGTTTTTAATTTCTTGAACTGTTCAATGACAAACTTGAATCGCCCTATAACTAGGCATTTTGCATCATCCACATTGCTTTCCTGCAAGGAAAAACCACCAGTACTAATCCGTGACCCAGAATCTGGTAAAATCCTTGGCCTTTACCCTTTGATCACTTGGGGGAGGGGCTTTGCTTGTATTTCCTCAGAAAGAGGACATTGATGGATTCCTGCAAAGAATGTAAAGCCATTCCAAGAACCCCTATGTCACCGAGACACACAAAGCAGTCACATGCAGACAAGAGATTTTCGCAAGGCAGAGGTCCTTCCGATTCCAGCTCACAGCTGAGAGCGCGGAGAGAAGAGACCCCTTTGTTTATTTCTTACTTTTTATACATTTGTGGGTCTAGCAGAAGATTGGCTTTTTGGGGTTTCCACCCCTCAGCCTCAGTGGCCAGACGAATTGTCAGTTACAATTGTTTTCAGGTTAGAAATATGCAAACAAAGGACAGAGAATGAAAAACAAAGGATTTGTTTATGTTACTTCTGTGGGAAAGGTAGAAAAACTGCTCTAATATTCTACAGTAACTAAAAGATCTGACTCCATTTATGAAATTCAAAAGGCCTTAAAAAAAACTCAGAAAAACCAGGGTAACACCCCTACCAGCAACTGATGCCACCAAGCCCACGGGAGAGGAGGAAGAGGAGGAAGAGGAGGAACCCCACTCAGACTGTAGCTGATGACATCTTTCATCCTACCTGTAAAGGAAATTGTGATCTTTGGGTTTTATGTCAGTATAAAGGGTGTGAAAATTGGTGATATCCCAGAACCCTTTTGGCAAAAGCATAGTGTAAATCAGGTATAAAGACACTGAATTTTTAATTATAGCAGGCCACAAGAAAAGGATAGTCCTCACCTCCCTATTCTCAGGACGGAAGTTTTGAGGAAATCTGAAAATAGCCATATTTGTAGAGTGCAAGCAAAACAACTGAGTGCCTTATATTTAGCTGGTCCTTGAACAATCTTAAGGACAAAAAGGGGATAAGCTAAAAGGAGTTCCTTTTTTTCTTGCCACAACATAGTTCAAAACAAACATAACACCATGGGGTTGAATCGGATGCTATGCTTATTAGCATTGCTTGCCTTTTGTAGCACAGCCTGGCCTGTTGATCAACCCAAAACAAATGTTTGGATAACTCTGGCTAATGCAACCAAACAAGATACCTTATGCTTAGCTACCACATCCCCAGAAAATCCATTTTCAACCTGTCTAGTCGGTTTGCCATTAGATGGCTGGCCAATACCAGAAACTACCAAAAGCATTGTACAGAGCTCAAATCCCATTGATACATGGAATCTGTGGACTCCTTACCTTCCTATAACGCTCTTGGAGCCACAAGAATTAGAACGACTGACTATGCCAACACCTAACAGCACAAATATCCCTGCAGAACAAGGCACAGTTTGCATGCATTTGATGAATACTGCAATGATGAATTGTCTTTGTGGTCTGTGACCCAGATGAATTTGGCCTTTTTGCTTTTGCAAGGACTGGCTGCAAAAAAAGGCCTTAAGTCAACTGAATAAGGCAGCCTGCTGGCTGGCAATACACACGAATGCCACCAGCTCCACTTTATCAAATTTATTAAGAGATGTTGACAGTGTAAGGCATGCTACTTTGCAAAACCGGGCCACCATCGATTTCCTCCTCCTGGCTCAAGGCCATGGATGTGAAGATTTCGATGGAATGTGTTGCATGAATCTTTCTGATCACTCAGAATCTATCCATAAAAGCATACAGCAGCTAAAAGATAGTGTGTTTAAACTAAAGGTAGAATCTGGATCTTGGCTAGATAACCTGTTTAGTGGCTGGGGTTTGACAGTTTGGCTAAAGGATTTTTTTTTGGGATAGGAATGCATGTGATGATTTTAATAATAATTATATTAGTTATGTTACCTTGCTTGCTTCAATGTGTGCAGAACTTAATTGATAAGGCCATTAAAGGAGTGTTTTGGGTTAATACAGGAGGGGGAGATGTGGGAATACACAAGACAGAGAGTAAAACAGACTTAATTAGCATGGCTGGTTTGATAACCAAGATGCCATGGCAGGAACAAACAGAGCCTTGAAGATTACAGGAGATGGGATTAAACCTGCTTACGGAAAGAGAAGAGATTCAATCAACCCTCAGCAAGCAAAACATCTTGTGAATGCATGAGTTGTCTGTATGATCTTTTTTACCCTGATTATTGTAGTGGAAAATTATTAACCTTCCTGAAATAGTGTATAAGCTTTTGGGAAACCTGAGTAAAATCGAATTCTGATCACCGAATCAATCTTCCTGTCTCTCTATCAATTGTCAATATTCATCCTTCCAACACTGCTGGAAACAAGTTGGGTTTGATGTGGAGGCAAAAATTTGAGTTTTATGTGGAGCCAGCACAGGCCAGACTCACTCAGTCCCTGCTCAACAGATGGTGTTGACACACCATATTATGAGACCATGCACACAAAGCCAGAGCAGATGCCACCCCTCAGCAGGAGTTTCTGTCATCCCCTTTCTCCTGCATATGTTTCTCCAAAGTCTATAAACTATTTAAAACTCAGCATTCATATCCAGAAAAAACAGCCTTTTTGTACCCATATCTAATGCTCTTCAGAGATGGGATACAAAGATCATTTTTATTAAAGGCATTTTGAATATTTTGATAAGTCTAACTGAACATATCACAGCTTTTCTTCTTGTTGTTTCTTTACCTTGGCAAGTTTTCCCCCTCCTAATCTTAGCATGAGTTCTGTAAATCAAGAACAGTTGCCCTACAGCAAGTGAATCACACAAGTAAAGGTAGTATCAAAAAAAAAGCCCCAAGATTTAGTTGGGTGATTTGGGTTTTTTTAAGCAAGAAGGTAAATATTTGAGCAATGTGTAAAACTGAATTAAGGAAAAACAGCACAAACCAGATGAAAAAATTGTAAAACTAATCTGAAAAAAAATCTAAACTCTTCAACTTGAAACACTTTCAGCAGTATTATGTAAGGACACAAATGTTTATTTGGTTTTAGATTTAAAAAGCTATCCTCAACATCATCATCTCAAGAGCATGTACAGAAGCAAATAAAAGCGGAGGGAGGGCGGTGAACAGGAGCAGGCAAACAGGGGCGTGGCACGTCTCTGGGGCATGACCAAGGCAGTTTGTGCGGCAGTTCACACAGGCAGGGCAAGCAGGCAGGGTTGCAAGTTCTCTTGCTAGTAAGGTGTGCTGTGTGTTGTTTGAGGTGTTTCTGCTGGCTGGTTGGTCTTGGGGTTTCTGTTAGTAATGGTTTCAACACAGTCAAAAACTGTGGTTGGTACAAGTGTATGTGACCAATTGGAGCCCTCCAAAAGGGATACATCTGTACAGACCCATTCCTGCCCAGTGTTTGAGCTGATTGGTTGTTTTAGGGGGTGTTGCGGAGGAGGTGTGCCTGTTGTGTGAACAGGTGAACGACCTTTCACTGGTGGTCGAATTTAGGGAGGAAGTTGAAAGATTAAGAAGTATCAGGGAAAGTGAAAGGGAAATAGACTGGTGGAGTTCAGCCCTTCCATCTTTAAGGGAGGCCCATCAAGATTCAGAGGACTCATATGCATCCCCCTCCCAGGCAATAGAAGGGCACCTGGTAGATGAAGGGGAGTGGAAATGGGTCCCTGCTCGGGGAGGTAATAATAAAAACTCCTCCTGACCCCCATCCCCTGTGAGTGCGGCACGCAAAGTAATAACACGGAGACAAGAGGTCTGCAGTGCAGAGTTGCTCCTCAAACCCAGAGCAGCCTGTTTATTCTTTCATTTTTATACATTTGAGGGTCTGGTTGTGGATTGGCTTCTGGGGTTACTACCCTTTCACCCCACTGGCCAGACCAGCTGTCCGTTACATTATTTTCAGGCTAGAAGTATGTAAACAAAGGACAGAGAATGAAAAACAAAAGGTTTGTTTATGTTCCCATGCATGAGAAAAGCAAAATACTGCTCCTAATATTGTGCAGAAACTAAAGAAACTGACTCCATCTTATGAGCAAGTAGAAGGCTTTTAAAAAAACTCAGAAAAAACAGGGTGACATCTCACCCTTTTAACTTTACAAGAAAGAAAAACAGAAAAAGAAAAATGAACAAATTTACAAAAGGAACATATACAAATCCAATCACTGTCTGTGGAGGAATCATCAGAGTAATCACTCGAGGATTCATCCACTTGGCGACCTTCAAGTTGATCACGGCTTCCACCTCGCCTGTCAGCCGAATTCTGCCTCTGCAGTCGCAGGTCAGGACGGACACACTTTGAAGGTAGCCAGCGTGTCTCAGTATCTCTGGACACACACGCATACCCACGCCCTATAGCAATAAGGTCATAAGGTCCTTCCCATTGCTTGGTGACTAAATTTCAGACCCGAACCTTTGCTCGAGGCTGATGTGCGTCATCCGAAGCCTGCAACGAGAGGTGATGGTTCAAAATGACAGGATTATTTGAGTTCTGCTGCACCATAAGGTGATTGATGGTGTACAAAGCCTTTGCCAACCTACTGTGTGGGGTTTCACCCTGCATTCCCCTTTTTTGTTTTTGAAGAACATGCTTGAGTGTACTGTGGGCACGTTCTACAATCGCCTGTCTCATCGGAGAATGAGGGATGCCAAAGTTGTGTGACACACCCCACGACTGTAGGAACTGCCATACCTTCTGTGAGGCGTAAGCAGGACCATTGTTGGTTTTCACAGCAGAAGGTATGCAAAGAACAGCAAAGGCCTGCCTCCAGTGGGCAATGACATCACGGGCTTTCTCTCCTGTGTGAGCAGAAGCCCACATTGCAGAGGAGAACGTGTCCACCATGACATGCACATACTTGAGCCAGCCAAACTCGGCGACCTGGGTGACATCGGTCTGCCAAAGCTCCAAGGCTTTAAGGCCCCTGGGGTTAACCCCTGCCTGCAATGGCACACTGTAGCAGGATTTTTGGAGATAGACACAGAGCGGCCTTACAGTGCTGGGAAAGTTCTGTTGTTTTAGCACTGTCAAGGACAAATACTCTGGGAACGAGCCGGTGGCCCCTCAACAAAGTGTAAATAGGTAACTGCAAAGGAATGCTTATGCAGATAACACTAGCCAATAGTATAGCCCCTTGGAGCTCATGGACACCAGGAGATAACCAATAACAAGTAGCAAAATATCGCATGAACAGCTTATGCACAAGAATGATATATGTATAAAAGAACCCTGTGTACCCTCAATAAACGAGCATTCACCATTACTTCTGTGAAGAGTGTGATTGACTCTGGGCTGCTTCTCGTGTTTTCTTTCACCTTTAATTGGCGCCCGAATAGGGACCTTGAAGTGAGGACCTGGGGAAGAAAACTAGCGGTGGGACTCTGAGTGGGAAGACGCTGGCTCGCCGACAGATGCAGCTGCATTGAAGTGAGACCCCCCGGGAAAGGAAAATAGCAGACAGACACTGATCTACCAAGAGATGTAGCAAGCATTTAGGTAGAAGCTCGCCGTCCTTGCAAAATATATTGCGAGGCTGAGCTGGTAAGGGGAGCAGAGGGCGGTTTTCTTGAAAAAAGGTGGAAGGTGCTGAGTACTCCCTTCCCTGCCCCACAGAAGACGTCAAGCTTGTAATGCGACTTTGCTGCCACAGTTAAATTATTTATTAATATACTCTCTGAGAGAGGAAAAACAGTATCAGAAAAAGTACTGCAAAAGCTGATTAACTGGGCACGGGGAAATGGACATTTAACAACTCCGCGGCACTGCGAAAGTCGGGGAGGTGCCGCGGGGCCCCTGCTGTGCCCTCCCGCAGCCTCCGGCACCCCAGCACCATCGCTGGCCGATGCCTGGCTCCCTGCTCCCGGCCCCCCGGACCGTCACTGTCCCCCGAGCGCCGCCGCCACCCCTGCTGCCACTCCCAGCGCTGATGCTCCCACAACACATGCGCCAAGTGCTCCCCCTTTCTCAGCTGTGCTCGAAGAGATACCAGTCGACCAAGAGAGGGGAACTGGTGACCCCTGCTGTCGACCACCTTCCCCCGACGCTGTTCTGCTGCCAGATGAATTAGAGGAGGACCCCGATGATGGAGCAGTGCTTCCCCTGGCAGAACCCCAGGCAGAACCCACGACTAGTTTAAAAGAACTGACTCAGCAAATTCAGGCAGTGATGCAGCACCTGAATGAGAGGGCACACGCAGCAGCTGAACTGCTATCCATGGAAACTGTTAATGGTTGAAATGAGCCAACATCTTTCAGCCCCCAGTAAACTCCAATGCAACAATTGCTAGAACAAGCTGCAAAAAGCAGTCCCCAGGCAACGCCTTCGCCTGCCCCCCCCCCCACCCCCCCCCCATGACTCGATAGTCCAGAATCATACGTGATGCAATACTAGAAGGACAGTGGGAACCCGCAGGACATATGGCATGCCCTGTAGCATGTACTGTCGTGTTTAGAGATGGCAATCCTGTGTATGAGCAGCATGAATGGAAAATTTTGCAACAGGCAAAAAATACAGTAAAGGAGCACGGATTGAAATCTGAAACTGCTCGAGCAATGTTTGATTGGATTCTGTAGTGGTTTCACGTTCACTAAATTTTAGTCTTGGTACTTACTCTTTCTGAGGGAGAGAGACTAGGAGAAAAACAAAGCAGGCTCAACTTTAAAATTAACAAATAGTTTTATTAACATATAGTAAAAGAATAGGAAAAAAAGAAAGTTGGAAAAAAACTAAAATGCAATGAAACTTCAAAAACACTCTTCCCTCCCCTTACAAACTGTTCACTTTCTTAAAAAACAACATAAAGAGACAAAACTTGTAATTTTCAGTCAGTTTCACTATCTGACAATAGTCTTTCATCAATTTTTTACGGGAAGAGTCTCTCTTAGAGTCATGGATCCCACTGACAACTTAGAACAGTTCTACTGTGGGTTTTAAACTGTCACAAAAACAACTGCCTGGAGAAACCTGCCTTTGTGACCCTCCCAGGAGCAGGTCCCCAAGCTGCTTATGGGTCATGGGTCTTAGACTTTTGCATACTGGGGTGTCACCTTTTAAAGATGAATACCTCTAAAGCAAAGGATTCTTCACCTCAAGGTACAGAGATATCTTCTCACTTCTTCACTAGTGCAGGGGGCTTCTCATCTTTATCTCTGTTCAAGCATCTTATAGGGTATTACTTAGTTCATCACAAACACCTTTGCTTAAATCTACACACAAATCTAAACAATCATCTCCCCAAATGCATCTTTCCCATGATTTAAAGGAATGATCTAAATATAGAGTTCATTTCCATGGCTCATGTAAGAATGGAACAACCAACTCTTCAACCCTCTGTCTTAATAGTCTTTTCACTCTTGCTCTACTGACTTCATGCTGTTTCTTCTTTATGTTCACTCTGTCCTTTCTTACTCTCTCAGAGAAGGGCTGAGCTCTGGAAGCTTCATGCTGCTAAGAAAGAGTTAAATCTGCTCGGAGTCTTTGTCTCTCTCTGTAGCTCGTGGTGTTAGATGTTCAAGGCCGTGCTGGTGAGGGAGGAAGAACTCACAGAAACATCAGAGATCAGAGCACTCGGGCAGTCCAGAATCACAAAAAAACCAGGCAGGATCATAAACGCCTTCTCATCCCACCCCTCAGTGTAAATCGGGGTAGCCTCAGCCTAAATGGTGCTCATAGCTCTTATCAGGAGCCTAGCAGAGATCTCTCCTTGCTCCAGGGAAGTCTGAAGAAAGTAGCTGTTGCCAAACAGCAACCTCTCCTTCCCCCCAACTTCACCCGGGAGCCAATGGAATCCGGCCAGGCCTCAGGTCAGCTCCCCCCCCCAAAAGGGGGAGCAGCAGGCCCAGCTCGATGTTACCTGTCTCTCTCTCAGGCCAAAGGAAGGAAGAAAAAGGACCCACCAACAGGAAATTCATGGGGTTTTATATGGTACTTCCCAAAGTCGCAGCCAACAATTTCAGTGGTCAGAAGAGATGTCAATATTCTAACTAACTCTCTGATAGGTTGCTGTCTCTTCCAAAGCAATTCCCAGGTCCTGACCTGGAGAATTATTCTACATTCTTCTATAACTAAAAAACCAAACTGTACTAACCCACGACAGATTCATACTGCAGATATCAATTCTCCAGCCTGGATTGCCCCCAATCTGATCACCATCATCAAACTGTTAATAAATGTATTTACAACTCTGTTATTAGTATGTTACTGCCCAACAGCTTCAAAGGCAGGCACCTTCCTGGACATTCATTGCTTGTGCCTGTGGCATTCCAGTCCTTGGATGCTACAGATGGAAAACAAGCAAGGACAAATAGCAGCACTCCGTTAAGAGAGCTTTTGATCATGGCTGTGATTCATTGTCCACAGTCTTTGTGGTTTTGGGAACTTGTATTGCTGTGCAGCCTGGCACCAACCCTGACTGGATGTTCTTCTGTTGTTTTGCTGCAACATTCATGTTTTACTGCACACACTGACAGACATATGTCTCAAGAACGCTGCGCTTCGGCATGATTGATGTGACTGAAGTACAAATCTTCATAATAATCATGCATTTAGTGGCAGTGATTGGAAGACCATCTTTTTAGCAATCTCTGATTCCAATGCTGAATATTCAGGTGCAGTTAGCAAAAAATGGATCCACTTTAGCAGGAACAAGTGTCCTCTCACCTTTTCTTCATATTGGCTCCGTGATTGCCTTGGCTGCAATGATCTACAAGAAATCTGCTATGCAGCCTTTTGAGAGGCATCCCTGCCTCTACATCCTGACTTTTAGCTTTATGTCTGCCAAGATCACAAATAAACTGGTGGTTGCCCACATGACCAAGAGTGAGATGTATTTATATAACACAGCATTCATAGGCCCAGCATTGCTGTTCCTTGACCAAGTGTTTTAACAGCTTTATTGATAAGTATATTGTCCTCTGGATTGCCCTGATCCTGTCCCTGTTTAACCTGCTCCGATACTGTGTCAGCATGTGCAACCAGAATTGCTGCCCACCTGCACATCCACGTGTTCCACATCAAGGGCTGCCCCATGCACTCGAACCACCACTAAGGATGGAGCTGCCACAGAGGAATGGAGAAGTTAGGTTTCTACAGGAATGGATGAAGACTTCTAGGAGACAAATGTTAAAAGTAGATAAGAACAAAGTAATTTATAATAATCAATGTTGTATAACTTTTCTTCTTTGTTATCAGTAACACTCCTTGACTAGTCTCCTGCCTGAGAGAGTGAATTCTGAGTTCACCCTAGTCAACTCTCCATGTAGTCAACTCTGTTGGTTCCAAGCCTGGGAAAGCATGCAGGAAACAAATGCTCTGTCTTTGTAATTACCTTGATTACAAATTTCCCTCTATATGGTGAATGGATCCCCACCAACTGGAGTTTCTAATGTAGTATAATTACAGCTGCAATCTGACTTGCTTTTAATTTTAATATTTCATCATCTCTTAGTGAAATACTTGTTTAGTGTCCACTTGAAATTTATTTACTAAAGACTTAAGCTGGTAAAAACCCAGAGATATCTTACTAAGTTGTGTGGCTGCAGCAGCCGCCAAGTAAGAGCCAAGCTGAAGCGGTTTTTGACTCGTGCATTGCTAACAAAGCAGTTTCATGCTGAACAGGGTCCTGTGAGACAAGGGGTGCCCAGCGTGCAAAATAGTGTGGTATCTTTGTCAATTAATTTTATCCTTTTAAATAAACATTATCTAAGGAAAAAAAAAAAAACAAAAACAAGAGAGAGATATGGCAAGTCCACATGGTAAGATATTCTCACGTGTTGCGTGCTTTTTGCTTTTCGCTCATGGTGTCAACAAGTGTTGCAGGATCTTCTCAACTAGCTCACCAATTTTCTAATAGAACTAATGTATGAGTGACATTTGCCAATGTGCCAATGTGACTGGACAAGATTCTATTTGCCTTAGCCTGGCCAATCCCCAAGACCCATTTAGAACTCGTTTAATAGGAACACCCCTTTGGAGCCCTCACGAATTTAAAGGTTATGTGAAAAATGAGACAATGCTGAATTTCACTGTGGCAAACGCCACGGTGTGGACATCAGGTTTCACAGCCACCCACGCTGATGGAGGCTGGCAGTGTAAAATTATAGAGTGTTACCCTGGTTTTTCTGAGTTTCTTTATTAGCCTTTTGATTTTCATAAATGGAGTCAGATCTTTTAGTTACTGTAGAATATTAGAGCAGTTTTTCTACCTTTCCCACAGAAGTAATATAAACAAATCCTTTGTTTTTCATTCTCTGTCCTTTGTTTGCATATTTCTAACCTGAAAACAATTGTAACTGACAATTAGGCTGGCCACTGAGGCTGAGGGGTGGAAACCCCAAAAAGCCAATCTTCTGCTAGACCCACAAATGTATAAAAAGTAAAAGAATAAACAAAGGGCTCTCTTCTCTCCGCTCTTTCAGCTGGGAGCTGGATCAGAGGAACCTCTGCGAAAATCTCTTGTCTGCGTGTGATTTCTTTGTGTGTCTCGGTGACATCTGGTGACCCCGAGTGTGGGTGAACAGTTTGGTGAGGTTCTTCCTTTCTCCTTTTCCCTGTTTTGTGTTTATCATGGAGGATTCTTTAGTTTTGGAACTTTGGGGAGATCTCTTGGAGCGGAAGGATGCTCAGATATCCCAGGAGGGACTACAGGATCTGTTTGCACGGGGCAGGCGGCATGGGTTCTTTCCCACGCCAGGGTCTGTGCTTAGTCGAAAGGAGTGGCGCCTCCTGGGGGACTGTATGTTAGACTCTCTTGATATAGAATACGATGAAGACATTGAGGAACTCTTATTGCAGTTGAAATTATTTGAGAGAGCTGTATTTAAGTCGATTCCTTACAGTTCGAAGGCTGAGAGCCCCAGTCCGAAGTGGGACGGAGAGCTGGGAGGGGGCGGGGTCGTTATGTCAGACCCGGAATCTGAATTTCAGCTGCTTTGTGATGTGGATTCTTCCCCTTCCTCCCCCGTTCCTGCGCGGGGGGCTTCCCCCCCATCGGGTTCTGGCGCTGGTCTCGGGCAGAGGGGGGGCAGAGCCCTGCCGAGCCTGGGGCTGGTACAGCCGGCCCCCGCGCAGTGGAGCCGCTGGAGCAGGGCGTAGACGGCCCCGCTGGTCCTGCCGAGCCCCACGCCTCAGGGTCGCTGGAGCGGGACGGGGCTGCCTCCTCTCCATGCCCTTCCAGCATTGGTGGGTGAGGGCGCCCCGGAAAAACGGGCCCCCCTGTCTTTTGGCCGCGATTCGATCACTGTGCATTGTCTGTTCTGCCGCACGACCGTTACGTATCCGATGGGGTCGGGCGACGTGGAGTTCCCCGCTCTGCTGCATGGGCCGAGCCCGGCGGCGGCTGCGGCGGCGGCCTCTGCCCCTGCGCCGTGGGCAGCGCAGGGTGGGGACGCTGCCGAAGGCAGAGCCTCGGTCAGTCCGTCGGCGGGCGCCACCTCCCTGCGCGGGCTGACAGCATCGCCCCGCTCCGGGATGGGGGGGGGCGCGGGCTCCCGGGCCCCCACAGGACCCCTTCTCGGGGGGGTTCCGGACACTCCGCCTCCCACGCCAGCCCCATGGGCTGCAGGCAGTGCTGGCGGGGCGGGGAGAGGCTCTGATGCGGCCAGTTCGAATGAGCTGCCAGCAGGGACCGACGCGGCACCCCCAGTCACGGAGGCGCGGTCGCTGCCTCCTCCTGAACGCAGCACAGGCTCCTCAGGCGCGCAGGGATGCGTGCCCACCGCGGAGCTGTCACACCGGTCTCTGGCGGCCTGTGCGGGCTCCAGCACCGCTGAGGATGCGGGGGGCCAGCGCCTGCGGCTGGTCCGGCCCCGCCTCCGCTTCCTGCTGCTAGCGTTGCGGCGGCTGCAGGCGCCGAGGTGTTCAAGCTCAGCGCGAACGAGGACACGGCCGAAATGCGGCCGGTCTTTGACAAGAGCAGAAATTCCCGCACTGTTGGCTTTTCATCCACAGCCTGGACGCTACCCCCTTGTCAGGTGACTGTACGCCCAAAAGACCGCGGGCGCTTTTGGGGGGAAGTGAAGGCTAAGGTTGAAGGACTAAGTGGAGATGCTGATGCTGGTGCTAGACTTGCCGTGTCTGATGTTCAGCTAGTTCCCAGTCGAGTGCCTGCCTCTGACACTGTGGGGTCCACAGGGCAGGATAAGGTGGGTGCTGCTGCTTCATCTGAGGGTCTTCAGGCCTTTCCTGCCCTTCAGGGTGCTACTCATAACACCTATCAACCCTTGGCTTGGCAGGCTTTGACAGAACTGCGTGATGCAGTCGGGAAATATGGTTTGGGCTCAGCCGAGGTGATGCAAGTTCATGCAATGGTCTCCACACCCACCCCTCCTCTGACTATCCCAAAAGGCACACAAATTGCTCAACCTGTTCCTTTTGAGTCTTCTGTTTCCAGAACCAAGGACCGGTCGCGAGGAGACGGTGGCTTCGGCTTTACAGGGCCACCTCAAGCGCACTGGACTGCTGTCCTGACCAAAGACCGTCCTGAGACGCTGTGTACCGTGTCCATGGTTGGTGCCACGCCATCGGAGATTCACCTTCGTGGCCTCCTAGATACTGGGGCTGACGTGAGCATTCTCTCCCTGGCTGCTTGGCCCCCGCAGTGGCCTTTGACCCTGGCAAAGACATCGATCTAGGGCTTAGGAGGAACGAAGCAATGCTACGTGAGCCAGAATCCCATGGCCATCACGAACCCGGAGGGACAGACGGCCATAATTTGGCCTCATGTTACTGAGATTGCTCAGAACCTCTGGGGGAGGGATGTTTTGGCCGCGTGGGGGGTGCGATTTGGAACGGATTTTTGATTGGGGCCATTGTGATGAAGGGCACAGAGTGTCCCATGCCTCCTTTACAGTGGCTGGTGGACAGACCCATCTGGGAGAATCAGTGGCCCCTCCCTCATGACAAGCTAGTTGCCCTTCGTGAACTTGAACAGGAGCAGTTGGATCAGGGGCATCTGGAACCATCTACCAGTCCCTGGAATACTCCTGTCTTTTGTATCAAAAAGAAGTCTGGGAAATGGAGGTTGCTACAAGACCTCCGAAACATCAATGCCATGATGGAAGGCATGGGGACATTGCAGGCTGGTATGCCATCACCTACCATGCTTCCTGCGGACTGGCCGGTCCTCATTGTGGATCTGAAGGATTGTTTTATTACGATCCCTCTGCATCCCGATGACAGACCAAAATTTGCCTTCACGGTGCCAACAATAAATAATACCGAGCCCGCACAGCGGCATCAATGGAGAGTTTTGCCTCAAGGAATGCGGAATTCGCCAATGTTATGCCAATGGTATGTAGCCCGTGCCTTGTCTGGAGTTCGCAAGCAGTTTCCTGATGCTCACGTCTATCATTATATGGACGACATTTTGGTGGCTACGCCCACTCAGGAAGAGCTGCTGAGGCTACAGCCTCAGTTGTTGAATGCTCTGCATTTACATGGACTGCAGGTGGCTCCAGAAAAGGTACAACAACAACCTCCCTGGAAATATTTGGGAGTCAAAATTCTGGAACGGACAATCCGTCACCAGGAGGTGCAATTTGTGCAATCGGTGAAGACACTGAATGATGCTCAGAAGCTGGTAGGTGTTATCACTTGGTTACGTCCTTACTTGGGACTGACCACAGCACAACTGTCTCCCTTGTTTGAATTGTTTAAAGGGGACACTGATTTAAAGTCACCTCGTGAATTGACCCCTGAGGCACGAAAAGTGCTGGAGGAGGTGCAGCAGGCTGTTTCAGCTTGCCAGGTGTACCGCATTGAACCTTCCATTGATGTCACTGTGTTCATCACCACTCCTGATTTACATCCTACGGGTATCATAGGCCAATGGAATGATGATTGGACTGATCCTCTGCACGTCTTGGAATGGGTCTTCCTGCCTCATCAGCCACATAAGACGGCGACAGCGCTGTTTGAATTGATTGCGCGCTTGATAATCAAGTGCCGGCAACGCTGTTTGCAATTGATGGGTGCAGATCCCTCAAAGATCATACTCCCGGTTCAGAGGGAGGAATTTGATTGGAGCTATGCGAACAATGTTTCGCTGCAAAGTGCTCTCGAGGGTTTTTCAGGGCAGATCACTTATCATCTGCCTAGCCACAAGCTATTGCAAGTGGCCAAAAATACTCAATTTTCTCTACGACCCAAAAGTAGCCAAGAGCCAGTGCAAGGTCCCATTGTCTTCACTGACGGTTCGGGGAAAACAGGAAAAGCCATTGTTACCTGGCAGGATGGATCTGAGTGGCAGGTTTTGGAAGGCCATGAGGATGGGTCAGCCCAACTGGTTGAACTAAAGGCTGCTGTCATGGCATTTGAGAAATTTTCCCAGGAACCTTTCAATTTGATCACGGACTCTGCCTATGTTGCCGACATCGCACAGCGATTGAGTTGTTCAGTTTTGAAGGAGGTCAGTAACCCTGCCTTGTTTGATTTACTGAAAGCCCTGTGGTGTGCAATTCAGGCCGGAGTTCATCCATACTACGTTCTGCATGTACGGAGTCACACTAACTTGCCAGGATTTGTAGCGGAAGGTAACGCAAGGGCTGACAAGTTGGCTAACCCAGCGTGGGTAGCCCCTCAGCCTGACGTGCTCGCGCAGGCCAAGGCATCGCATGGGTTTTTCCACCAAAATGCGCATACGCTGCAGAAGCAGTTCCAACTGACGGACACTGAGGCTTGTGAGATTGTCGAGTCGTGTGATGACTGTCACGCCCTTGGTGCGCCGTTGCTGGCAGGGGTTAACCCCAGAGGCCTTAAAGCCTTGGAGCTTTGGCAGACCGATGTTACCCAGGTCGCCGAGTTTGGCCGGCTTAAGTATGTGCATGTCACGGTGGACACGTTCTCATCTGCGATGTGGGCTTCTGCTCACACAGGAGAGAAAGCCCGTGATGTCATTGCCCACTGGAGGCAGGCCTTTGCTGTTCTTGGCATACCTTCTGCTGTGAAAACCGACAATGGTCCTGCTTATGCCTCGCAGCAGGTATGGCAGTTCCTACAGTCATGGGGTGTGTCACACAACTTTGGCATCTCTCATTCTCCGATGAGACAGGCGATTGTAGAACGTGCCCACAGTACACTCAAGCATGTTCTTCAAAAACAAAAAAGGGGAATGCAGGGTGAAACCCCACACAGTAGGTTGGCAAAGGCTTTGTACACCATCAATCACCTTATGGTGCAGCAGAACTCAAATAATCCTGTCATTTTGAACCATCACCTCTCGTTGCAGGCTTCGGATGACGCACATCAGCCTCGAGCAAAGGTTCGGGTCTGAAATTTAGTCACCAAGCAATGGGAAGGACCTTATGACCTTATTGCTATAGGGCGTGGGTATGCGTGTGTGTCCAGAGATACTGAGACACGCTGGCTACCTTCAAAGTGTGTCCGTCCTGACCTGCGACCACAGAGGCAGAATTCAGCTGACAGGCAAGGTGGAAGCCATGATCAACTTGAAGGTCGCCAAGTGGATGAATCCTCGAGTGATTACTCTGATGATTCCTCCACAGACAGTGATTGGATTTGTATATGTTCCTTTTGTAAATTTGTTCATTTTTCTTTTTCTGTTTTTTCTTTTTTTAAAGTTAAAAGGGTGAGATGTTACCCTGGTTTTTCTGAGTTTCTTTATTAGCCTTTTGATTTTCATAAATGGAGTCAGATCTTTTAGTTACTGTAGAATATTAGAGCAGTTTTTCTACCTTTCCCACAGAAGTAATATAAACAAATCCTTTGTTTTTCATTCTCTGTCTTTTGTTTGCATATTTCTAACCTGAAAACAATTGTAACTGACAATTAGGCTGGCCACTGAGGCTGAGGGGTAGAAACCCCAAAAAGCCAATCTTCTGCTAGACCCACAAATGTATAAAAAGTAAAAGAATAAACAAAGGGCTCTCTTCGCTCCGCTCTTTCAGCTGGGAGCTGGATCAGAGGAACCTCTGCGAAAATCTCTTGTCTGCGTGTGATTTTTTTGTGTGTCTCGGTGACAATAGAGCAACTTGATAATACGCTTACTTTACCACCTGAAGAATTAGACCTCCTTGGATGTATGAATGCCAGCTCTACAAATAGAAGTGAAGGAAGTTGGGTGTCCTTTGAGCCCCCCACAGAGCTGAGTCTAAATATACATAGCCAGAAATGGCTACCATAAATTCAGCTTGACTATCTAGTCGCAGTGTATACCAACAACTTTATTCCAAATGTAATTTGACCGGCAAACTGGCACAATACCTTCCACCAGGAACATTTTCAATATGTGGTGACCGCACTTTGAATGGAGTCCCAGCCAGCCCACATAAAGCCCATGCTATTTAGGGAAGCTTGCCCTGTTTCACCCGAACATAACCGCATTGATGACTTTGGCAAAAGTCACTCAGAGAAAATGTGCCATACGTGAGTTGGACTATACAGACATAAAAGATCCTAAATTATGGTCCCAAGCTAGGACAGTGTTAACATCCATGTTTATACCAGGAGCAACAGCTGCTAGAGCAATGACCACATTAAAACAGATAGCATGCTAGACCAAATCAGAATTTAATTTAACTAGCAAAATTTTAGATGAGCTATCAGCAGATGTTACCAGTGTTAATCATGCTGTTTTGCAAAACCGTGCTGCAATTGATTTTTGCTTTTAGTACATAACCATGGGTGTGAAGAGTTTGAAGGAATGTGTTGCATGAACCTGTCTGACCATTCTGGATCAATTCACAAAAATTGCGATTAATGAAGAACAAATTACATAATTTAAAAGAAAGTGATAATGTACTTCGAGATTAGTTAAGTAGCCTTAGGATTACAAGATAGCTGAAGTTTGTTATTAAACAAGTGTTTGTTATATTATTACTTATATTAGTAGGATTATTAGTACTAAGTTGTGTAATGTCATGTATTAAGAATATGTTGCGTAAGATAATATCTAATGCTTAGCTTGTGCAAAGGAAAAAGGGGGAATTGTAGCAGGATTTTTGGAGAAAGACACAGAGAGGCCTTACAGTGCTGGGAAAGTTCTGTTATTGTAGCACTGTCAAGGACAAATAGTATGGGAATGAGCCGGTGGCCCCTCAACAAAGTGTAAATAGGTAACTGCAAAGGAATGCTTATGCAGATAACACTAGCCAATAGTATAGCCCATTGGAGCTCGTGGACACCAGGAGGTAACCAATAACAAGTAGCAAAATGCTGTGTGAACAGCTTATGCACAAAAATGATATATGTATAAGACAACCCTGTGTACCCTCAATAAACAAGCATTCACCATTACTTCTGTGAAGAGCGTGATTGACTCTGGGCTGCTCCCCGCATTTTCTTTCACCTTTAGCGCAACAAGGGCGTGACAGTCATCACACGACTCGACAATTTCACAAGCCTCAGTGGCCGTCAGTTGGAACTGCTTCTGCAGCTCCTTAGAACTAACCGCATCAGAGCCTCTCCCTGCCCCGCGAGCACCGCCTGCAGCCCATGGGGCTGGCGCGGGAGGCGGAGTATCCGGAACCCCCAGTGACGGAGGCGCGGTCGCCACCTCCTCCTGAACGCAGCATAGGCTCCTCAGGTGCGCAGGGATGCGTGTCCGCCGCGGAGCCGTCGGACCGGTCTCCGGCAGCTGGTGCGGGCTCCAGAGCCGCTAAGGATGCGGCGGGGCCAGCGCCAGCAGCTGGTCCGACCCCCCCGAGAAGGGGTCCTGCGGGGGCCCGGGAGCTCGTGGCCCCCTCCATCCCGGAGGGGGGTGAAGCTGTCCGCCCGCGCAGGGAGGCGGCGCCCGCCGAGCGACCGACTGGGGCCCTGCCTTCAGCCGCGTCCCCGACCCGCGCTGCCGGCGGCGCAGGGGCAGAGGCAGCCAACGCAGCCACCTCCGGGCTCGGCCCAGGCGGCAGAGCGGGGAACTCTACGCCGCCCGACCCCATCGGATATGTAACGGTCGTGCAACAAAACAGACAATGCACCGTGATCGAATTGTGGCCAAAAGACAGGGGGCCCGCTTTTCCGGGGCGCCCTCACCCACCAACGCCGGAAAGGCATGGATAGGAGGCGGCCCCGCCCCGCTCTGGTGGCTCTGCTGCGCAGGGCTCTGCCCCCCCTCTGCCCGAGACCAGCGCCAGAACCCGACGGGGGGGAAGCCCCCCGTGCAGGAACGGGGGAGGAAGGGGAAGAATCCACATCACAAAGCAGCTGAAATTCAGATTCCGGGTCTGACATAACGACCCCGCCCCCTCCCAGCTCTCCGTCCCACTTCGGACTGGGGCTCTCAGCCTTCGAACTGTAAGGAATCGACTTAAATACAGCTCTCTCAAATAATTTCAACTGCAATAAGAGTTCCGCAATGTCTTCATCGTATTCTATATCAAGGGAGTCTAACATACAGTCCCCCAGGAGGCGCCACTCCTTTCGACTAAGCACAGACCCTGGCGTGGGAAAGAACCCATGCCGCCTGCCCCGTGCAAACAGATCCTGTAGTCCCTCCTGGGATATCTGAGCATCCTTCCGCTCCAAGAGATCTCCCCAAAGTTCCAAAACTAAAGAATCCTCCATGATAAACACAAAACAGGGAAAAGGAGAAAGGAAGAACCTCACCAAACTGTTCACCCACACTCGGGGTCACCAGATGTCACCGAGACACACAAAGAAATCACACGCAGACAAGAGATTTTCGCAGAGGTTCCTCTGATCCAGCTCCCAGCTGAAAGAGCGGAGAGAAGAGAGCCCTTTGTTTATTCTTTTACTTTTTATACATTTGTGGGTCTAGCAGAAGATTGGCTTTTTGGGGTTTCCACCCCTCAGCCTCAGTGGCCAGCCTAATTGTCAGTTACAATTGTTTTCAGGTTAGAAATATGCAAACAAAAGACAGAGAATGAAAAACAAAGGATTTGTTTATATTACTTCTGTGGGAAAGGTAGAAAAACTGCTCTAATATTCTACAGTAACTAAAAGATCTGACTCCATTTATGAAAATCAAAAGGCTAATAAAGAAACTCAGAAAAACCAGGGTAACACACCGCCACCCCTGAACCGAGTAGAGCTGTCCGCCCGTCCACAGGGGTGGGGTCCAGCAAAAAACTGACCGGGACCCCGCCTCCGGTGCGGCCACGCCCCACGCCCCCTCAACAGGTGGTGCGGGGACAGAAGTGGCCAATGCAGCCCCCTCCAGGCCGGGTCCGGACGACAGAGCGGGGTGCGCCGCTCCACCCGACTCCATCGGATAGGTGATGGATGTGCCGCAGCACGGACACCACACTGTGACCGAATCCCGGTCAAACAACAGTGGGGACTGCACCCCTGGGATACCCTCCTCCACCAACGCTGGAAAGGCATGAAGGGGAGGCGGCCCTGCCCCGGCCCAGCAGCGCAGCGGTGTGGGGAAAGGCAGGACTGGCCCCGGGCTCACCGGGGCCTCGCCCCCCTGCTGCCTGAGCAGGGCCGATGGGCTCAGGATGCGCTCCCCCCCACGGAGAGCAGCAGCCCTCTGATTATTACCCACTACTCATACTCCAGGCTGGCAGTGATGAGATCCAAAAGAGGAGTGTCAAGGCAATTAAGAGACTTTAGGGCACTGGGTCAAGTGATTGATAAGACAGGGGCCCAGGTAGAGTTCTTTGATCATGGGGCAACTTTTATGGCACCTGCTCTGTTGGAACCAGATGGGATACATCTCTCTGTTAAGGGTAGAAGGTTCCTAGCTCATGAACTGGCAGACCTCATTGAGAGGGCTTTAAACTAGGTTTGAAGGGGGAAGGGGATTCAGCTAGGCTGCCTGGAAGCAGGCCCAAGGGTGATAAGCCTGAGTTAGGGGTGAAATCAGTAGTCCAGCTGAAGTGCCCGTATACCAATGCACGCAGCATGGGTAACAAACAGGAAGAGCTGGAGGCCATGGTGCAACAGCAAAGCTATAATGTAGTTGCCATTACAGAAACATGGTGGGATGAGTCACATAGCTGGAGCACTGCACTCGATGGCTACAAGCTCTTCAGAAGAGACAGGAAAGGGAGAAGAGGTAGAG
Source organism: Hirundo rustica (assembly GCF_015227805.2). Lineage (NCBI taxonomy): Eukaryota > Metazoa > Chordata > Aves > Passeriformes > Hirundinidae > Hirundo > Hirundo rustica. The sequence continues at coordinate 19,135,000 of NC_053487.1, read as the reverse complement.
GGGTGGCCCTTTACATTAAGAAGGCTTTTGATGCCATAGGTATTGAAATTAATGCAGATGGAGTTGAATGCCTATGGGTAAGAATTAAGGGGAAAGCCAACAAGGCTGACATCCTATTGGGAGTCTGTTATCGTCCACCCAACCAGGAGGAAGAGGTGCAAAATTTATTCTATAAGCAGCTGGAGAATGTTTCAGGATCTTCAGCCCTTGTTCTTGTGGGTGACTTCAACCTGCCAGACATCTGCTGGGAACTTAATACAGCAGAAAAGAGGCAGTCCAGGAAATTTTTAGAGTGCATGGAGGACAACTTTTTGTCGCAGCTGGTGGGTGAGCCCACCAGAGGAAGGACTATGTTAGATCTGTTGTTTGCCAATAGAGATGGGCTGGGGCAAGATGTGGTGGTTGGAGACTGATTGGGGTAGAGTGATCATGAAATTATAGAGTTCTCGATATTTGGTGAAATCAGGAGGAACACCAATAAGACTCTTACATTGGATTTCCAGAGGGCAGACTTTGGCCTATTTAGGAGACTTATTCAGAGAGTTCCTTGGGAAGCAGCCCTTAAAAACAAAGGAGTTCAGGAAAGCTAGTCATGCTTCAAAATAGAGATTTTGATGGCACAGGAACAGACTGTCCCAGTGTGCTGAAAGATGAGTCGATGAGGTAAATGTCCAGCCTGGATGGGCAAGGAGGTTTTGGAGGAACTTAGGAATAAAAAGAGGATGTATCATTTTTGGAAGGAGGGTCAGGTCTCTCAGGGAGTATTTAAGGGGGCTGCTAGAGCATGTAGGAAAAAAAATTAGGGAAGCTGTCACAGTGTCCCTCAAGCCTAGCAGGCGTTGACCACAGGCTAGCTCAGTTCTGCACTGCAGCAGCGTGGATCGTTCGGGGTTACAGGCAGTGCAAGTAACCTCCTCTCGGTGGGGTTTTGGTTCCCCACTGTCCTAGGGTAACTTTATGATGCTTGTATCCCCAATCGTCTGTTCTGTTTGTGCTGTATATTGAGTCCTGTGCCTTTAAGACTGGTTCTAAGAGCAAGAAGTGCGGAGTTTATTTTGAGAAAACTGCCTGACTCCTCCACATTCTTCTGCGGACGGGGTGTTCAGTGGAGGCTTAGAGAGACTGCAGGATAGAGATTTTTTTTGCTTTTAGTTAGTTTCAGCTAGCTAGGGCAGAGAAGTTCCCTGGACTGTTTTTTTTCCTTTTTCTTAGAACTGTTTAAACCTGCTCTAGACTGAAAACCCAGGGAAGCACTGGGGGCTGCACCTGCGGCCCACCGGGGCCTGGACCTCGGCATTTTCCAGCAGCGCCGGAGGGACTGGGACTAATGAGAGACTGAGAGAGAGAGCCGAGCTACACCCACGGCAAGGACTTTCTCAATTTGCCATCTCACTTCAGAAGGAGAGGTTTTATTGTTTCATATTATTCATTTTTTATACTTGTATGCACTTCATTTGTTTAGTAAAATAGTTTTTTTCCACTTTTCTCCAAAGAAGTTTTTTTTCGGACTAGTTAGAAAGAGGGGCCACTTAGGTTTGCTTCCCAGAGGAATCCTATACAGGGGTTTTCCCCCAAATTTGTCTCCAAACCAAGACATACACCTAATTGGTGCCCAACGTGGGGCTCGAGAGAGTAGAAAAAACTTGTATTGATTATTATTAACTGCATTTTTTCAGTTGTCCTTTGAGTAGGGATTAAACAGACAGTGGCCATGTTGCTTATTGAAGTCCTAATGTCTCTTAGTATAGAGTCTTTTCTGCATTTCTGTTCCCTAAGCTTTTTTAAAGTCTTAATACCTTTCTAGTCCCCAGGTTTGTTTTCCTACCCAGAAATAGCTCCAATATTGTCCCTAACATACAGCTTTTACACTAGAGATGCATACATTAAAATAGTTATTTTGCTAAGTTCAGTGATTATAGTTTACAAGAAGCTTATAAAAATACTGGAGTTTGTTCTGAGTATGTTCAGTTTATAGTTTTTTCATCCTACCCTGCATCCTAGTTCCAACAGCATGTTTTAGAGATTTATCAACAATTGCACCCAGTTTGTTAAAGGAAGAGTAAAAAATGAGGCTCTTCAGCCTCTTTTTTCCTTCTTCTCTTTTAAGTCAGTTACATCACTTTTAGAAAATGTTCAGAGTCTCCTGAATGTTAAAGACCCCACCTCCCTAGTATTTCACCTGGTGAGCTTCCTCTATATAGTTTATAGCTTTTCTAAAATGAGTCACACACTGCTAAACACTGTAGGGCAGCAGATAAAGGCAAGAGAACAGGAAGATAAATCAGTCACTCAAGCTGCAGACAACCCCACAGCTATTCAGGCTGCAGCTAAACCAGACAGTGAAGCTAAGACACCGGCAGTTGCTACAATAAAGAAAAGAAAGAAGCACACGGACAAAACCGATCGACCAGTAGACGATGATTCAAGTGAAAAATCCTCAATGCCTCCTGACACCCAGTCAGGAGTCAAACCAACTGACACACAATTAGAAGCTAAAGCAACTGATGATACACAGTCAGAAGCTAAACCAACTAATACAAAATCAGAAGCCCAACCAACTAGTACAAGATCAGGAGTCCAACCAACTAGCACACGATCAGAAGTCCAACCGGCTGCTACAAGATCAAGAGCCCAACCAACTGCTACAAGATCAGAAGCCCGACCAACTGCTACAAGATCCGGAGATACTATTGAGTCCTTTTCCCTGAAAGACCTTTGTAGCCTAAAAAAAGATTATACTCGACGACCTAATGAATCTATAATTAGTTAGTTAGTCCGTCTTTGAGATGCTGCAGGCGAAGCTACAATACTAGATGGCACTGAAGCGAGACATCTTGGATCCCTATCACATGATCCAGTTATTAACCAAAAAATAATGAGGGAAGCTAGTCCTTGCAGTCTCTAGGAACGGGTCCTGGGAAGTGTGGCACAAAGATATCTGTGTGCCAACGATCTCTATATGCAGCAAACCCAATAGAAAACCATTGAACAAGGAATTCAGCGCTTGAGAGAAATGGCAGTAGCGGAGATTATCTTCTCAGATGACCTAAACACTAGGAACCCCAACTTAGTACCATGTACACCTGTAATGTAGCGAAAACTTATACAACTTAGGCCACAAGAATACTCCTCTGCTTTAGCAATAATAAAGCGGGATGAGACAGAGGAGACTGTGCTTGATATAGCGGAAAAGCTCCGAACATATGCAGATGCCGTGCATAGTCCAACACATGCAAGAATTGCAGCTCTAAAAACGCGTATGAGGAAATTAGAAGACAAGATAGAGGAAAATCACAAAGAACTCAAGGAGGACATTCTCCAGATCTCTGCAGTACAAGTTAAGGGCTCTGGCACCACATGCAAACGTTCCCTAGATAGAGAAGGAAAAGGCATCCCACGGGCTAAGCTGTAGTCCTTCCTGCGTGATTGTAGAGAAAACATAAAAAGATGGAATAGAGAATCTACTGATGCTATGACACAACAGCTGCATGAATTGTTAGATAGCAAGACTGTAAGAAGAAATTCTAGCAAGAAGGAAGCAGCTCCAGTTACCCAGAGAAATAAGGATAATCAGGCTTAGAGGGGCCCTGCCTCTAGCCAAGTAAAGGCTAAAGAAAACCGTGTTTTTTAGACTGTGTAGATTCGTTAGCCTAGCACATCAAAACCACAAAAATATGAGGCCTTAGTTGACACTAGTGCACAGTGCACATTACTCCCATCAAGACATGTAGGGGAAGAATCTGTTTCCATTGCTAGGGTGACAAGAGGTTCACAAGATTTTACTTTAGTAGAAGCTAATGTGAGCCTAACTAAAAATAAGTAGAAGAAACACCCTATTGTAACTAGCCCAAAAGCTCCATGCATTTTGGGCATAGACTTCCTCTGAAATAAGTATTTCAAAGACCCGAAAAGATTTAAGTGAGCATTCAAGATAGCAGCTGTAGAGACAGGAGATGTTAGACAGTTGAATACCTTGCCTAGACTATCAGAGAACCCATCTGCTGTAAGTCTTCTAAAAGTAGAAAAGCAACAAGTGCCAATTGCCACTTCAACAGTGCATCGCCGACAATACAGAACAACTCAAGATGCTGTGATCCCCATCCACAAGATGATCTGTGAGCTGAAGACCCAAGGAGTGGTCAGCAAAACCCACTCACCCTTCAACAGCCCCATCTGGCCTGTGCGCAAGTCTAATAGAAAATAGAGATTGACTGTAGACTACCATGCCTTGAACGAAGTGACTCCACCATTAAGCGCTGCTGTGCCAGACATGCTGGAACTCCAGTACGAGCTGGAGTCCAAGGCAGCAAAATAGTATGCCACTATTGACATTGCTAACACATTTTTCTCCATTCCTCTGGCTGCAGAATGCAGGCCTCAGTTTACTTTCACCTGGAGAAGCGTGCAGTACACCAAGAACCAACTGCCCCAAGGGTAGAAACACAGCCCCACCATTTACCATAGACTAATCCAAGCTGCACTAGAAAAGGGTGAAGCTCCGGAACATCTACAGTACATTGATGACATCATTGTGTGAAAAAACACAGCAATGGAAGTGTTTAAGAAAGGAGAGAAAATCATCCAGATTCTCCTGAAGGCTAGCTTTGCTATCAAGAAGAGCAAAGTTAAGGGACCTGCTCGAGAGATCCAGTTTCTAAGAGTAAAGTAGCACAATAGAAAACGTCAGATTCCCACTAAAGTCATCAACAAGATCACAGCAATGTGTCCACCAACCAACAAAAGAGAAACACAAGCTTTCCTAAGTGCCATAGGTTTCTGGAGGATGCACATTCCTGAGTACAGCCAGATTGTGAGCCCTCTCTACCTAGTCACCCGCAAGAAAAACAATTTCCACTGGGGCCCTAAACAGCAACAAGCCTTTGCCCAGATCAAGCAAGAGATTGCTCATGCAGTAGCCCTTAGCCCAGTCAGGACGGGACCAGATGTAAAAAAACGTGCTCTATTCAGCAACCAAGAACAATAGCCTGTCCTAGAGCCTTTAGCAAAAAGTACCTGAAGAGACTCGGGGCCGACCACTGAGATTCTAGAGCCGAAGCTACAGAAAATCTGAAGCCAACTACACTCCAACAGAGAAAAAAATCTTGGCCGCCTATGAAGGAGTTCAAGACGCCTCAGAAGTAGTAGGCACTGAAACACAACTCCTGCTGGCACCTCGACTACCAGTGCTAGGATAAATGTTCAAAGCAGAAGTTCTCTCTACCCACCATGCCACCAATGCCACATAGAGCAAATAGATTGCCCTCATCACTCAGCGCATCCGCATTAGAAACCCAAATCACCCTGAGATTTTAGAAATAATTACAAACTAGCCATAAAGTGAAAACTTTAGTCTCATGGATGAAGAAGAGCAAGAACAAGTGACACATGCTGAAGAAGCTCCACCATACAACCAACTGCCAGCAGAAGAAACAAGCTATGCTCTTTTCACTGACAGTTCCTGCCGCATCATTGGGATGAAACGAAAGTAGAAAGCAGCCGTATGAAGCCCCACACGACAGGTTGCACAAGCCACTGAAAGAAAAAGTAAGTCAAGCCAGCTTGCTGAACTCAAAGCTGTTCAACTAGCCCTAGACATTGCTGAAAGAGAAAAGTGGCCAAAGCTCTACCTCTACACTGATTCGTAGATAATAGCCAATGCTCTGTGGGGATGGCTAGAGAAGTAGAATAAAGCCAATTAGCAGCATAGAAGAAAACCAATCTAGGCTGTTGATAAGTAAAAAGACATTGCCACTCAAGTAGAAAAGCTACCTATCAAAGTCCGTCATGTAGATGCCCATGTCCCCAAGAGTCGGGCTAATGAGGAGCACCAAAACAACGAGCAAGTAAATCAAGCTGCAAAGATAGAAGTGTCAAAGATAGACTTAGATTAGCAACACAAAGGAGAGTTGTTCCTAGCTCGATAAGCCCATGATGCCTCAAGTCACCAAAGCAGAGATGCCACCTATAAGTGAGCACGAGACCGAAGGGTGGATCTAACCATAGACAGTATTTCTCAAGTTATCCATGACTGTGAGACATGTGCTGCCATCAAGCAAGCCAAGCAGGTGAAGCCCCTATAGTATAGCGAGCAATAGTCCAAGTATAAGTATGAGAAAGCCTAGCAAATCAACTACATCACCCTTCCCCAAACCCGCCAAGGCAAGCGCTATGTGCTGACCATAGTAAAAGCCACCACTAGATAGTTAGAAACCTACCCTGTGCCTCACGCTACTGCCCGGAACACCATTCTAAGCCTTAAAAAGCAAGTTCTTTAGAAGCATAGTACCCCTGAAAAGATTAAGTCAGACAATAGAACTCATTTCAAAAACAGCCTCATCAACAACTAAGCTAAGGAACATGGCATTGAGTGGGTGTACCATATCTCCTATCATGCACCAGCTTCAAGAAAAGTAGAAAGATACAATAGGCTGCTAAAAACCACCCTGAAAGCACTAGGTAGGGGATCATTCAAAAACTGGGAGCAGCATCTAGCAAAAGCCACCTAGTTAGTTAACACCCGAAGTCCCACCAACCGAGCAAGCCCTGCCCAATCTAAGCCCCTACATACAGTAGATAGAATAAAAGTCCCAGTAGTACATGCACGAAGTTTGTTAAGGAAGACAGTTTAAATCAATTCTGCTTCAAGTACAAAAAATCCCATCCATGGGATTGTCTTTGCTCAGAGACCAGGCTGCACATAGTGAGTAATGCAGAAAAATGAAACCACACGATGTGTACCTCAGGGAGATCTGATTGTTAGGAAAGAACCGTGTGTAATTATCACTGTGTGCTAAATAGTACTGCCACTGTATGTAGCTGTATATTGTATATTGTTTTTAATATAGATGTATGTGTGTGTAGAGATAGAGTATATATTAGTTTTAGTAAATTGACGATATGGGGATAAGGGGTAGAATGTCCTAGGGTAACTTTATGATGCTTGTATCCCCAATCGTCTGTTCTGTTTGTGCTGTATATTGAGTTCTGTGCCTTTAAGACTGGTTCTAAGAGCAAGGAGAAGCGCGGAGTTTATTTTGAGAAAACTGCCTGATTCCTCCACATTCTTCTGCAGATGGGGTGTTCCGCGGAGGCTTAGAGAGACTGCAGGATAGAGATTTTTTTTGCTTTTAGTTAGTTTCAACTAGCTAAAGCAGAGAAGTTCCCTGGACTGTTTTTTTCCTTTTTCTTAGAACTGTTTAAACCTGCTCTAGACTGAAAACCCAGGGAAGCACTGGGGGCTGCACCTGCGGCCCACCGGGGCCTGGACCTCGGCATTTTCCAGCAGCGCCGGAGGGACTGGGACTAATGAGAGACTGAGAGAGAGAGCCGAGCTACACCCACGGCAAGGACTTTCTCAATTTGCCATCTCACTTCAGAAGGAGAGGTTTTATTGTTTCATATTATTCATTCTTTATACTTGTATGCACTTCATTTGTTTAGTAAAATAGTTTTTTCCACTTTTCTCCAAAGAAGTTTTTTTTCGGACTAGTTAGAAAGAGGGGCCACTTAGGTTTGCTTCCCAGAGGAATCCTATACAGGGGTTTTCCCCCAAATTTGTCTCCAAACCAAGACACCCACAAAGGCGAGTGGACCTGATGGCGTTACGACTGCGGCGACGGAAAAAGGGTCGACTCTCTTTAGGCAGGGTAGAATGTAGTTTATTAAGGGGAGTCCGGCAAGGAGCTCCACCTCAGACCACTGCTGCCCAGAGAGAGCATAGATCAAAGCCTTGCAGCCACTTATAAATGGGGGAGGATCCAGGGGTGGTGACAACGGGTCAGCCAACCAGGGAACACAGGCGTGTAACATGGGGTGTCAACTTCTAAACCATTAACAAATCACAAGAGGGGAGGAGGGGATTCTCTAGGCACCAGCCTATCATTCAACGCCTCTCCTGGATCTTTCCAGAATCCAGGGAAGGGTCTTGAAGTGACAGACAGGGCGACCAAGAGGAGAGAGGGGGGGGATTGACAGGGACAGGTGCAGGGGAGGGTGATTGACACATAACTAACTCATAAGGGGGAAGCTATTACAGAACACAGGGGGGTACAGTGGACTGAACCATTACAAAAATAATTTATAAATCTTACAAAAATAACTTAATAACTCAATAAAACAACTCTTGCACCGCTACAGGAAGCCAAAGCTCAGTTTGAACTTAAAATGGTGATTTCTATAAAGGATAATAAAAAATGTTTCTACAAATATATTAATGGTAAAAGGAAGGGTAAGGCCAAGCTTTGTTCTCTATTGGATGAGGGAGGGAACATAACTGCAGATGAGAAGGCAGAAGTGCTTAATGCTTTGTTTGCCTCAGTTTTCATCAGGAAGACGACTTGCCTTCAAGACAACTGTTCTCTTGGGTTGGTTGATGGTGTCAGAGAACAGATTGGTCCCCCCATTATCCAAGAGGAGGCAGTCAGAGAACTGCTGAGATGCTTGGATGTTCATAAATCTATGGGCCCAGATGGGATCCATCCCAGGGTGATGAGGGAGCTGGCAGATGAGCTTGCAAAGCCACTCTCCATCATTTACCAACAGTCTTGGCTCACTGGTGAGGTTCCAGATGACTGGAAACTGGCCAATGTGACACCCATTCACAAAAAGGGTGGGAGGGAGGATCCTAGTAATTATAGACCAGTGAGCCTGACCTCAGTACCTGGCAAGATAATGGAACAGTTTATACTGAGTGTCATCACACAGAATTTACAGGATGGCCAGGGTCTCAGGCCCAGCCAGCACGGGTTTAGAAGAGGTAGTGAAACATGATTTTAAAGAGTTAAGATTTTAGCTAAGGGTTAGAAGCAATTTATATTGATCAAGATGCAAGTTAGATTAGTAAATGGTAGGTTAATGATTATTAGATGCCTAATCTAGAGGTAATTGTTATATTATGAGCTTGTTTATAGAAAAAGTAGAGTAAGTGAACCATCATAAGAACAGATTGAAACCACTAAGTACAATGGCCAGCACCTGGACTTCATAACAATCAGTCACGAAGCAGGGGACCTTGGATTGTGCCAGAGGGTCACAGAGATCTGATGAAGACTCTCCTGACTTCATCCTTTGAGACCACTGACTCAATTCGAGACCACCGACCCAATTCAAGAGAAGAATTGCACATGCGTGAAGGACCAATAGCCTCATTTTAATACAGAGCAGGGATGGGAGGTGCTGGGGTTATGTATATGTATTGTATGTAAGATCTTGGAAAATAAATAGAGAGCAAAGAGCTTTGTTCGAGGCAGCCACGCCTTTCAGAGATGACTCCCGTGCTGCACACCGGTGTATAAACATACCACTTTCTAACTTTAATTAGTTAGAGGGTCTTTGTGACTATATTGGTTTTCAATGACTCAGTTGGCGAACCAGCCAGGAGAAGGTTCTGCCTGGCTGTGGGACCAGCTCAGGTGGAGGACCTCCTTAGGGTGCCCCCGGGATATTCCTGGAAGAGTGGGCTCCACTGCCCGACCTGTTCATCCAGCAGCAGACAAGAACTCCTGACTACTAAAACTCCCGACAAAAAGGTATGTTTAGAAAAAATTGAAACAGTTTGAACAGTGACCTGTAAGGCGTATGCATGGTCAGGAAAGGCTGTTGGTAAGTCGTGGGAGACATCCCATGCACAAGTTGTGCCTCTGTAGTGTGCTTGCAAGCTTGATTGGCATCTTGTTGTATTTCTCCACGAGACTAGACAACCGCCGATGGCTAAAAGAAAGAGCCTGCTCTTTGTCTGGGGGGAAAATATTGCTTTATTCTCCAGTCCTGCCTTGCTTTGGCTGGAGATCTTCCCCGATTGCTTTCCAGTGCCAGAGTCATCAGCCCTGCCCATGCTCGGGCCTTTTCCCCAGGGGGCAGGGCCCAGAGGCAGGGCCAAGACACTACCCAATCAGGGAGAAGTGGCAGTGGAAGAGTTAGGTTACAGCTGAATAAGGACAAACCATTTCATACTGATTTCAAATCCGATAAAACACAATATAAACCAAATTAATGCATTACAACATTTCCCCTTTTCTTATTAAATTAAGAAGGAGGAAGGCTCCATTTGTGGGAGATGCTCAAAGTTCAGACCTTGAGTACCTTTAAAGTTGCAGAAGAAAAAAATGACCTTTAGTGCAAACAAACTGTTTAGAAAAACACTGTTAAGGAACAATGATAATTAGAAGGAGAAGGTTCGGCGCTTTCTCCTCCTCCAGGCAGCACTGGCCATTTGTGGGGCCTCTGCAGGTGGCTTTGCAGTTTTAGGGATGAAAGGTTTCACCCCCTTGGCTGGCACCCACTTGAGACCTGAGGGAGTGGACACGCAGGCGTACCCACGACCCCAGGTGATCAGATCATGAGGACCCTCTGTTTCCCTGGTTGCTGGATCCTTTACCATTACCGGTGGCTTTGCTTTCAGCTGCAGTTGGCAGTTCTCTCTGAAATGGCGCACAATTGGTGGGTTAAGATTTTCAAACGTGCAATTTAAAAAGTTCAGAGTGAACAAGGCTTTGGACAACTGGATTTGGGGTGTTTCTAGTTTTAGAGACTGATGTTGTTGGCTGAGGACCCTTTTGAGATTCTGGTGGGTCCTTTCCATGATGGCCTGACCTGTCAGGGAGTAGGGGATGCCTGTTTTGTGCTCTACTCCCCATTGCTGCAGGAAGCTTCTGAACTCCTTGGATGTGTACATGGGTCCATTATCAGTTTTTATTGATTTGGGGATGCCCAGGAAGGAGAAAGCCTGTATTAGGTGTTTCACGGCATCACTAGACTTCTCCCCTGTGTGGGCAGAGGCATAGACAGCTCCAGAAAAGGTGTCCACAGATACATGGACATACCTTTGCCTACCAAAGGACATGACGTGTCATGTCCATCTGCCATACCTCACAGCTGTTCAATCCCCTGGGGTTTGTCCCTGCACTTAGGGCTGGGAGTGCGTGTTGCGGGCACGAGGGACATGTTGCCACAATTGCCTGAGCCAGGTGGAACTGGCGGACTAGGCCTGGTGCATTCTGGTGAAAAAGCTGATGGCTGATTTTGCCTTGTCCAAAGATGTTTGGGAGTGGGGCCATCTCCACAGGCGCAGCAAGAGCATCAGCCCTTCTGTTGCCCTCGGCTATGAATCCTGGTAAATCGGTGTGTGCTCTGATGTGCATCACATAAAATTGTTGCTCTCAGTGGGAGATCAGATTTACTAGTTTTGAGAGCAAGTTGAAAAGTGCAGAATTGGAGACCTCACTCAGTATAGCTTGTTCAGCTCTGGATACTACACCTGCTACATAGGCCGAATTTGTGATCAAATTGAATGGTTCAGGAAACCTTTCAAAAGCTCTAACAACTGCAGCCAACTCAGCTACCTGAGCTGATCCTTCCACCTCGACAATATCTTTTTTCCACAGCTGAGTTTGAGGATTTTTCCATGTTATTACTGATTTATAAGATGTTCCTGATGCATCTGTAAAAACGGTTAAAGCCTTTAAAGGCCTCCTGCTCTGAACACTTTTTAATGACAATTTGAACTGAATTTGTTCTCTGAATAATTTGTGATCAGGCTGATGAATTGAAATTTGACCTGTGTAGCTATCCAGAGCAAACTGCAAAGCTTCATTTTCATGAAGCAGGTGCTCCAACATTGCCTTTGTGATTTGGCCCGAGTTTATCTCAATTGGGATGTGAATACACTCAAAATCACATCCTGCCAACTCCCTGATCCGGGTCCTGGCTTTCCAGATCAATTCTGCTACCAGTTCCTGTGGCCTGGTCATTCTTTTGGACCGGTGGTGACTGAGGAAAACCCACTCTATGATTAAGAGGGGATCCTTACAGTCTTTGTCCTTTTTTGATTTTTCCACTCTTTCCCACTGAAAAATCATCCCGTGTAAGTGTGGCAATTTGCCTAAAATGATGAATTTGAATGGCAAGTCTGATTTGCACCTGTTGGCCTGTCTGGTGGCCATATAGTCCTGTACCTTTTCTAGGGCTGCTCGTGCCTCTTGGGTGAGGGTCCTAGGAGAACTTAGCTCCTCTCCCCCTTCTAAAAGATTAAAGAGGGGGTCTAGGTCTTCAGTGGTCAGACCTAGACAAGGTCTTACCCAATTGAAAGACCCATAAAACTGCTGGACATCTGCTAAGGTCTTGATGTTATTTTTGACAACTAATTTTTGCGGCACAATGGTCCGCTTACCAATCTCCAGACCCAGGTACTTCCAAGGCGGCATCCTTTGAATCTTTTCCTTCTGAAGCTCGAACCCTGCAGCAACCAAAGAATCAATTGTCAGGTCCAGCACGTGGGACAGTAAGTCATCATTGGGGGCACACACAAGCACATCATCCATGTAGTGCAGGCTGGTGGCTTCTCCTGCAGCTGCGCGCTCTGGGGACAGCAGGGAAGAGAGGTACCACTGACAAATAGATGGCAAGTTTTTCATCCCTTGGGGAAGAAATTTCCAGTGGTATCTTTTCCTCGGGGCTTCTCGGTTGAGGGTAGGGACCGAGAAGGCGAAATGTGGGGCATTGTCAGGGTGCAGAGGAATCTGGAAGAAACAATCTTTGATATCAATAATTGCCAAATTCCAGTTTTGGGGGAGCATTGCCGGGGATGGCATCCCTGGCTGGAGAGAACCCATGTCCTCAATGACATTATTAATTTGACGGAGATCGTGGAGGAGCCGCCACTTGTCTTTGTTTGCCTTTTTGATAACAAAGACTGGGGAATTCCACGGAGATATGGTTTCCACAATGTGGCCTTTAGCTAGCTGTTCATCCACTAGCTCCTGAAGCGCCTTCAATTTTTCTTTACTGAGCTGCCACAGCGTGGGAACTGGGACTGTGGGCGGGGAAACCGTGGGAACCAAGGGCAGGGAGGGGCTGGAGGCTTGAGTCACAAGGGGCGGAGTCAGAGGGCAGAGCATTCAGGGTAGGGGGCGGAGTCAGAGTAGAGGGCAATGCCAGGGGCAGCACCGAAGAGAGGGAGGGGTCTGGGGAGAGGAAGGGATTGCAAAGGGGATTGCGGGAAGGAGGGACAAACAAAGAGAGAGGCTCCTCGTGACTCAAGAGCACGTGGTTTTGGCCATTTTGGGGAACAAAAGAGTCCCCTCCATCTTGTGACTCCCCTTCCAAATTAAGACTAGGTTGCGATTCACTAAGATAGGGGTTTTGTGTACTCGGACTGCCTGCAAAAGCAAACCAAACCTGGGGTCTACAAACTGGGGAAGAAGGGACTTTTGGGGAAAGTTTAGGGGTTTCTTGAGGAATATTTGATTTTGGGGAAGGGATTTTGGGGTCAGGATAGGGAGAAACTGAGGAAACTGGGGAAAGTCCACAAAGAACTGTTTTTTCCTTTTCATTTTGTTTTTGCATTGCAAATAAAATCTGCAAGCTCCAAAGAGCAAAATTTGCTTTTTCTTTATCATTAGGGGAGCTTGATTGAGACAATTTTTTTACAACAGTTTCCCAAAATTCTGGGGAGCTTATTTGCTCAGATGATACATCTGGAAATTGAGCAAATAACCATCGAAGGAAATTTTTTAATTGCTTCTTGGAAAAATGGGTTTTCCCATCATCTGAGACACTTAAAATCTGATAATAGGCTCTTTTCTGAGACAGAGATAGCCTAGCACCGATTTTTGGCTCAGATTTTAAGTTTCTATGTCCCCTTTTAACTGTGACTGAGAAACCAAAAGGAAAAAACCTTGCTGGAGAGAAAAAAAAAACCAAAAAGGGGAAACAGTTTCCTTTTCCCCCCTCCCCCAGGCTGCCGAAAGAAAGCACTTTGAAGGTTTTTACTCTGAAAGCAAAAACCTTCCGCGAAAAGAGAAACTCTTTTCTCTGAGGTTTAATGCCCCTTAAAAAGATTTTCCCTTAAAAAACCGAAAGTGGTACTCACCAAAAATCCAGCGTTCCCTTCCCTTCTTTCCCAATCACTCCTTTTGCCTGAGACTGACCCTTTTTGGTGCAAAAAGAGCTTCCAGTCTCGGTTCCCAGGGTCAGCTTTCCACGAACATGTGGTCACCTTCTCTGGGAGCAGCCTGCCGTTCGGGGGGCTTCTTTGCAGCACTCCAATGGGTTTTTTGAGTCCAAAGGAGAAAACTACAGCCCTGGCCTGTGGAACCCTGTGTTTCAGAGACTCCACAGCGAACACCAAGCCTGACAGGTCTGTCTCTGTGTGGGATTCCTCGTCCACGTGTTCCCTGAGTGGTTCTTCCAGCTTTTTGGGAACCTTTTGTGGCTTCGAGCCGCACGTAAGGCGCCAGTTGTGGTATTTCTCCACGAGACTAGATGACTGCCGATGGCAAAAAGAAGGAGCCTGCTCTTTGTCCGGGGGAAAAATATTGCTTTATTCTCCAGTCCTGCCTGCTTTGGCTGGAGATCTTCCCTGATAGCTCACCGGTGCCAGAGAGAGTGAGGCCCCTCCCGTGTCAGGACTTTTTCTCCAGGGGGCAGGGCCCAGAGGCAGGGACAAGACACTACCCAATAAGGGAGAGGTGGGAGTGAAGGAGTTAAGTTACAGCTGAATAAAGACAAACCATTTGATACAGATTTCAAATCCGATAAAACACAACATAAACCAAATTAATGCACTACAACACTGGAGGAAGAAATTTACCAGACTTAATCAAGCTGAGGAATTTTTTCCCAAGCCATATATTAAGTTAAACATATTATCAAGTTAAAATATATTATCAATAATAAAATAAATGCTCCTGAAGTAAGTGTTACTTTAATGATTAATTACTTGACCAGCTAAAGCTTAACTAGAAAACTATCCCCACTGAAAACTTTGTGATACTTTGGAAGAAAGAGAAGTAAACAGAAAAGTTTTATTACACTGTTCTAAATATGGATAAATATTAGATTCTATTTCCAGTGATTTGAAGCTTTTCTGTAGGGTCTTGAAGAATAAGGGTTACTTGAATCCTCAATTTATTTTTCATTTTAAGCTGAGGATTCTTTAGATGTTTCCTTTGTTGTACTGCATTTCTTAGAAGCTAATACCTGGTTTATCAGGCAGAGCAGCAGACCAATTATGCTGATGCTTCTAATTTTTCCCTAAGTTTGCCTGTCAGCTGTGTCATTCCACCAGATTTAAGGCTCCTTCCAGTCTGAAAATGGCACTGAAACTCTCAGAGGAAAATTCTTGCCTGCTCCTGAGAGACCTTGAAGCAAAGCTGTGCCCAAATGAAGGCTGCAATTACAGACTCTATTAATATTAGGAACCACTTATGAGCTCCTGTAAAGCTTTATTGCTTTCCACCTGGCCTAGATTGCTTGGACCCTTGAGCACACCAGGCTGGAGAGGACAGTCCCACTCTGAGCCTTCCAAGCTGCTTGAGGTTCTGCAGTGAAGTGGAAAAATCCATGCTGCCATCTGCAGTCAGGACACCACCACAGGGATCTCTGCCTGCTCGATCTCCTCACAGACATCGCTCTTTTCCCTTCTCATTTTCTCCCTTACCACTCAGGAAGCTCAAATTGTTTGTTTTACAATGCCTCGATCGAATACAAACTTTCAAAGTTTTACTCCTTGCAGGAGAACTTATCTTGCAGTGCTTCAAACTGGAGTTATAGGATTGGCAAAGTAAGGAGGGAAGGAGGAAGAAAGCACCTTTAAAATTCCATTACCTGTCTGGTGGGTATGGGGCCTGGGGTCTTGAAGCCTCCTTGACAGCTGCATTCAGAAACACTGTAAGTAAGGGTCTTGAGCTGCTGGATGAGCATTTGGAAAGTGAGTCACAGCCCACCACAAAGGTGTTATCTAGAGGCAATTCCTGAATGACATAGTGCTTCTTGGGGGGTACAGGAGTTTCAGGTTTAATTTGAAAGGTAGGCTGCGGAGAAGCAGACTTGCAGTGCTTTGCTAAGTCTGGGCTATCAGGTTTAAATGTGGTTGGTGTGGTGGCCCAGTTATATTTTCCCATAGTTTGCTCTTCTAGCTCTACAGGAATGTCTAAAGTGCCATTTATGTGCTCGTGGCCAGGATCATCAGGCTTAGACTCTTCAATAGTCACAAAGTTGAGGAGGAGGCTCTTTGGAGAGCTCTGCTTATTTTTCTTGATCTGCCTATTCTCTTGGTTGGGGGAAACCCATTCACCACTCTGCTTATTTTTTGGACAACCTTGTGCCTGGGCATCTGGCGGCACCGGACTAAAGCAGTAACAAAAATTACCAGAATAACTGTCATGGTTCCTGCAGCAATGGCAATGATGATCTTGACATAATCATTGGTCTGTGGGGTTATCTCACCATCCCCAATGTTCTGGCTAACTGGAGTTTCCATGTTCCTATGCACCAACTCTTGCACGTAGGAGCTGTTGGTGATGGTCTTGTTCACAAACAAGTGCACAAGAGCTATCGTGTAGAGTCCAGCTGTCCCAGGTCATTCACCTTGATCACCAATCTGTGCAAGCCATGATCTGATGTCATTACCTTCTCTTTCAAAGTAATATTGCCTGTTAATTGGTCAATGGTAAACAAGCCCCTGGAGTTCCCACCTATGATGCTATAGCGGAGCTCTGTGTTTATTCCTGTGTCATTATCAACTGCAAAGACTTTAGTGACTACAGATCCTGGGCTGGCTGACGTTGGGACCAACTCATAGGAATAATTAGATGAGGGAATAACAAAAATGGGCCTGTTATCATTTACATCAACAACACTGATGGTCACTTTGGCAGTTGAGGAATGCTGCAGTCTTCCTCCATCCACTGCTTTCACCTGGAAAGTGTATGATCCCTGCTGCTCCCTATCAAAGGTAATGTTAGGTCTTATTACACCAATAAGTGGATCTATAATGAAATTATCTCTACCATTTAAGATAGAGTGACTGCAGCATTGTCTCCTGCATCAGCATCTGTAACTGTGATAAGCCCCACTGTGCCATACATGGGCAGGTTTTCTGGCACATAAAAATTATATTCATTATGTGTGAAAGCAGGGCTGTTATCATTCTGGTCCAGCACTGACACTGTCACAGGAGCATTGGTCTGCAAAGGTGGCATCCCATTATCCTTAGCCAGCACAGTGAAAGAGTACCTGTCTTGGTTTTCTCTGTCCAGCTTTCTCACTGCTGTCAGGATGCCTGTACGGTGGTCCAGGTTGAAAATTGGGGGCGCATCAGAACTCAGGATGTAGCTGATCTCAGCATTCTGCCTGCTGTCAGCATCTGTAGCACTGATACTGGTTAGCTGAGTACCAGGAGCGTTGTTTTCAGGGATGGAAAGGCCTATGATAGGCTGTGTGAAAACTGGGGCATTGTCATTTTCATCTTTAATTTTGATCAGGAGCATTGCAGACTGGTTTAAGGGAGGCTTCCCTGAATCTGAAGCCACTATTTTGATGGCATATTCTTGTGTAGCTTCATAGTCTAGAAATGCGGCTGTCTCCAGGAGAAACTGATTACCAAGCACTGGTTTTAGCCTGAAAGGGACATCGTGATCTGTAAAACAGGTGACTTTCCCATTCTGATCAGTATCCTTGTCCAGCACTGTTATCAAAGCAATTTTTGTTTTAAAGGGAGCCTTCTCAGATAAAAGCACTGTCCCATTCACCAGGCTGATGATGTACCTCGTGTCTATTGATGGGACACTGTCATTAATATCTGTGACATTAACAGTCACTGTTGCTCTTGATGGAGTTGAGCTGCCATCGCTTGCCAAAACAGTCAATTTGTGCACAAGAGACTCCTCCCTGTCCAGAGGCTCCCTGATGGTGATGAGGCCAGTGATGTCATCAATGGCAAAGAGCCTTTTGGACAGACTGGAGATCTGGTTGCTGAAATAGAAATGGATTTGTGCACTGGAGCCCAGGTCTGCGTCGGTGGCATGGAGTTGAGACACAGAGGTGCCCATGGGAGCGTTTTCTGGCACACTGACCTCGATGTTGTTCTCTTTGAAGACCGGGTGGTTGTCGTTGACATCAGTCACCGTGACCTGCAGGATGGCAGTGCTGGACCTTGGGGGGCTCCCACCATCCTCAACTTTGATTTTCATCACATAGGTGTCCTTCTGCTCCCTATCCAGGATCTGTTGGACAATTAGTTGAGGCCACTTATCTCCCTCAGGTGTCTCAGTTATGTCAAGACCAAATACATTTTGACCCTACAAGATGAAGAAAGAACACACTTTAGCTTGACAGTGTATTTAAACAGAAAAATATCACATTTTCTGAAATTGTCATAGAATATATATTCATGCATATACTCTATACAGAAATATACATTTTTATATTCATCTTTACTTTTCCATATCTAGTTTTGCTTTAAGCCCCAGAGCCTTGAGAAAGCTTCAGAGCAAACACGGCAATAAACAGATACTCTAGAAAAAGGGGAAATGTGGGAGTGATGGCAATTTTTTCATTCAGATTCTCTGTTTCTAAAGAAAATTTATTACATTCCCAGACAGATGTAATTCAGTTTCTCTGTTGTACAAGTAAGTGTGGAAATGAGGAATGAAGCCAAAGTTCAGTCACTGGAGGACCTATTCCAATATTCAATTTCAAGGAAACCAACAAAGATAAAGGGATTATTTCTCTGTTTGTAGAGCAACTCTGAACATGATCTGAAACCATTAGCATAAATTAAAAAAACAAAACAAAACCGTCACTGATAAACTGCTTACTAGATTATTCAGATGTCAGATGATACAGACAAAACTAAGTCCTAACAGTTCGTCAGAAATATATTTAAAAACACATTAAAACTATTCCTGTATTCATCACTATATGTTTTATATTTGTAGTGAAAGTTACAATCCCAGTGAAAAAAAAGATGACCTATTTTCATTTCAAAAAATATCATAGAACTGCAAGATCAATTTGAAAATTGTCAATATATTTCATGGAGTTTGTTGAACATCTCTGGAACTGCACAAAATGCTACACATATTGAACAAACAGCTTTTTTAAAAAACAGTAGTGCTGACAAATCTGCTAAAATAAATACTGGAATCTAGAACTAAATTCCCTTTCTCTTGTGCTGTCTCTTCAGATAAATGAATTAAGAACAGTGTGATCATCCCCTTTTCTCATACCACACCACTTAGAGGAATGATGTAAAGACAGTTTTCCAGCCACATCTTCCATAAGGGCAGGACTAGAATGAAGATGGATAATGCTGAATGCATGGGATGGCCAGAAAAAAGAAGGCATAAATAAAATTGTGCACTAAATAGGAGTTTCTTTTTATGTGTAATATTTGTAATAATGAGCAACTGTTCTTTCTCTGCTTATTCTTCTCATCTTTCACCCTCACTCAGGTAACTGCCATAGAATCATAGATGGTTTGGGCTGGAAGGGACCTTAAAGATCCTCTCATTCCAACCTCTTGCCACAGGCAGGGACACCTTCCACTGGACCAGGTCCAGTTGTGTTCTAAACTGGTTTGAGACACTCCAGAACAAAGCAAAAGAAAATGTTCCCAGTGTTCAAGGTTTCTTATTTCTCATTAGTTGCAAAAGATTTGTATTCCTTGTATCTTGCTACCCACCACTAAGTACATGCATTTTATAGCTTCTATACACTTCTGAGTGAGGCTGGACTCTTCCACTGATTTGTTATCTCAAAGCCAGATTTTGACTCTACATAAGCCATCTTTTATTTCATGGGACAGAACTATTCATCCATATATCCAAAATTACTTGCAGAGCACTTGTGCCAACTTGCACAGCATTTGTGGCAACATTAAGTTGCAACTGGGGACAATATAAAGTAAACTGGAACACAGTTTGAAGTAATAAAAAAAGTACAGATTTAGCTTCTTTAGCAGAAGGCATGAAAATATAAGCCTTGCAAATTGTTTCTAAATCAAGATATACATTTTGAACCAATTAGGGTAAATTTTAGAATGGTAGTTCTATGCTGATAGGAAGCAGAGTGTGAGTTTCCTCTTCATATTCAATCTGGATAGCAGTTATTTGCAATAACTTTCATAATTACCAAGAAATTATAAATTATATATTCTATGCTTTAACATAGATTCCAGAGGAAAGAAAATAACAGAAGCCAGAGTAAAAGCAACCTGTCAGCTCTCTTTACTTCTTTATTTGTACACAAGTTGACAGATGGGCACTGATCATTCTGTCATTAGATCCCACAGCTACAACAAGAACTTCGTACAGACTTTGAATTCATGTGGCTGTACATGTGTGTGCCCGTCTCTGCTTTTCTTATCCAGTATGGGAGAGGGGTCTTTCATCATAGCAGATAAGTTTGATATAAAATATGGTGCTTTAGCTCCCCATCACTAGCAGTGAATGACTAGAGAACAGAAAAGAATGCAAAGATCTCTTCCAAGTTTATTATTAACACTTGAATGATTTTCTATGGAAAGAAATATTATCCATGTTTATTTCTTCCTATTAATTACAGGTTTAGACATCTTTTTTAAACCACAGATAAAAACATTACAGAGAAGTAGACTTTCTCTTAACTCTAGCAAGATTATTTCACGTTGTTTAAAAGATAAGGTTTGGTGTGACATGCTGCAAATTAACAAACACATTTTCTAAGAATGCATAGTTCTCACATTCTAAACACTCAAAAAAAAAAAGATGAAACACTCAAGAAATATATTTTTAAGATTATAAATATCTAATTATCTCCATTATGAGCAAAGAAATTGAGAGTTAAAATGAGAAACATGAACAAAAACCTTCAGGATTAATTTCTTGAAGTACATAGCTCCATCATCATTAAAAGTCCAGTGAAGTTAAAATTTCCATTAAGGTCAGATTTCTATTTGGACTGAACTGCGCATCAGTCACCACATTATCCCAGTGATCTGAAGGATTTGTTCACACTGGGAAGGGCAAGAGTTCATTGGAAAAGCACAATAGACAATTAACATTGTAGAATACCTTTGCCCATTAAAATGACCGGTAGAAATAATCTGCTCCATCGATATCTCTACCCTTACAGAAGAATGGGAGTGAAAAATATGAGAGATTGACTTTTTAAATTTAAAAATACAATTTAAGCACTAACTATTGGAGGCAAATCAAAGTTATGCCCATCTCAGAGCCTGGATTAGCTTAAAGAGGTTCTGACCCTGCTCACAAGATCCCTTATCAGGGCAATAAGGAGCTCTGTTACCTTACCAATTTCCATAACAGCCTTTTCCGTGGATTTACGCACACAGTCTCTCAAATACTGAAACTTTCTTGTTGAACACTCCCTACTGTGTATATTTACCTGGTCATTTGTAATGGATCCAAATGTCCTTTTCGGAGCTGTTTTGGGCTGTCATGTGAAAAAAAAAAAAAATTAGAGAGTATTTTAAAAATTGCAACATTTAGGTGGTTTCATAAATACATAATCAATGACAAATGGACACATAGTGTGGTGAGCTAGAACAGCTTCTAAGTACTACAGACAGGACTGGCTGTGACAAAGTGCACCAGGAGTCTACACACAGATATTGCAGTATCATAGCATTTCACCACAGGATTTTGTTAAATCTGTGGGGTACTGACTGCCTGGACATTGTTGGGAAGGATGGGAAAATAGATAAGCTTTGGGTTAATGCTGATAACAGAGAGACGGTCCACTGTGTTCAAAACATCCTGTGGACTTACACTTGCAGAGCAGTAAGTTGGCAGAAAGCAGGAGTTGGGGAGTGGAGAAGGCAAAGAACTTTGTGCTAAATAATGCTACAAATCCAACTGCTTATAATACAAAGTACTCAAATTAGGAGGGGCTACCAGTGATTATTCCTTAAAACATACAAATTACATAATTGTTTGTAACAAGTATCCATTGTTAGCTGACAAAGGGTAGATCAACGCTGTCCTCAATCTTCATTCAAAAGAGGAGTCTGAACCTCCAGAGAAAGCCGCAGGAGCAAAGACAGCTCATTGTTTTGTGGCTACAGCTTCACCCTATGCTTATTATCAATACTTCAGGCACTGTAAATGACAAACACATCACGTGATGTCCTTGGTTCAACTGAATCTCAAACAGAAGTCAAGGGCCATGCACAGCTCAAACTTTTATCAATATTCTACAGTAACTCATTTCAATGACTATTGGAACAAGCTAGAAATACACATTTATTGCATGTTAATAATCATCTTAAAAGAAGAAAAGGAAGAAGAAGAAAAATATTAAAAATTGGTTTCTCATCACAAGGTAAATCATTAATTCATTAAGTAATTACTTAAATAAAAACCTTCGGCTGAAATGCAGTTTTGAGTCCAAAGGACCCTAAAATCCTTTGAGAAAGTCCAGAAAATGATGCATGTTTGCTAAATGTTGGTTGGTTATTTCACATGGAACAACACAGAAAATCTTTGCAAGGCTTCTGCAGAACTACAAGACGGGTCCAAGACACTTTTTCCTTGCCTGTTTTTGCCAAGACATATGGAACTGCTCTGTGACTGTGCTGTCTATCAGCAGAGAAGAGAGTACAGCAGCACAACTTCAGTTCTTAATGCAGAAAAAACAGACCACAGTTACATGGTGGACAACTTTTTCGATAAAAGCTGAAAATTAAATTTGCATTTTTCTTTCAAAAGGCAATGCTTTGGTTGTGAAACTGTGAATTGCCAAAGCCAAGTTAACATCTTAAACACAAAATATTCCACATGGTAGGCAAAGATGGATCTATGTGTTTATAATGGGTGCATATGAATGCACTCAGATCCAAACTACCCTAAGTGGTGTAGCTCTAATAAAGGTCCCTTGTCTGCTATTACTCAACCAGTGTGCAATTTGCTGTCCATGCATTCTAGAAAATTACCATTTGTTGGACAGCTGTCCTGCTTAAAGACTCCACAGTCACTCCTCTCATGACATCCCACAGCTTATAACCCAAAGTTACTGGAAATAAGTGCCATTAGTACCAGCAGTTACCTTATGAACTGAGTGGCAGAACTTCAAGGGAGAAAAATAACATTGCAAAGGTAAGAATTTTTTATAATGCACACCTCAGCAGATGCAGAGTTGCTTACAGATTTGAAACACTCTGTCAGAGCAAGGCAGTCTTTTAATCTGTAGGCCAAGATTCTTAAGACTTTTGTTCAATTTATGGTTTTCTTTCAGTGTCATGCACTGTTTTCATTGGTGGCCTTTGAAGCAAGAAAAAATTTAAGCTTGGAATAAACTGAACTTTCAGGTTCAGAATCACAGTAAAAATAGGACTTGGAAGCATCCAATTATGCATAAACCTAAAGTGCATTTTCTGCATTCAGAATCCTAATTAGCTCCATTCCTATGTAAGAGTTGAGGACATCATATTATTAGTAATGTCTACACCATAACTTGCTACTTTTCCACCGACAATTATATAAGAGCTCCTACAAATGGAAAACACTGTCAAAATTTCCTCCCCATACACACAACCACACACAAAAGTGCTCTTGTCCCATGAAACAAGCAAGCACAACACTGTGGATGGGGTCAATAGAACACAAGGATAATAATGAACTATTTTATGGTGGAAAGGAAAAATAAAAAGTACAACATGGAATGAAGAAGAGGACAATCAATGTATTTAATACAAATTTTCTGAAAAAGTAAAGGAAAAAAAAAAAGGCTAGGAGGTTTACCCAAACAGGAAATTAGTTCCTTGGAAATATAAATTTAATGTTACTATTACAAAACTTAAGCAGTACTAATAATTGCATTGCTGGAGTCTCCTTAAACTTTTCAGATGAGTTGGTCCCTTCTTTAAGGAGTCTTTTTCAATCTTGTCATGTTCTAAACATTGTCTACTTTATTTTCTAAGATAGGTAGATATAAGACAGACATGCTTTTTCTGAGATTAAATATTTTTTCATCCTACTAAATTCTTGGCATTCAATTGTCAGAACATGTTTATTAGATCACGTTCACCTCCAGTGAGGAGAAACAGTTAGGGACAGTGAATACTGCATTTTTGATTTATTTACTTTTTTTCTTCAGTCTACACTTCAAGTGAGCCTGAAACTCCCTAACTTAAAAGTGCTAATATTTTCAACCACAAGTTTTACAAGGGAGAGAGCAGGAAGAGCTGAAAATTGGTAACCCACATGAACTTCACATTTTCAAGACTGCACCAGGTTTCATGAATGTGGTGGTTTCAGGCAGATTTTGGGAGAAACCCTCCCACGGGGCCCCCCTCCCCTCCTCCAACCGGTTCGGGAAAAAAGATTTCCTCAGAGAGAAGTGGAAAAAACCTGTTTATTAAACAGGCAAAGCACTCCCAGCACAATACCCGATGACAGCTTTGTGCTGCTTACGGAGGGATAACAAACTTAAAGAAAGTCTCCTTGAGGGTCGTCACTGTGCTCCACCGCTCCGTCTCCGCTGACGCTGGGAGAAAAGGAGATGTGCAGGGCTGGTCTTGGTGGGGTGGGTCCCCTGTGGAGGCCCCCGGTGCTTCCCCAGGTCCTTAGTCTGGAGAGGTTGGAACAGTTCCGAGGAGAGGGCAAAAAAAGCAAAAAGGAAGGAAAAAAGGACAAAAAAAAGAAAAAGAAAAAAAAGGCAAAAAGCTTCAGCTATTCTACAGCGTCTAACTACGCTAGCACTAAACTAACTAACTGCCGGGGAAAAAACAACAGAGCTTCTTTCGTCTTGCTGTGTTCCAACTCCCCCGCTTCAAGGTCACTCCGATGAGCAGAGTTTTCCTGGGGAAAAACAAACCGCGCTTGCCCTCCCCCCTGCACCCAACAGACGATTGGGGATACACAGTCACCCCAGGACAATGAATAAAAAGAGAGTTCTCTTTCCATAGCACATCTCTGGCCTTTGAAATGTTGTTTCAAGTTGAGTTGTTTGCGGGTTCTTAATTAAATCTAATTTATATTTTCAAACATGGATGACAACTAAGAAACAACAAACAAAAACAAACAAACAAAAAAGGAAAACCTAAACCAAAACAGAAACCTGAATCTTTTATTTTAATAGAAATTCACTTCATCCTCTACAAACTAGGGTGGGAATAATGGTGAGCCCATATTGCTGCATTAACAGGACACAAAATTACCAAGAAACTCCTTTCAAGGAACTGGGCCATTACTTGAATGGTCTTTCATAATGCACTCCAGACAACAATTATATATTTCAGAAAAATATGCAGCTGCACCACAAAACTGTAAGGAATTTTTATTCACAATAATGCTGTAGGCTGTATAAATAGTTGTAGACTAACTAAAGATGGGAAATTAAAATACAGAGACACTTTTATCAATTGTCCAAAGTTTGTAGCTGGTCTGAAAAAGGCAGCCACTTCTGAGTTACTAATCATGTTTAAAATTAAACTTTAAAATTTTAAACTTTAGAAACTAACTATTAGAATGCAACTTTAGGAGCTAAACTTTAGAAATGTAAACTTCAAGAAAAGTTCTTTCATTTAGAGACACTTTGACCAAAACAAGGGGGGTGAATTGCTGCAGGTAACAACCAGGGAGCCAACCTCCCCTCTTAATCTCCTCCATTATAGTCGTTCAGAAATATTCACAGACATCCTACTGAACAAAAAGCTACATTTTAAACACCCTGAGGATATTCAGATTAAGGTATTAAACATGTTTCGGCTTTGCTCTAAATTCCCATGATAAAGCTCCAGACACCTGACTTGCCTTTCAGCATGTTTCTGCCTTTGGAGTCTCACTATAGATATATAATAAAGGGAAAAAAAAAATAGGATTTATATCAGGCAACAATACACCCAACAAGTGCATTTTGATATTTGCATTATACAAGGTGACAGTTACATATTTGCTCTATTTCCTAGCTGAGAACAGGCACAGAACCAAGGATGTGCGAGAAAGAGAAATGAGTACAAGTCTCCGATGCAGCGCTGTGCCTTTGGAGGAAAGCACTAACAATTCTGTACAGCTGCTCAGAACAGCTCCTAAATCACAACCTCAAAGGTGGTGTCTGAGCTCTCAGTGGCACATTTGGAGCTCGGGGTGAGCACAACCAGGTGCTGGTGAGGGGTGAACCTGCTGTGCCCTCCCACTCACAAACCTGCACATGAGCACCTCAGCACTGCCAGGCAGGAGAGGATTAAACCTGGCAGCCACTTGTACACCAGGAAATACAAACAACCCAGACAGTTCTGAAAATTCCTTTCCCCTAAAGCAGGGGCTGTGCAGCAACTCCAGCTTGCACAGATTTCAGTGGATGTGGCTGTCTTTCCACGCCTGGCAGGTGCTGACCACTGGCTAGCTCAGATATGCACAGCGGCCAAAGCGTTTTGGTCGGGGTTGCAAGCAGGCGAGCAACCTCTTCCTGTGGGTCTCGGCTCCCCACCGGCAGCTGGCCTTGATTGCATTGTGACTGTGGCGGCAGACAAAAGGTCGACTCTCTACTAGGCAGGTTTAATGATGGTTTATTAAAGTCAGAGCGGCGGGAGCTCTGCCACTCTTCAAACTGCCCAGAGAGAGAGCCCCTTTGAATTTCCCTCCCCAAACTTATAAATGGGGGAGGATTAAGGGGTGGCAACAACAGGTCAGCAAATCAGGGAATTCGGGGGGATAACAGGGGGTGTCCACTTTTAAACATCAGACCACTCACAAGAGGGGAAAAGGGGATTTCCCAGGCACCAGCCTATCACTCGACGCCTCTCCTGGGACTTTCCCGAGTCCAGGGAGGAGTCCCGAAGTGACAGACAGGACGCCCCAGAGCAGCGGGGAGAGGGGATTGACAAGGACAGGTGGGGGGTGGGATAATTGACATAAAACAACTTGCTATACAGCAAACTCATAGGGGAGGAACCGTTAGAGAAAATGGGGGCACAGTGGAATGAACCATAACATAAAACTTCTTATAAAACTTACAAAATTACTTAAGAAATTGATAAAACAATTCTTGCACTGCCACAAGTGGAGACTAGGGGTAATGGATACATGTGTATTTGGTTCGTAGCAAATGGGGAAACAAAATATGAAATAGGCTGGAATCCTTGTGCTTTGCTGCACATCAACATCCATGAAATATGTATAGTTATCTCATTCCCTCCTATACATACATGCACACACAAATTCAGTGTGCATGATGTCTTTAAACACATGGCACCTTCATTAAGAAAAATCCATATTCTAACCTCTGATGGTGCAGCTTTTCCAACAAGTTGTTTAGCAAGATTGTCTTCTTTGACCTAACACCCTTCTAAAGCTCAAGTTTATCTGGGAGCAAAATCACTGTATTGTCGCTGTTGTACTAGGGGCAGCTGAATGAGTGACACAGACTCAAATCTTCTTAGAAGGCATAAAGCACAGTTTATTAGAAAGCACACCTTTTTATAGACTGTTTGATACAGCTGGACATGATTGGTCCTTTAATTAACACCCCTCACCATCATTGGCTAAATAGAAATGACACCCCTTTGTAAACATCTTGCAAATCAACAACAAGTGCAAACACCAGGTGCAAGGATTGTTTTGAATTCTTTCACTGAGCTTTCTCACAGCTCCCCAGACCAGTGCCTGGGAGTTTATTTGACTTTCTCTCTCACAGGCCTTACTGCTGTCTGATGGTTGAAAATTTCTCTCTGACCGGGCTGTCAGCATCCACACTGTATCTTCCCTTTATGCCTATACTTGTAGGAAAAAAATTTCCATCTGAATAGCAGGAGCATCTCATACACACACACACGCACACACACACACACGTGGAACCTCCCACACTTCCAGAAACACAAGGAAATTCTTTCATGTGCATGGACAGCACTTCAATGTCCATGTGTCACTGCTTTATGAATGTTGATTTAAAAATCCACAGCCTTAACGCAGATGATTCACAACCCATCTGGGCAAAAATATAGCAGGATGAGGAAAAAGCCTCTAGCAGAAAAGAGTTTACAAGCCATAAGGAAGAGTGTGTGCATGTGACATTTAACTGCCACAGGACCAGTTTTGCTTTTGAAAGAAATAAAGCTATATTTTTTTCAAGGAATGAAAACTTATCCTTTTTTTATTACTCTCAGAAAATAACAGTGAGACTCCCATATTAAACTCTGAAAGTATGTGATGTATGCAAGTATAAGATGCCACTTCACTGTGCATGGGAAGATAATACTGCAATTTCAAAGAAATAAATGGGTGATGGTGGCTGAGAAGAAATACAGAGTGGCACTACTAAAAATAGTTCCAGAGACACTGAATTCTAAAACTCGGTAAATGAAAGTCTTTTCAGCATACTGATCAAGAAGGGTAGGGGATAAACCAAAAATGTATTTTCTGGTGCTGGATTTCTCAGAAACTTGACTTCTCCCTCCTCCAGTGTTACTGACTCCTATTTATCTGACTCACTAGAACAAGAGCAAGATAAAAAAGAAGAAACATTTCATTACTGTAAGCAGCAACTTGAGTCTGAAAGTCAATTTTGAAAAGAAATCTCTTTCTACCTGTGTGTATTGAAAGTTCTAGCAAATAAATTGTCCTGACTTCCCAGGTAATGAGTTATATTCTGAGAAAATGCTTCCCTGTGAGTTTGGGATAAAAAAAAAATCTTATAAGTGTATTTGATTTATACTTCAATATACAGTTTTACTCAAGAATATATTCCTTTCTAAAAACAAAAATAAAACTCCAATTTTACTCTAATTGAATGCACTTGAGCTATTTCTCAGTCTTAAAATCAGAAATGGAACTGATGAAACTGATTTGTAAGAAAGAAAATAAACTTAAGAATATTAGAATGGCATGTTTACAAGGGAAATACCAAGCACTCATCATTCCATTCCAGCTTTTCTGCTCAGTTTTTTTTCACTGTTTATATTCCCTAATAGCAGTTTAGTCATGAATATACACTAAAAATTATGGCTAATGGACAGGGATTTTTTTCCTCCAAAAGGAAAAAAAAAATAATCTAAGAAAACCATAATGATTTATTAAAGAAATATGGGTATTGATCTAGTATCGATACCCAACTGTGACGGACAAAAACTCTCTAACAGTTTAAAGTTAGAAAGTGTATGTTTATTACGGCCGGGCAGCACGCGGGATATTTCCCTAATTCGCACTGTGAAATTCACAGGTAATTACAAAGTCTTTTATTTACAAAAGTGTTGAATATCCAAAATACAAATGCATATTCATACCCCTGTCACCTCCCATTCCTCGCTTCGTATGCTAATTGGCAAAAAGGCTATTAAGCATGCGTACTTTGTTTCTTAAAATGAGTCGGGGGTCTATTTTGGGGAGGGGTCACCTAAAATGAGGAAGTAAGATGAGTCTTCCTCGTCCTGACCTTTCTACCTTTTCAATGCATTCGTGACAAATGATTCCTTGGTAGAACTTACAGTTTCCTGTGTTCAATGGGTCCTTTAAGCAGGAAATCTGCAGCTATCTTATGTCTTATTTACCACATTCTGTTTTTCATGACAAGGACAACTACATAAACATAAACCTGACAAGAAATGAGTTACAAGATCCTGGGTAGCTTATCTAAGATCCGGCTTCTGTTAACTGCGAACAAAGATTACCTATCTACTTCAGCTAATTCAGCAACTTATTATCTTAACTTTCCTAAAAAATCCTTAGTTCCTCAAAATTAACGTCTCATTCCCCACTTCTTCTTTGAAATGAGTAAATTCTTTTACTCAGTATACAGAGTCTTCCTCATCTATCCAAGCTGTACAGCTAGTGTCTCTCAAGACCAAGCCATACGCCTTTGACAGTGATGTTAAAGCTGACACTCGTCGTAGCATCCTCCAGTTCCAAACAAGTATTACAATGGATAACACTAAACTTATGCTGACCAAAATAAGCAACACAACTATAGGGTGGATTAAGGTATTCAATATTCCGGTTGCTGTTGGTGACCACCCAAAAAGCACATCCCACCAATGATGAGACAAATGTTCCTCAAGACTTTTAAAAACCCCTTTGATGGTCTCTGTGTCATGGTGTATGGTAATTAATGTCTTTTTCCCTTCATCTCTAATTTCTTTTAAGATTTCTCTCAATTCATGATGCTTCAGCAATTGAGCAACTAAAGTCAAATTCATTCCTATGGGCACAGGCAGTATCTTCTGCACAGTGGCTAGGTTGGCCTTTATATATTGATGTGATATTACGGGTACTCG
Organism: Hirundo rustica; assembly: GCF_015227805.2. Taxonomy (NCBI): domain Eukaryota; kingdom Metazoa; phylum Chordata; class Aves; order Passeriformes; family Hirundinidae; genus Hirundo; species Hirundo rustica. Next base: position 19,105,014 of record NC_053487.1, on the reverse strand, counting down.
ATAGGAAAAATCACATCCCTTAATTCTAACAAAATTGCAAACACACAAATTGAATTGAGTCTCATTCACGATTTGGTTGTCTATCCTTATGATGGGGCATGCTGTCCTAAGACAGACACAACCTTGTCCTATATACACAAGTGAAGTTGTCTGTTTGCCTGGATGTGTTTCAAAGTGACAAATACTTTGGTCTGTGTCTAAACAAGTGTCTTTGTCACCCTCTAATGTCCCTTCACATATGTATCCTAATTGTCTCCTCACAGTACAGGGCTCTAGATTAATAGTTTGCCACTTTCCTTTAATTTCTCGTGCCCACATTCTGTGTTCAGAAGGGTACAATACAGTTCCCTCGTGGTTTAATCCTAAGGGGACTATTGGGTGTATTAAGTCCACTGAGGCATCGTGTATAGTTAAAACAAAGGCTGTCACTACACTAGTCACAAGGTTATAGGTGAAATTGACCAACACCCACCAGGACTGAAGTTCCCTCTCCATATCAGAGGCATTATCCCAGACAATTTTGCGAATTTCAGCAGGGAATATTCCTTCTCCACCTTCCCTGATAACTGCGGCAGCCACTGATTGCATCCACAGTTGTGCCTGAGTACACCCTAGGGCCAACGAGATGTTTTCACTAGCTGTGCCTAGTGTGCTAATTATTACTTCATGATCTCGCTCCTCTGTGTCTTCCCACTCTGGCAATATCTTGGTCAATTTCCAGTGATTGTTACCTAGTGCTAGTAGAGAGGATTGCAAAGGTTGTAGTTTGACTAAATCGCTCCCTATTGTGGTTAATTTATTCAGTAACACTTCTGAATCTATTGTGTTCAGCACTCCCAGTCCTGTTCCTAGCAATCCAGTGAGATCCCTCTTGTTCCTAAAATTGGGTGGCATACTTTTTTGAAGCCAAGTAGTCCAGTCCATAAAGGAGTTCCTGAGAAATGGGGCACATTCTGGCCGAACGTGTGAAGCATTTACCTGTACTCCCATTTCTACTCGTTTTAAAGACCACTTTGGGTTAACTATCAGCTTCTGAACTCCTGTCTTCTTAATAGCATATGGCCCAATTTTGGTAACTACAGGAGTTATTTGTTCCTCCACTTCTGGAATAGCTGGCATCTTGGTGATCACAGCCTTTCTTGGCACTGGTGGAGTGATCTTGGTCTGGTTCTTATGGTACATACCTGAGTGATGTTAAAGTCAATGTCATACCCTCTTATCGCACACCCTTCTATTTTGAGTCTAAACACCAGACATGTACTCAAGCATTTATCACAGCATTTACAGCATTCAGGACTAACCCTGATGAGTTTCATGGGTGGATGGTAAGCCTCGTGGAACCCATCCTGTACGAATGCATACTTACATCCCCAAACATTTCTTCCCTCCCACAAGCTTGCATTTGTGACTTTTAGTATCTTGTTTAAAGCCCTACGAGAGTAAGGATCATAGGCTCTTCCTTGGCACTGGTATATCCCAGTCACATTATACCTTCGTGGTATTGTGTTGACTCCTGTTATGGTTAAGGTAATTACTACAGTAGTTACAACTTTCCACATAATGTCCAAAATAACTCTTAGTCCATTTATTCGTTGTTCCGAGTGAGCTTCAGCTTCAGTTCGTTATCGCCTGGTGTGGCTTTCCAAATTCCTTCTGGGGCTTTCTTCACTCGGGAGTGATGGATCCAGGCCTTCTGTTCTTGGATCTTGATTGCAGTGAAGGTAGTGAGGAGCACCTGGAATGGTCCTTCCCACTGTGGTTCTAAGGTTTTTTCTGCAAAAGACTTAACATACACATAATCCCCAGGTTGTACATCATGTACTGGCCCATCTAGTTCTCTGTTTTGAGTTCCAGCCACATACTTCTCAACTTCTCTAAGTTGTTTATTTAGGGCCACCATATATCCATGTAGGGTTTCTTCCCCTACTTGAATGGATGCTGTTCCCTCTTGAACTGCATATGGCCTTCCATACAATATTTCAAAAGGGCTTAGTTTCTCTTTTGCTCTTGGTTTTGTCCGAATTCGCAACAAGGCCAATGGGAGAGCCTGAGGCCAGGGCAAATTTGCTTCTTGCCCCAATCTTACAATTTGTTGTTTAATCAAATGGTTCATCTTTTCCACCTGGCCGCTAGATTGAGGGTGGTATGGGGTGTGCAATTCCCAGTCTATTCCCAGGTGGTGACTTATTTCCTGCACAATTTTCGAAATAAAGTGTGGTCCCCTATCTGAGGATATGGTGGCTGGAACTCCAAATCGTGGTATTATTTCTTGCAACAGCGCTTTGGTCACCTCTCGGGCCTTAGCTGTCCTGGCAGGAAAGGCTTCTGGCCATCCTGAAAAGGTATCAGTTAACACCAATAGGTAACGATACCCTCCCTTCCTGGGCAGTTCTGTAAAATCAATTTGCCATTGTTGCCCAGGTCCACAACCTTTCCCAATTTGTCCCACTTTAGGCTTTGGGGTATTTTTAGGGTTAGTTCGGAGGCAAAGACTACACTGACGAGTTACTTGTATCACTGTGCCCTGCAATTTCCTGGCCATGATTCTTTCTTTCAAATGGTTATACAGGGCATCTATTCCCCAGTGTGTTTTCTCATGTTCCCTCTGTACTAATGACCACAACAAATAGGAGGGTACTACAAGTTTCCCTTCTTCTGTTACAGCCCATCCCTCCTGATTATAACTTGCCTTTTCTACCTTGATAAGTTTCTTATCTTTCTTATTGTACACTGGCTTACCTTCAATAGAAACTTTTCCATCTGGAATCAATGCTGCCTCAACAGCCTTATCGGGTACCTCACCTTTTGCTGCTTCTTTTGCCTCTCTGTCCGCCAGCATATTCCCTTCTTCCAATTCAGAGCTCACTTTTTGGTGTGCCTTTATGTGCATTACGGCTACTCTCTCAGGTAGTTGTATGGCATCTAATAGCCTCAGTATCTCTTGTGCGTGTTTAATACTCTTGCCTTGTGAATTCAGCAGTCCTCTTTCCTTCCAGATGGCTCCATGAGCATGAACCACTCCGAATGCATACCTTGAGTCCGTGTAGATGTTGATCTCTTTTCCTTTTGCCAGCTCTAGGGCTCGGATTAAGGCCATTATTTCAGCCTTCTGTGCAGATGTATTAGTTGGTAATGGCCCAGACTCTATTACCTCTCTGCTTGTGGTAACTGCATACCCAGCGTGCCTTCTTCCACTGACGACATAGCTGCTTCCATCAGTAAACCAGGTGTCAGCATCCTCAAGCGGGGTGTCCTTCAGATCTGGGCAGCTCGAGTATGTGGCTTCAATGGTCTCCAGGCAGTCATGGATCACTGGTTCTCCCATGCTCCCGCTGAGGAAGGAAGTTGGGTTCACAATGTTAGTTACCACAATTTCAACATCATCTTGTTCTACCAGTATGGCTTGGTACTTCAGAAATCTCTGTGGGGAGAGCCAGTGTCCCCCTTTTGCCTCAAGGACTGCAGACATTGTGTGAGATACTAGCACAGTCATCTTCTGGCCTAGGGTGAATTTGCGTGCTTCTTGGATGTTTATTGCTACTGCTGCAACTGCTCTGAGACACCCTGGCCATCCTTTAGCTGCTGTGTCCAGTTGCTTGGAAAGATAGGCCACTGCCCTCCGGTACGGGCCTAAGTTCTGTGCTAATATTCCCAAGGCAATCCCCTGCTTCTCATGAGAAAACAGGAAAAATGGTTTACTCACGTTTGGAAGTCCTAGGGCTGGAGCTGACATAAGGGCTTTCTTTAGCTGGTTGAAGGCTCGGGTTGCATCTTTTGTCCACTGAAGATCCCTGCTCCCTTCCGTGATCAAGGCATACAGAGGTTTAACAAGCAACCCATAGTTATAAATCCACAGTCTGCACCACCCTGTCATGCCTAAAAAGGTTCTTAGTTCTTTCACTGTCTGAGGTTTTGGGGTCTGGCATATTGCTTCCTTGCGATCCTGCCCCAGAGTCCTTTGTCCAGCACTTACTTCGTAACCCAGGTAAATAACTGTTTGCCTCACCATTTGGGCTTTCTTCTGGGATACTCGATACCCCTGCAGGCCTAGAAAGTTTAGGAGGCTTACCGTCCAGTCCACGCATGTCTCCTGGGTCCGGGTAGCTATTAAGAGATCATCCACATACTGGAGTAACTGTCCTTCTCCTGGTGGAGGTTCCCAGGACTCTAAATCCTTGGCAAGCTGTTCCCCAAATATAGTGGGGGAGTTCTTGTACCCCTGCGGTAACACACACCATGCGAGCTGAGTTTTTCTTCCAGTTTTAGGGCTTTCCCACTCGAATGCAAAAATTTTCTGGCTGGCTTCATGGAGAGGGAGGCAAAAGAAAGCATCCTTTAGATCTAGAACAGTAAACCAAGTTAGTTCAGGTGTTAAACGGGTTAACAAGGTGTAGGGATTGGCAACCACTGGATACAAGTCTTCAGTTACCTTGTTAACAGCCCTTAAATCTTGTACTAATCTGTATGACCCATCAGGTTTCTTTACTGGCAGAATAGGAGTATTAAAATCAGATTGACACTCTCTCAGTAGTCCTAGCTGCAGAAAGTTCTCAATAATTGGGCCAACCCCTTCTATATCTTCTTTCTTTAGGGGGTATTGTTTAACCCTTACTGGCTGTCCTCCTTCTTTAAGCCTGATTTGCACTGGGAGTGCATTCTTTGCTCTTCCTGGTATATTGGAGGCCCACACTCCTGGAAATACTTGATCCATTATTTTCCTAAAATTTTCCTTTTCACTTGCCACTTCAATTTCTTTGGTTATTAGCATTAAGCTTAACAGTTCTACATATTGTTGATCCTTTACCTCCAAACTAATTTCCCCATTTTTGAATATTATTCTTGCTTCCAGCTGCTCTAGCAAATCTCTGCCCAAAAGTGCAGATGGAGCATTAGGCATGTATAAAAATCGATGGATGCCCCACTGTTTTCCCAATTTATACTTCAATGGTTTACAAAAATAAGCTCTTTCAGATTGGCCAGTTGCCCCCTTTACCATAACATAGTCATTGGTTACAGGTATTAGGGCCTTATTTAACACTGAAAATGTTGCCCCTGTATCTATCAAAAATTTCACTTCTTTTTCTTTGTTCTCCAGTTTAACTATAACCAGAGGGTCCCCTAGGGTAGGGCCCTCCGGTCCCCTTCAGTCCTCTTTTACATGAGCAACTACTTTTTCCTTTTTCTGATCACCTTTTCTATGTTCATTACCCTTTCTTAATTCTGGGCACTGGTTTTTCCAGTGACCAAATTTCTTACAAAATGCACATTGATCTTTTCCTAGTCGGGGTGGTCCTTGTTTTGGTGGACCTTGCCCATGTTTTCCTTTTTCTCCTTCTTTTACTACTGCTGCTAGTTTCTTCACCCCTTGTTTATACCCTTCTTCCCGGTTACTAAAAACTCTCCAGGCCTCATCTAATAAAGTTTCTAAATTCCGGCTGTTTGGGCCCCAGATCTTCTGGAGTTTCCGCCTGATATCTCCTGTGGATTGTCCTAAAAATAAATTTATTCATTGCTGCGTTCCTTCATCAGAGCCAGGATCCAGGGTGGTGTGTCGGCGCATTGCATCTCGCAGGTGATCTAGAAATTCAGAAGGTGTTTGAGAGGGGCCCTGTTTGATAGCATATAAGGCTGACCAGTTTATGGTTTTGGGGATTGCTCTTTCTAGCCCTTTTACTATTAGTTCTTGGTATCTCTTTAACCGCCCTAACTCCTCATCATCATTAGGATCCCAGCCTGGGTCTTGAAGGGGAAATACATCTTTAACATCCTCCTGTGTTGTCCTACAATCATCTTCAGGCAGATCCCCAGCTACTTTCAAAACTAATTGCTTCTCAGTTTCTGTTAAGGCATCAAGTAGCAGTTGCAGATCTGCCCAATCAGGTGAATGCTGCTTAACCATAAACTTCATTTTCTTAGCAACCCCTATAGGATCACTTCGATAGCCCTTAGCAATCCTTTCCCAAATTTCTAAATCAATTGAGGAAAAGGGAACTTTAATCAGTTTTGTTTCCCCATCAGAGGTTATTGCTTGTCTTAGAGGTGCTTGTACGACAACTCTGGTTTGTTTTCGGGTCCTTGATGCTATAGGTCCTCGTGAGGGAAACTTAGGACCTGGTGGGAGGGGTTCAGGTTCATCCCACTCACTGTCACTGCTAGGCAGTGGTGGATCCCGGGGTTTAGGAGTGGGTGGAGAAACCCCTACCTCAGTTGCTGTCCTCCCAAAGGAAGATGAAGCTAAAGATGAAGTGAGGGGGGTTGGAGTCAATGATGGTTCTGAATTTGCGTCCCCCACCACCCTCCTCCTTTCCTGCCTCCTAGGGGCTGGCTTAAGTATGTCTTCTGTCTCTTGTTCCAAAGCCTCTGCTTGGTATACTTTGTCAGGATGGGTGCACCTCTGATTTATCGAGCAGGTACTACAACACCGTTTGGGCTTCCCTTTAGTAGCTTCATTGTCCTTTTCAAGGGCTAATACTAAAGGATCAGATGGTGACCTCATTCCACAATCCCTTTGCCACTCGGGATGATTTCTGAGAGTGAAAAACATATCAGCATAAGCTACTTCTTGCCACTTTTGTTCACGCCGAAGGAAAAGCATCAATTGTAATAATGTCTCATAGTCCAGTGTACCGTTTACTGGCCACTTCACACCTTCATCAAGTTTATATAATGGCCACCATTGTGTACAAAGCTTAGCAAGCTCCCTCTTAGTTTCGGTACCACCACAGCCCACCAGTTCTTTCCAGTGTGTTAAGATACACCCTAAAGGGCTTCCTCTGGGAATCTCTTTGCTCTCATTTGCCCCCATGTTTAGAAACCCTTTTGGTCCAAGATGTTACAAAACACAAAGTAGACTACTTCAATTGCGCTTCTCAGCATCAAAAATTTATCGGCTATTTCTGCTAACTCTGGGCATAAGTTCTGGGCTCTCTGCTTTCTGCACACAATCAAAGCCTTTTCTTAGAGAGACCCAACTCCAAACACCAACCGATTTAGGTTCACAAAGAAAATAGCCAGGGGTCCCTCACTGTAACAAGTTAATGCTTTGTTCATTGAACTTGCAAACACAGGATGACTTGTCATTTTTAAGAGAACCTTTAAGCTTGCAAACACAGGATGACTCATGATTTTTTAGACACATGTGCTATTGCTTAACAAGGCTTTTGAGTTCCAGGAGAAGGAACTGTAACTGTTTTCAGAAGATAGAAGACGGTCTCCTAGCAACAAGATAGACCGACCGATAACAAAAGAAAAGAACTGTATAAAACAGAACTGAAAGACCGTAACCGTGCGGCAGTTGGCGGGGTGCAGACCCCCTGTCACCCAGCGCTGTATTTGCTTATGCCCCGCTTGCTGTAATAAATAAAATTCTAATTGGGACTAAATCTTGAGTCGTGCAATTTATAACAATTTGGTGCCGTGACTCGGATGAGAATGTTCTGGTAGAATAGGAATACTGGGGAGGCGCCCCACCTCCAGGTGGCCCCAGGATCTCTGTAACCTACCCCGCTCTCACCGACGAACCTAAAACTCGGGACATAAGCAAAGGAGACCGGTCGACCCTATAAACTTTGTGCACAAAGGTCCGGACGAAGACGCAGGACGCGTAAGTATTGCGTGGAATTACACGTGGGGAGCCGTTCGGTCGGGGTCGGGTATCCTGGAGTGTGCTGAGTGTGCTGTGTGAGAGGGGAGCCAGCAGCCGGACACCCCAAGTGAGTGTGGACCCTCAGTAGTGCGGTTCCCATTGCCCGCGAGGGCGTGGGCCACGAACAAGGGGAAGCGATTGGTTGCACACCTGTGATAGAAGGCACTCCAGAAGATGGGACAGGGGAAGAGCAAGCCCCCTCCACCCATGAAACTCCCACCTGTGCCTAAAGACAGTCCGTTAGGATTCATGCTAGCTGAATGGAAGCAGTATCCTGGGACTAGAGACAAGGATAAGGCCAAAATGATACGCTATTGTATAGAAGTATGGGGTGGGAAAGAAATATCTAGGAATGCTTTTGGAGTTTTTTTTTTAGCCTGCATTTGATGATGATTGGGTTAGGCAGAAACTCAACTTATGGGTAAGCACTAAGACTCCTTTAGTCAGGAAGAAAGCGACTATGCAAGTATATAAGTTGAGACCCTGGGAGTGTTTTTATTAAGCCTAAAAGAAAAACCTGACTCTCGTGAAGATAAGAAAAGAGGGAAACGAGAGGAAGAAGTTCCATTAGTTCCACCACCGTAGGTACCACCACAAGCCCCTCCACTCCCGGATAATGAAAATGCACAAGAACAAGCTGAGGCCCCACCTAGAGGTCCGATGACTAGACAAAGGGTGAGACAACAGAATTTATACCCTTTAAGAGAAATGCCCATGGGGGGACCTCAAGCTGAAATAGGGTTTATCTCTGTCCCACTAAGCTCAGGGGACGTACGAGACTTCAAAAAGGAAATGGGGAACTTGTTAGAAGATCCACTAGGAGTATCAGAGAGAGTGGACCAATTCCTAGGTCCCAATATTTATGCTTGGGATGAATTACAATCCATATTGAGCATCCTTTTTACATCTGAAAAAAAAAAACATGATTAGACGTGCAGGAATGCGCATTTGGGATGCCCAGCAGGTCAGGGGCTCTATTTGCTGGGGACCAGGACACACCAGGAGCCCTTGATAAAAGATAAGTCCCCAGCGCCAAGAATTCGAGTTCCTGGTAGACACAGGGGCTGAAAGATCAACCATTCAAAAACTGCCCCTTGGGTGCACCTTTGCCTGAGAAACTGCCCTGGTAGTTGAGGCAAAGGGGGAGCCTTTTAAAGTAAAATCAGTAAAGGATGGCCTACTTGCTTACAAGCAGTTGTAGCCTGTGCGCTCCTGACGGAAGAAGCACACAAAATAACATTTAACAGCGAATTAAAAGTGTTATCTCCTCATAATATTAGGGGAATTTTACAACCAAAAAAGCAGATAAGTGGATTACAGACTCCAGACTTTTAAAATATGAAGGCATCCTTCTAGACTCCCCTAAATTAACCCTAGAAGTGATGGGCTTGTAAAATCTGGCCCAATTTTTATATGAGGAGCCGGATGAAAAAGAATTAGCTCATAACTGCATGACAACTATTGAGAAGCAAACTAAAATAAGACCAGACTTAGAGAAGGAAGAATTAGAAACAGGGGAAAGGCTATTTGTAGATGGATCATCATGGGTTACAGAAGGAAAAAGAGTGCCAGGCCATGCAATTATAGGGGGACCGGAACTAGAAGTTATAGAATCAGGCCTCCTGTATAAAACTTAGTCTGCACAAGCCTGTGAATTGTATGCTGTATTAAGAGCGTTAGAAAGATTAAAAGATAAAGAAGGGACAATTTATACAGACTCTAAATATGCATTTGGGGTAGTGCACACCTTTGGGAAAATATGGGAAAAAAGGGGATTAATGAACTCCCAGGGAAAGGATTTAATACATCAGGAATTAATCAAAAGGGTATTAATAGCATTGAGAAAACCTAAGAAAATTGCGGTAATACATTTAAGAAGACATCAGAGAGGAATAGATTTTAGAAGCAGAGGAAACAATGCAGCAGATCAGGAGGCCAAGAAAGCCGCTCTAATGATAAAAAGAAAAAGGGGGGCCCAAAACAGAGTCATTGGATGAGGAGAAAGCAGAATACAGATTTACTAAAACAGAAGAGCAGAGGTTATCTCAAATGGAAATATGTAAAGACCAGGATGGAAAATGGAAACTCTCTGATGGATGAGAAGTATTGCTAAAAGCAATAGCGCTGGAAATTTTGCATAGAATACACGAGAAAACTCACTGGGGAACCCAAGCTATAGTAGATCACTTTGGAATTAAATATATGTGTATTAAAATTCATAAGCTAGCCACTATCGGCTGTTTTCGAACAGCTCGGGGTGCCAGGACAAGGTCGGGAGTTCGCTTTTACTACAAAAGTGAATCGACCTTAGACAGAAAACCCTGACGTTGCAACACGTGCTGCGGGGTTCGCTAGAAGATCCCTATTGTTTAATAGTGAGAGGGCTTTAGGACCCTGCGCCGCAGTGTGTTTGCGTAACGTGGTTAGACATTTTTTCTCTCAGCGGAACGGCTGGAGTTCCGTGTACCGGAGAAAACCGCGCGTTTTTGAGGTGGGCTAGCTACGGGAGGGCCCCGGGACAGAAGCCGGCACCGGGACAGAAGCCGGCACCGGGACACCCCCCTGCCCGTGTCCCGCAGTCGGGAGAAGCGGCCAGAGACGGCCGCCCCGAGCCGCGGCCAGCCCGCCTTGCCCCTGATACCTCGGGAGCGAGCGGGACGCAGCGGCGTCTTTAGTTTTTCACGTCAGGAGTTAAGATTTTTCGAACAGTTTGCCTTTTAAAAACATCAGAAACATGGGCATACGTTTATCGAGAAATCAAAAGAGTGATTTTAAACAACTTAGAAACATTTCAACAAGTCTAAAATTTCCTGATAAGCTCTTAATCAAATTTATTTCCTAGCTGTCAGCTGAGATTCCAGACAGTACTCTACAAGATATAAATTCTGTTTCATTTTGGGATGATGTGGGAAAATTAATAACTTTAAAAGTTGAAAATGAGGAAAACAAAATTTCTTTATTTATTCCAATATTCTTACAAGTACGCAAGAAGCTGTTAGAAGCAGAAAACAGCAGACAGCCATGCAAAACCTCTCAGCAATTCCCTGTTCCCAAGAAGCAGGGATTCCCTGATTCCGTACTAGATTCTGCTCGTCAAAACCCACCCTTATACCCTCCTCTCCCACCTGTTTTCTCTCAGCAAGATGCAATTTTTTTCTTCCTCTCGGGGCTCTAGCCACATGGATGAGACCCTCGGGGGTTCGCACCATGCGGTCAGCCCTGATGGCGGACGGCATTGCATTCCTTCTTCTTCCTACTATCCCTTCTTTCCCCCAATTTCCGTCCCGACCCCATATCTCTCACCCAATCCCCCACTCCACCCTTCTCCCCAGTGCCTCCCCCTCCCTCCCAGCGGCCGCGCGAAGGGGGAGAGGGGAGGGTGCCTTACAACCCCCTGCCTTACAACCCCTACTCCCAGTGCGGATGGAAAGATAGATAATGAAGGGCGGCTGCCAGCCCGCAGCAGCGGAAGGGGGGGGTGGTCCCCCGCAGCAAGGGCTAAAGAGCAGCCTAACCTAGGCCCCAGGGGAAAAGGGAAGAGCTGCCTGTTGCTAGATCCCAGGGAGGGGGTAGGACAACACCCTCTAGCTGCCTGGGCAATGGAGAAGCAGCAAGATTTTTAGCAACTCAGAATAATGATGAAAAGAGCATACCATCTGTGGCTCCTGTAGTAAGGGTCTTATAGTACAACGACCCCCATTAGACATTGCACTGCATTAAATAAAACCAGGGGACTGGGTATTAATCAAAACATGGAAAGACACTACCCTAGCGCCCCGATGAGAAGGACCTTACCTTGTATTACTCACAACAAAAACAGCAATAAAAACAGCTAAAAAGAGATGGACTCACGCTAGCAAGATCAAGGGCCCTGTTAGAGAACCAACTACCGAGTGGAAAGTTGTCAGCTCACCAGGAAACCTGAAATTAACACTAAAGAGATAAGTAAAAGACTGAATAAACGGATTTACAATTGAATATTTACCCAATCCATATTTAGTAATGATGATGTTAGAATAAGATAAAGCGAACTGTAACTGTTACCCATTTGTATGTTATAACTGTAAAGTGTGTGGAGAAGGGTGGTGGACTCACTGCTATAGGGGAAGACCCCTAAAGGGGTTCGCACCCCTTGCTAGAAATTACAAAGAAATATTACTAATTGGCTACTAAACCTAAAAGTATCTCTTGGAGAATTAACTGTAGAATCCAGCGAATAGTGGGAGATATTTGCCAAAAGAGCAAATCCAGACTCATATTGTCTAAACATGCCCAGCCCATTCATAGCAGAAATAGTTGAAGAGCGTTGCCGAAAGGAGCTACAGGAGCTCAGGTGCAACTCTCCACAAGTTAAAAGAGCGAACTGGTATTCTCATGTTGTCATGATTTATTAAAGAAATATGGGTATTGATCTAGTATTGATACCCAACTGCGACGGACAAAAACCCTCTAACAGTTTAAAGTTAGAAAGTGTATGTTTATTACGGCCGGGCAGCACGCGGGATAGTTCCCTAATTCGCACTGCGAAATTCACAGGTAATTACAAAGTCTTTTATTTACAAAAGTGTTGAATATCCAAAATACAAATGCATATTCATACCCCTGTCACCTCCCATTCCTCGCTTCGTATGCTAATTGGCAAAAAGGCTATTAAGCATGCGTACTTTGTTTCTTAAAATGAGTCGGGGGTCTATTTTGGGGAGGGGTCACCTAAAATGAGGAAGTAAGATGAGTCTTCCTCGTCCTGACCTTTCTACCTTTTCAATGCATTCGTGACAAATGATTCCTTGGTAGAACTTACAGTTTCCTGTGTTCAATGGGTCCTTTAAGCAGGAAATCTGCAGCTATCTTATGTCTTATTTACCACATTCTGTTTTTCATGACAAGGACAACTACATAAACATAAACCTGACAAGAAATGAGTTACAAGATCCTGGGTAGCTTATCTAAGATCCGGCTTCTGTTAACTGCGAACAAAGATTACCTATCTACTTCAGCTAGTTCAGCAACTTATTATCTTAACTTTCCTAAAAAAATCCTTAGTTCCTCAAAATTAATGTCTCATTCCCCACTTCTTCTTTGAAATGAGTAAATTCTTTTACTCAGTATACAGAGTCTTCCTCATCTATCCAAGCTGTACAGCTAGTGTCTCTCAAGACCAAGCCATACGCCTTTGACAGTGATGTTAAAGCTGACACTCGTCGTAGCATCCTCCAGTTCCAAACAAGTATTACAATGGATAACACTAAACTTATGCTGACCAAAATAAGCAACACAACTATAGGGTGGATTAAGGTATTCAATATTCCGGTTGCTGTTGGTGACCACCCAGAAAGCACATCCCACCAATGATGAGACAAATGTTCTTCAAGCCTTTTAAAAACCCCTTTGATGGTGTCTGTATCATGGTGTATGGTAATTAATGTCTTTTTCCCTTCATCTCTAATTTCTTTTAAGATTTCTCTCAATTCATGATGCTTCAGCAATTGAGCAACTAAAGTCAAATTCATTCCTATGGGCACAGGCAGTATCTTCTGCACAGTGGCTAGGTTGGCCTTTATATATTGATGTGATATTACGGGTACTCGATAGGAAAAATCACATCCCTTAATTCTAACAAAATTGCAAACACACAAATTGAATTGAGTCTCATTCACGATTTGGTTGTCTATCCTTATGATGGGGCATGCTGTCCTAAGACAGACACAACCTTGTCCTATATACACAAGTGAAGTTGTCTGTTTGCCTGGATGTGTTTCAAAGTGACAAATACTTTGGTCTGTGTCTAAACAAGTGTCTTTGTCACCCTCTAATGTCCCTTCACATATGTATCCTAATTGTCTCCTCACAGTACAGGGCTCTAGATTAATAGTTTGCCACTTTCCTTTAATTTCTCGTGCCCACATTCTGTGTTCAGAAGGGTACAATACAGTTCCCTCGTGGTTTAATCCTAAGGGGACTATTGGGTGTATTAAGTCCACTGAGGCATCGTGTATAGTTAAAACAAAGGCTGTCACTACACTAGTCACAGGGTTATAGGTGAAATTGACCAACACCCACCAGGACTGAAGTTCCCTCTCCATATCAGAGGCATTATCCCAGACAATTTTGCGAATTTCAGCAGGGAATATTCCTTCTCCACCTTCCCTGATAACTGCGGCAGCCACTGATTGCATCCACAGTTGTGCCTGAGTACACCCTAGGGCCAACGAGATGTTTTCACTAGCTGTGCCTAGTGCGTTAATTATTACTTCATGATCTCGCTCCTCTGTGTCTTCCCATTCTGGTAATATCTTGGTCAATTTCTAGTGATTGTTACCTAGTGCTAGTAGAGAGGATTGCAAAGGTTGTTGTAGTTTGACTAAATCGCTCCCTATTGTGGTTAATTTATTCAGTAACACTTCTGAATCTATTGTGTTTAGCACTCCCAGTCCTGTTCCTAGCAATCCAGTGAGATCCCTCTTGTTCCTAAAATTGGGAGGCATACTTTTTTGAAGCCAAGTAGTCCAGTCCATAAAGGAGTTCCTGAGAAATGGGGCACATTCTGGCCGAACGTGTGAAGCATTTACCTGTACTCCCATTTCTACTCGTTTTAAAGACCACTTTGGGTTAACTATCAGCTTCTGAACTCCTGTCTTCTTAATAGCATATGGCCCAATTTTGGTAACTACAGGAGTTATTTGTTCCTCCACTTCTGGAATAGCTGGCATCTTGGTGATCACAGCCTTTCTTGGCACTGGTGGAGTGAACTTGGTCTGGTTCTTATGGTACTCAGTACACACCTGAGTGATGTTAAAGTCAATATCATACCCTCTTATCGCACACCCTTCTATTTTGAGCCTAAACTCTAGACATGTACTCGAGCATGTATCACAGCATTTACAGCATTCAGGACTAACCCTGATGAGTTTCATGGGTGGATGGTAAGCCTCGTGGAACCCATCCTGTACGAATGCATACTTACATCCCCAAACATTTCTTCCCTCCCACAAGCTTGCATTTGTGACTTTTAGTATCTTGTTTAAAGCCCTACGAGAGTAAGGATCATAGGCTCTTCCTTGGCACTGGTATATCCCAGTCACATTATACCTTCGTGGTATTGCGTTGACTCCTGTTATGGTTAAGGTAATTACTACAATAGTTACAACTTTCCACATAATGTCCAAAATAACTCTTAGTCCATTTATTCGTTGTTCCGAGTGAGCTTCAGCTTCAGTTCGTTATCGCCTGGTGTGGCTTTCCAAATTCCTTCTGGGGCTTTCTTCACTCGGGAGTGATGGATCCAGGCCTTCTGTTCTTGGATCTTGATTGCAGTGAAGGTAGTGAGGAGCACCTGGAATGGTCCTTCCCACTGTGGTTCTAAGGTTTTTTCTGCAAAAGACTTAACATACACATAATCCCCAGGTTGTACATCATGTACTGGCCCATCTAGTTCTCTGTTTTGAGTTCCAGCCACATACTTCTCAACTTCTCTAAGTTGTTTATTTAGGGCCACCATATATCCATGTAGGGTTTCTTCCCCTACTTGAATGGATGCTGTTCCCTCTTGAACTGCATATGGCCTTCCATACAATATTTCAAAAGGGCTTAGTTTCTCTTTTGCTCTTGGTTTTGTCCGAATTCGCAACAAGGCCAATGGGAGAGCCTGAGGCCAGGGCAGATTTGCTTCTTGCCCCAGTCTTACAATTTGTTGTTTAATCAAATGGTTCATCTTTTCCACCTGGCCGCTAGATTGAGGGTGGTATGGGGTGTGCAATTCCCAGTCTATTCCCAGGTGGTGACTTATTTCCTGCACAATTTTCGAAACAAAGTGTGGTCCCCTATCTGAGGATATGGTGGCTGGAACTCCAAATCGTGGTATTATTTCTTGCAACAGCGCTTTGGTCACCTCTCGGGCCTTAGCTGTCCTGGCAGGAAAGGCTTCTGGCCATCCTGAAAAGGTATCAGTTAACACCAATAGGTAACGATACCCTCCCTTCCTGGGCAGTTCTGTAAAATCAATTTGCCATTGCTGCCCAGGTCCACAACCTTTCCCAATTTGTCCCTCTTTAGGCTTTGGGGTATTTTTAGGGTTAGTTCGGAGGCAAAGACTACACTGACGAGTTACTTGTATCACTGTGCCCTGCAATTTCCTGTCCATGATTCTTTCTTTCAAATGGTTATTCAGGGCATCTATTCCCCAGTGTGTTTTCTCATGTTCCCTCTGTACTAATGACCACAACAAATAGGAGGGTACTACAAGTTTCCCTTCTTCTGTTACAGCCCATCCTTCCTGATTATAACTTGCCTTTTCTACCTTGATAAGTTTCTTATCTTTCTTATTGTACACTGGCTTACCTTCAATAGAAACTTTTCCATCTGGAATCAATGCTGCCTCAACAGCCTTATCGGGTACCTCACCTTTTGCTGCTTCTTTTGCCTCTCTGTCCGCCAGCATATTCCCTTCTTCCAATTCAGAGCTCACTTTTTGGTGTGCCTTTATGTGCATTACGGCTACTCTCTCAGGTAGTTGTATGGCATCTAATAGCCTCAGTATCTCTTGTGCGTGTTTAATACTCTTGCCTTGTGAATTCAGCAGTCCTCTTTCCTTCCAGATGGCTCCGTGAGCATGAACCACTCCGAATGCATACCTTGAGTCTGTGTAGATGTTGATCTCTTTTCCTTTTGCCAGCTCTAGGGCTCGGATTAAGGCAATTATTTCAGCCTTCTGTGCAGATGTATTAGTTGGTAATGGCCCAGACTCTATTACCTCTCTGCTTGTGGTAACTGCATACCCAGCATGCCTTCTTCCACTGACGACATAGCTGCTTCCATCAGTAAACCAGGTGTCAGCATCCTCAAGCGGGGTGTCCTTCAGATCTGGGCGGCTCGAGTAGGTGGCTTCAATGGTCTCCAGGCAGTCATGGATCACTGGTTCTCCCATACTCCCGCTGAGGAAGGAAGCTGGGTTCACAATGTTAGTTACCACAATTTCAACATCATCTTGTTCTACCAGTATGGCTTGGTACTTCAGAAATCTCTGTGGGGAGAGCCAATGTCCCCCTTTTGCCTCAAGGACTGCAGACATTGTGTGAGATACTAGCACAGTCATCTTCTGGCCTAGGGTGAATTTGCGTGCTTCTTGGATGTTTATTGCTACTGCTGCAACTACTCTGAGGCACCCTGGCCATCCTTTAGCTGCTGTGTCCAGTTGCTTGGAAAGATAGGCCACTGCCCTCTGGTACGGGCTTAAGTTCTGTGCTAATATTTCCAAGGCAATCCCCTGCTTCTCATGAGAAAACAGGAAAAATGGTTTACTCACGTTTGGAAGTCCTAGGGCTGGAGCTGACATAAGGGCTTTTTTTAGTTGGTTGAAGGCTCGGGTTGCATCTTTTGTCCACTGAAGATCCCTGCTCCCTTCCGTGATCAAGGCATACAGAGGTTTAACAAGCAACCCATAGTTATAAATCCACAGTCTGCACCACCCTGTCATGCCTAAAAAGGTTCTTAGTTCTTTCACTGTCTGAGGTTTTGGGGTCTGGCATATTGCTTCCTTGCGATCCTGCCCCAGAGTCCTTTGTCCAGCACTTACTTCATAACCCAGGTAAATAGCTGTTTGCCTCACCATTTGGGCTTTCTTCTGGGATACTCGATACCCCTGCAGGCCTAGAAAGTTTAGGAGGCTTACCGTCCAGTCCACGCATGTCTCCTGGGTCCGGGTAGCTATTAAGAGATCATCCACATACTGGAGTAACTGTCCTTCTCCTGGTGGAGGTTCCCAG